>NW_023276791.1:714984-1162484 GCF_013357705.1 Chelonus insularis | reverse complement strand
AAATTATTTATTATAAAAATCAAGAAAAATCTACAAACTATCCCGAATTAATTACTACGGAAGTTTTACTTGTACGTACTATTATTTACATACATATACATAAAACTATATACATATACGTACAAGTGAAACTTCCGTAGTAATTAATTCGGGATAGTCTGTAGATTTTTCTTGATTTTTATTATAAATCATTTTTATTATAATTTCCGGTCAATTTTTCTTTGCTGCAATGTATTTTTTTGTACACTCATTGACAGTTTTTTAATTACATAAAAAGTTTCACTTTTGACGCTATTAGTTTTGGACTGACGCATACATTTTTTGTATCTTCATTGACAATAACTGAGAATAAAAACGATATTAAAAAATTTTTAATATGAAATAACTATGGTTAATATATTTATAATATAAGTTATGAAATTTTTGAGTTGAAAAAATAAAATAAGACAAACATCTGAACAAGCAATTTCCATCGCCAACGACTGAAATTGAAGTTTTTTGTCCATTCATTTTCATTTATCAAAAAATAATTTTAAATTACAATTACAAAAAAAAATATTTCCATAAATAAAGCAACACTAATTACAACGACTTTCTCTGATGAACTGAGACTTACTTGCTCTTCTACGTACGTAAGATTGTACAAGTCTAAACTAGTCCTAAATTTTATATAAATAAATAACATCAATACTGCTTGACTCATATACAGAACATATATTGATAAACTGAATAACATGATCGCCATCAATAAACAATGCCCTGCGACTATTCTCGGCGTCTCCTCTTTGTGCGGATCTTCGTTAATTTTTTCCGCCTTTCTCACTCTGCTAGAGTAAATGGTAATAAGAAAGAGACGAGGAGTTTAACAGTTTTGTTAGCTCGACGAGTTAACTCTCATGACAAAACGCTAGTGTCCCATACAAAGTTTTACTTCAAAAATAATTCATTTTAAGTATTGTTGATTCTTAGATTTAAATCAATGGCGTTTAGTGATTTTAGAATTTTCTATAATTTCATCATTATCGTTATTTATGCTTAACACACATTTTTCTACAGCCCAAAAGGAGGGGGAGGTTTTTGATGAGATAGCGACAAGGTAGTGCCTCGTCGAGACACTTACTACCGTATCTCTTGATTTCTCCTTTACCCGCAATCTTATTACCTTTATTTACTCGGAAATTATGCAAAATATAAGCGAATTATACTTACACTCGGCTTCATTAATGCCTGATGTATCCTTGGAGAGCAATTACCAACTGCGAGTATAATTTTTTTTGAAGTGAAAACTTCTTTAGCGGCGTTGTAGACTTTTTTTGTAATGGGTAAAAAATGTTAAACTTGCGTCAGGACACGTGACCTGATCGAAAATTCGTAAGACGGATGGAGAGTAGACAGTTGGCGTGGCGTAGGAGAGGGAGTATCCCCCTCTCTTTCTACGGCGCGGCGAGAATGTATGCCTGCGCCGGCTGTTTCGTTTAGGCGGCGCAGGGCGACATTAAGTCAATTAATTAATTAATAATTAAATTAATTAAATTAATTTTTTAATAAATTAATTGACATTCGTCAATTTGATTATTATTATTTAATCTTAGCACAACGAAATACAAAACTGCTATTGATGCGGTCTTTATTAGACATTTGAATAGGTTCGAATCGAAACTGTTCGTTTCTTACTTCAGCTATCATAAACCGATTGTATCAGTTTTAGAGATTGGCGATGATGGTTCTGATAAGAATGATAGTGAAAAAGTCGTTGAAATTATGGATGAAAGTTAATCTTTTTGAGAGATAAACTTTTTAATGTAATATAAATTGTCATGTTTGTGTACGATAGCGCAATAAATAAATATTGTATTCTACCATATAAAAGATAGTACTTTTATTCTGATAATTAAAGCAATTCGTGCAAACTTATTCCCTAACCATTCCAAAATATCCAAAACGCACAACGTTAATACTTAAGTTTTCACTTCTGCCGGCACTCCCGGAGTGCAACCCGTCGTTTTTTTACATTGAATTTCAAAAACTGTAAAGACCTTTTGATCGTTCTCATAATAAAATTATTTTTTACACACACCCGGTAATGATTTTCCTTCATATCAAGTTTTGTAACGTCCTGTGTTTCATTTTGCCACTAGGCAACGCTGAAACATTACTTCATAATGCAGGAAATATTTGGAGTATTTAAATAAGAAATGGACAATAAAATAAATTGTAACAATAGGATTGAATTTAGATGACCAAAAAAAAAAACACTAACCATAGCTACTCCCGTTATAAGGTAGCCAAATAGAAAGTTCTAGCTACTCCTGCTATTCAAATAGAGAATCATAGCTACTCCTGCTATTAAGTGAAAAAAAATTCCTCTATTGAAGTTATTTATTCACACACTTATCTGTGTCATTTTTTTTTATCTTCTAAGCCTAAAGATCACATTCTTCGAAATAGAGCACTTGAACATTTTAATATCGACACATTTAATCATACAGTTTTCTATATTCAATTAGTTTTGATTTTCAAGTTTTTCATTCTTTGTTAAACACAGCTCCTCAATATTGTAGCATTGACACCACTATTCCGTTATTTTCTTATAACAAAACTAATTCATTAATTTATATTAAAAATTACAAAAACAGAGTCAACTTTCACGTCGCATGTTAATCTGTTAGTTATTAAAATGAAACTGTCTTGAGCACTCCTATTGGTAGAAAAAATGAAAGAAATAAACGTAAAATCTAATCACCCCTTTTCCTCATTCTAATTCTACTGACTTCCAAAACTCAATAGTCTTTTGCATATTTTTTTGTTCTCAAAAAGTCCAATTTTTTCTTAAATAAATAAGAAAATGAGTGAAAACAAATTGATATACCGAACTATTAATAATGATAACATCATAAAATTATTACTAGACATAAATAATATACAAAATTACCTGAAACACAACTGTTTATATTTTCAAGTTGGAAACCAATAAAATATGCGTATTAAATTTTTTTTGAAGTAGCCAAGTAATAACAAAATATGACAAATACTAAAAAAAACTTATAATAAAAAAAAATATATTTTTTTTAATAATATTCTTTCGAATGTATACCATTCAAGGTCTACATAAACGAAGATATTTTTAATGAAAAGGGGAGGTTGAATCAAAAGGAAATGAAGAATGGAGTAGAATTCGGAGTAACCACAATAAGAAAATCAACTGTCTATTCAGTAAGTCACTTGCATGCATTTTGTTATCTCTTTCATCTATCTAAACTTTACCGCAACTTCAAAGCTCTATGTTATTAAGCAAGTCTATTATCTAGTTATTCAAACGTTTTCAATCCAATTTGATAAAATATTGGAGCTGACAAAGCTTAGATTGGATTACCCACATAATGAATTTAATATTGATCATCATCATTAATATAAATTATCCTGGATTAATAATTTATCACATTATTTAAACCTAATTCAGTTTAAAACCACCTACATAAAAAATTATTACTCCATAATTCCATTAAGTCATCCCAATCCTAATTTATCATTAAAAAGAAATATTGATATCTAAATCTAAATTTTTAAAAAATTTTATCAAGTAATGATATTTGGTGACATAATAAAATTGAGTCCAAAGTATAGATTTAAGTGCGAAATTAATATCAGGCTTTATTGTAGATTCTTCTATGACTGTTTACTGGTTTATAAAGACATAATACATTGGCTGTTAACATATACATTCGAAACATGCATTAACATAATATCATAAAGACGTTTGGCAATATCCCTTTTTTATTTGATTTAATCACAGACATGCAAGTCAGTACTTTGTAAATGTAGGACAATTTATATTTATATATATCAACAAGAAAATGTTCAATTGTTTTGAAATAGGAGTGTAATGGAAAAATTGATGAACATAATATATATTGTTAGTTTTCATCTTAACTGACATTTCAATCAGTTCAAAAAGTGTTAAATGAAATATTGCTTATTCATCTATTGAAAATTGGTATCCATTTTATCATTGTCATGTGCAATAACATATTTTTTTTTATTCAAATGAAACATTAATAGCATTCTCTAACACAATTGTTTGGAAAATAAACACGTTATTTGTCCAAAATATTTTTCTTTTGATAAATATGCACCATTGGCTACAAAATTTATAATCAATCAGTTATAATGGATAAAATAAATAAAGAAAAAACACTCATAAATTGTTTTCCAACATAGCAATAAACAGAGATAATACTATCAATAATTCATCTATAAATGTTATGACAATAATCAATTGTGAGTGTTATCATTTCTTTTTGATTATTTACGTCATATTACTTTCTACCACAATTTCCAATATATAGCCAATTATCTCCTTTTATTTCGATCATTCGTCACGACTTTGACTCTAATAGTCTAGCTACAATTGTGATGAGAAATTTTAGTAGAAAGGAAACAATAGCTACTGAATACTTTAATAATTTGTCTCTACAATTTTTCTTCTTCAAAATTAACTGCCAAACTCATCTACAAAATTATTATAATTCAGTTTGTAACAATATAGTTAAATTATTGTAAATTCTGTCGTAATATTTATTTTATTGAAAATGCAAATGAATTTTTGATTTAATTGTCACATTTCACTAACAATAATCACTATAATTTAAAATATTCGGTAAATTATTGCGTATAAAAAAAAATATTACAACAAAATCAATTACAAAAGTATAAATATTTTTTTTAAATTGGAGTCATATTTGAAGCAGCTCAATCGTAATCTAAAAATTACATACAGTTCCTCTTGGATGTTTTTTTAGCATCCACTATTTGCAGAATCTCTTAAGGAAAAAATTTTGAAAAGTGCTCTACGTTAAGCTTTATTTTTTTTTCTTTGACGTCAAGACGAAAAAATGAATACGTGCTTTTTTGTCATTTCATGCTTCTATATAGATATTTTCAAATCGAAGATAACTTGGAGGAAATAAAATGATCTCCTCAATGGTCCATCTCGTACATTTACCATTATATTCATCTATTGTGTGATTTATTGATTTGATTCCAAACGTTGATATTAAACTTGTGAGAGAACATAATAGAGCCCTTATATAATGCCTATGTGAGCACATTTTTCACAAAAAAATGTCATTTCCGTAGTCTATCAATCGAATTCTAATCGAAGAGTAATCGTTTCAACATAGAACTGATGGAACCTCCATCAGAATATTGTTTATTGACGTTTGGTTGATTTGTAATTGAAGTCATAAATTGGTGTTTTCAATATTTGAATTAAAATTTATGTTTACTCACAATCAACATCATATATCATGAGGGTATTTTACAATAGCAATACAATTCAATAACACAATCATATTAGAGTACAAGAGATCATTTTCTTCCTATTCTGTACCAATTGCTAACTCGTTATGTATTTTTAGAAGTGCCTTTAAGCACTTGGTTGCCTAGTTTTTTTTTCCAATTATAAGACTTATTTTTATCACTAGACTTTTTTAGCAGACTCAAAGGTAACTGGACCATTGTTACCAGGTTAACACTTGATTATCTTTGTTCTTGACACCTATTGTGAAGCTTATGAATAATATTGACACCAAAAACGGGTTGCAGCTTTGAAGAAACATGAAAGAAACTTGTTTCTTTGCTATTGAAAAAAGCTTTGATATAAAATATTGTAGTCATTCATACTATTTATTTTTTAATAAGTGTCAAATAAACAAAAAAAAATATCTACTACTGGTACAGTTACCTTACGAACTGTCTCAAGTAATAAAATTATCGATTTTGTGCTTCTAACAATGTTTCAAGAACTAGGGCTTGTATAATGATGAAAATTTTCACAGCAATTGTAGACAATTGTTAAAACAGAATTTAAAAAAAATTTTTTTCCAACTTTAAATTATTTCAAAGTATTAATCAAAATATTTACTCTTCTTAATTATGTTGGATTCATTAACAACGCTCATCGTATTTGAAAATATCTCATCCATATTTATAGATTCAATTTAATTTAAATTTAATTTATACAATATATTAATAGAAATGTGAAAAGATAAATCAACAAATAAAAACAAATAAAATTAAATAATTGTATTTTCTTTTTTAATACTGATAAAGCCCTTATTTACTTTGTTGGGAAAAATATTCTTACAATCTCTTTTTTATATGTACGAATTACACCAGCTGTATTGAGAAACCAAAATATATTGAAGATTTTCATGTACTAGGTTTTCATTACAGAGGCTTGAATATAGCAATTGTATATGTAAATTTATGTTATCAATTTATCGTACATTTAGTGGTCAGTAATTACACCTATTTCAATTTACACACGTATTATTTCTATTACATTGGTCATATTGATTATCATCTTTTAAAAGGATATTATTAAAGACACACTCCGAGCAACAATTTTTACAATGTACAATTGTCGATTTTTATGTATCAACATCATTACAAATATCAATTCAAAAATTCTTTAGACAGGTCATCTAGATCTATGATTGAAAGATCAAGTTACTACTATGCATTTCTATCATTTCAAAGAGGTAGCAGGAGACTTGATATACTTGTTGGAATAATACTTTTCGATATAAAAATCGGCTTTAAAATTAAATCATTCCTTTTGATGATTCCTTTCTTCTAAGGTACAAAGATATGGTCAGAAGAACATACAATATTCAATTATATCTATCATATTACAGTTGGCATTGTATTAGAATTCGAAATTGATATGGATTTCAATCAATTCTCGTTTGCTAAGTTATCTTTTAGCTTGGCAAATAAATTTGTGGCGAGATTTTTTTTTTTTAATACAATATTCATAAAAATTATCATTAACATACAATTCTACAATTATTAAATCGCTTAGATACTTCGAATGCTATAAAAAGTTTTACACTTAGCATAATAAAATACAAACGTCAATAAAAAGTCAGATACTATAGAATTCACATGAGATTTTTCGTTGCTTGCTACTTTTTGACAGTTTTCTATTTTCCAATTCGCAAACACATTTGCAATAAATAAGATATTTCATACCACTGTTTGTTCTTTGTCGTTAACATAAAGAATGTTTTTATTCTTCAAAGGAATCACATTTATGTTCAAGATTGTAAAAGTGTAACATCCCAGATGCAAAGAGATCATTTCACAATTTTAAAATTATTTTCAAAATGCTTTTCAAGAACAGATGACTCCGATAAAAGTTTACTCCATGGATAATAAAAAATAGCACAAATCCCCTTGCAAGTTTTATTACATTCAAAGTTTTTATTGACGGTTTTTTTTTTATCTTGGAGAGCTTTTTTTTTATTTTTAGACAGTTTTTTTAGCACTCGAAGCGTCTTGAAACAATATTTGTCTAAAAGATTAAGTAATCGAACTGTTTTTGATTGACATTACAAAGAAAATTTGAAGAGCTTTCTAATTGTTTGTCAAACACATAATTAATATGCTATTAGAAAGATAAAAATAACAATAATATTTATTATCTAATTAAATATTAAAATATTTGTAAAGTAAAAGTATAAGAATATTTTTATACGATGTAAGTAAATTCATGTATATGGCCTTCAATTATTGATGTCCAACTATAAAAATATAAGCTTTTGCCGCTCAATTCATTTTCCTATCATGTGAAAAATTTTATGTAATTATGGAGCTGCATGAGCAAGTTAATCAAACGTGAATCAGAGTCATAAATAGCATAATAATTACGTGGATGATATTTGAGAATATTTATAAATAGTCTATGGTACATCATATGTATTTTCTCTATAACTACATCAATTATTTTAAGGGATACTCTCAGCATTTAAAGCAAATAACGGTTGAGATTACCATATTATTTTTTTACCCATACAAAAACATTAATTTTTACTGTTAAACATAATAAAAAAGAAGTTAGCACTAAAATTTTTATTGATCATGATATATTAGGTATTAAAAAACACATTGGGCTAGTTACAAAAAAAAAAGTTTCAATCGACTGACCTTTAAGTATTGATAATCCATAAACCGATGATACTATTATCGTAAATAATATCACAGAAAATGATGAAAAAAAAGCATTAAGTAACAAAATATATACGTCATAATTAATATACTTAATTAAATTATTATGAAGAAATGAATGTAAATAAATTCAAAATATATAAATATTTTAAAAAATATTCTTAATACGTATGATTTGAGGGAAGTATATAAGAGGGCAGTGGTAGATGAAATAAATATAAATCAAATACACGGCAATGAGATCATAGTAACATTAAAAATATTGATTGTGCTACAATACTCAGCAAAAGAGCTTTTTTGCATGAAGCTATTATGTGGAGATAATAAATTACGGTAAAATGGGCTATTTCTTTTATGGCAATCTCATCCCGTTTTATCTCTACTTTAACTGAGAATTAAGGACGTTTCATGATCACTGCCAAGGTCCTACAATAATTTAATCAAAAAGTTTTTCTGGAGAATTCGCATAGCTCAGCATCTCATGTAAATGATCCCGCGCATAAGAAATGAATTCCCATGTGTATAGGGAAGGCAAATGAAAAATATCTTAAATTTTATAAAGCATAATTACAAATCCATAATTTCAAATTTTCGGTCCCATTATTGTTAATAATATTTATAATAAATTCAATTCAGCATTGTCAATTGTTGAAGACTTATATCATTTAAAAAAGACGGTAAATAAAAATTTCAATTCACTTTGATCCATAGATATCCAGTATATTACTACTTTAGGCTGCCGGCTGTAGTGCAGCAACTGCAGAATTTTCAATTATGAATATATTAAAGAAACACAATTTCACAAAAACATTTAAATGACTTACCACGTAAGGCTTCCTCTTTCCATAATTTTTTATTTTCCACTAAACATTGATTCCACGGTCTCAGTATTCTGAATCGTTTTGCTTCCGATGATGCTAATAGAAAAAATTTATCAGATTACATTTAATGTATTTTTATGGCAATCTTTTATTGTCAGTAAAAAAATGTTACACTATCAAATTACCTGTATCATCTATATTATCTTTTTTATTGAGGGGTGCAAGTACAAAGTCTAACACATCACCGCAAATTTGCATACTTGGCTCAACGATAAATTCGATAAAACCAATTTGTGATTCTGCCACTAAGGTGTTTTTACGATCACACAGAGGAGAAAAAGGCAAACCCAATTCTTGTTCCATATCACCCTGTCTAAAGAATTCCTCTAACAACTGCATAGTCCATCTACAAAATGTAAATAAATGTAAATAATTCATGAACTCGATAAAAATGCTAAAGATTTGTCTATTAAAATAAACGTAAGATAACGTAAGATAGTTAGAAGATAAATTGATGATCACAATCTTTATGAAAACACAAGTAACTTTTAAAGATTAAAAGACCAAGTCGATACATCAATATGAGATTAAATAGAAACTGGGTTAAAAAAAAAAATATATATATATATATATAATATATTATATAGAAAAGTTTAATCTACCTATAATGAAGGTCCCATTTTTTTGACGGATGCGAAATATCACAGCAATGGAGAACGAGGCTAATAACTTTACTTTTATCAACTACTGGCTCTGCAACAGCTAATAAAGTCTTCATATTTTTGAGTTGTTGGAAATGAAAACTCATATCCGTTGCAAGGACCATGTCTATTACCAGAGATCTAAATTTACGATAATCTTCTTTCGATAGGTTTCGCAAAATATTAAATTCTTCTTCTTTCATAATTCTAGAAAAAAAAGAAAAAGTAATCTGATATTTCATTATAGATAATATATTTACTTTCAACGTTATTAAATATAAAATAATTAATCTAAATTCATTAACTGAAATTAATTTATTAAACCCGTAATTTTCTCTCCAAATATAAATTAATGACATTAATTAATATTTAATTCAATTACAAATCATCATACCATAGAATCACACAGTTCGACAAATGAATAATTAAAACCACTGCACAAGGATTTAACGAACATTAACTTTAAAACCGTAACTTCATATTTAATGAAAATAATGATTTCTTCCATATTCAAACGTTATTAAGTTAATGAGAAAAATTTCTAACGTAGAATATTCCTTTTAAATTTTAAATTTTTAATAAAAAACATTTTTGTCAACGTTGAAATATCCGACAAACTTTTCATAATCCTTGTGTAAATTACTTTCTTCTACAGAGACAAAAATTATCAATAAAAAATTTCTCATTTGCATTTATATTTTCAATCAGACTCTCCATAGAAATAAGGATGAAAAAAAATTCTACCTCATATATTTTTTAAAAGTCGTTAATTCATGCAAATAGCTCTGAAGAAACTGTATTCAATTAAAAATACCTTCAAAAGATAAATGAGGAAACAAACCACCAATTTTTTGTTTTAAATTTTAAAGAAACTTTATATCAGTAATTCATAATAAATCGAGGGCTCTATTTCCCCTAGAGATCCATTTGAGGCTTTACCCGTATTTAATATCCCCATTTTTTCATTAATTTTGAATGAAACTCGTACAAGCACAAAATTGGAAATTAAGTGTAACAGTTAAAATTTTTCATTTATGAGTTAATAATAGGATTTTCAATATGATTAAAGTTTCCATGTTCGGTAATTGTATTAAAGTTTACTAACTGAGTTATTCAATTATTAATACCAAACTTTAGAGATCTACCTTAAAATCTAGTTATTTAAGCAAATATTACTGTACCGAAAGCTTGCGGAAACATGATGGTTCTCTAGCACTGCACGATCATTATAAAGCAACGCCGTATCACTTCCTGCCATCACATGAAAATTATTTGTCGTTCCGGTATGCTGGTAATCATGAATTATTGCTGCTACTAGTGATGCGAATATTTCCAATTCTGTCAACCAATTCTGCAATAGTATTGAAATCAATGATGAAAATGTTTTATAAATATGTTTAACCGCAACCATTAACGACAACATATACCAAAAAGTTATTAATCTATCTGTAATAAATAAACAATAATCGTGTTTTCTAAACAATAAAATATTGTATAGCTCACCGTTAAACCTGCTTTACTGAGTATATAATGCATTGTTTGAGTTACATCTGCTGCATGAATATTATTGTGATATGGATTTTTATGCTGACAGTAGCCTTCTTCAATTCTAGTAAGAAAGTTTTCTAGGGTTAGGGGTGGAATTTTGAATTTTCGTATTATTCCATAACGGTTTAATAAATCATATCCTAAGTATTTCAAAGGCGTGCCCTGGGCTACATCATTTAAGGAGAAAGTGTTGAATGACCAATCATCTAAACCCTGGAACATTAATCATTTGGAAATTGATAATTTTTTTGCTATGATTTGAGTTATCATGACGGCAATAATTGAGAAGATAAATTGTTTATTTAGATGAAATTCTTGTTAATGTCATCATTATTGTTGTTTTTAGTTGAGAATAGTTTAGAATATCTTTTGAATTTTAAAAAGATACGGGAATTTAAAAAGAAATACGAGGATAAGGAAAATTTGTAATGAAGTTTCATCTCGTTCAAAGGAAGTTGGAGTAACAGACAATTTAGAGCGTAATAAAGTTTACCTTGAAGACTTTAAGTACTTCAGGTGGAAATTGCATAAGATTGTAGTTTGTAACTTTCCGTGTAATCCGTTCAACAAAAATTCCGGCTCTTATAGCTTGAGCGACGGAACGGAACTTGGGTTTTTCATCCATTTTGCATTTTGTACTTCCTACTTGTCTCGTAAAAGTTGATGCTAGCCATTCTCGAACTTCGATTGGGACTGCATTTGTTTGAACATCTGAAAACTCATCGTCTTCTTCAACCGAACGTCTGTGAAAATAAAAATTGATTTTAATAACTTTTTATTGCAATATACTTTTTTTCTTTAAAATATAAAAATTAACCAAAATTTAAATGTAAATTTTAATTAGCAGTTGTTCTAATTAATAAAAATTAAGAAATTTTATGGTATCAAATATAATTAGTTTCTTAAAACAATCTATTTTAATTTCTGTGCAATTTAAAATTCAACAACTATGTCCAAGTCATTGGTCTTAATTTTATTTTTCACTTTAATTACAATTTCTGTTTAATTTCTGTAAACTTTAATTAAAACTGCAGTAATTTGGTTTTATACGAAAATTATTACCCTGCATTCTAATGTTACATTGAAGATTGAATTTACTTACTTCATCTCACGGACAGAAACCGTTTCTAAAACCCGCGCCGCATACTGTAAGTTATTTCGCAAAAGCTCCACAGACATTCCCCCATTATCAAGACGTTGTAATACCCATCTTAATCTAAAATCAATAAATTTAGGGTTGTTACTGAATGTCATGATGAAATCCTATCTTTAGGAGTACAAACAAATTATTCATGTGATTATATTTCAATTTCAGGTTTTGTTATCTCTATTTTTAAATAGACATTTTATATATCACTTCAAATATATATATACATATCGTTAGCATATTGAATTTCCTATTTTTATTTTGGTAAAAAAGTATATATCAACCTGCGAGCTGCCTTGTCACATGCTTCTGGAGTGTCTATTGTTGGAAGTGAATCATTCTCCACTTCTTTGACAACAGATGGATCGTCCAAATGGAGGGATTGATTTTTTGAAATGCGACGGCTGTCATAATTCAATTTTGGACTCCCGGAATTTTTACTGAAGTTACTGCTACCTCCGCTGTCATGTTTCACACTACTACCTTGGACTAGTTTCAACGAGCCTAGTTCTAAAACAAAAAATATCATTTTTTACAATTCTAAACTAAAATTTTGTTTCATAAATAACTGCATAAATCAGATAAAAAAAATATCTAAGTAATAATTTATGAAAAACCGGCATTAAAGCTGCATGATTAAAATCTCGAAATAAAGAATACAATTAACCCTGAAGCTACGATATTTAGGGTGTAACTATGCCAGGCTATAAACCTCATGCTAGAGCAGCATCATAAATATCAGTTATTATCAAAGTAAAACAGTTATTAGTCAGAAATTTATAGAACAACTATAAATGTAAAATATTTTATGCCAAAGTATAAAATCATTTCGTTGTTAAATTATTTTTATTTTATTGTTTCAGTTATAGGTTTGCGAGCTCATGTGAAAGCATTTTTTTTATAGTTCTATCGATTGATCGGTAATTCTGATGAAACAACTAATGTACAACACGTGATTGTTTCTTATAAAATAAAATTTTATTGAACTCTTTAGATAACACTCGTATAAATTTCTGTTTTTTTTTTTCAAATCAATCTATAGCTCAAGAATAATAGATCGTTGGTGATGAAAGCTTGTAGATTATTTTTTTAATTAAAAAAAAAAAGTTCAAAAAATTGAAATGAAATTTTTTTTTAACATGCTCTAGATTGGGAAATTTTTATGTATTTTTCTGTTGTATGTAAATTGTTTCTTCCAATGATCTAAGAAAATATTATAAACATTTTTAATTAATACATTCATTTAATAGAGAATTAATTTAATACTATATATGTATATTTATCTAAAATTAATTTCAATAATCAACTTGGTCAACTATCATTTGGATATATATGAAAATGCTAACTCAATATTAATATTCCCTTTTCATCGAAAAATTTAATCTTGCAGTTTAAAATTAAATCCACGAAAATTAATTAATCAGTGGTATAAATTGTTAATTAATAAATATGAATACCAGTCTTGCAATTTTAGTAATCAGCCATTATTTTTACCAGCTTCTATACTTTACAATGTTCTATGAAAAAAAAATTTTATTTAATTAAATTGAAACCAGACCAAGCAAAGACGACATTGAACAAAAGTGACGATTTCCACTAATTACAGAGCTTAGATATTTTTTTCTTATTTACTTGAAAGAAATTTATTGCACAACAAAGCTTCGATAATCCATGTTCTCTAGAATCCGCACATTTTCATAATCCAAACACCTCTTTATGTGACAAATACATCTTTTTTTAAAAATAATGGCATTTTATTTCAGAAATTGTGACAAACTATAATCCGGGTGATTCCTTAATCCAAACAAGGAGATATTTATTCACTTTTAGGATTATATAGTCACTGTTATTCTTCTTTTAAAGCTTAAAATTTCCTTCTTTTTTATTTTTTGGAAAGAAAATTCCCCAAAATTGAATTTTATTTTGAAAATTAATTTTTGGAAATCATTGAAATATACTTTTACAATAAATTGAAAATATAATAACTGTAAAAATAATAAGAAATATTGGAGAATGTCCTTACCTTGTGTCATCGAGGAGCTAATACGTTCAGACACTGCTTCCGGTAGTGTGTAACTGGTACTGGAAGTTGCATTTTTATTCGAACAGTCCGTGCAAGAGACAGAATATGTTTCCGTCTTGTCTCTTTTTGAAATTAATTCAACAGATGAAAAAGCAATTGCTAAAAGAAAAAAAAACATATAAACACATATACATTTTTATCCATTTAACATTTTTAAGTAAGCTATGAATATAAACTAAAAGCTCATTCAATTTTATAGACACACACCTTTTCTATTGCATCTTACCGTTTTCAATATCAAAGGAAAGAAATATTAAATTTTCTAGAGCATCAACTATCAAATGTGTATTATTTAATTTTCAAGTAAACAATATTTTCTTATAAATACACCTACTTCAAGTATTTGTTAAAAAACAACTGATAATTGAAAAAAACAATCAATAAAAGTAAGATATATAATTGTCTCTAGGGTAGAAAAGCATTGAAAAAATATGGAAACAAAAGTTTATTATTCCAATTTGTCCAACAAGGCGTAGCAATCATACAATTTTTAAGAGGGTAATTTATTTTACAGCCCGAATTGGAGCATTCTTTTTTTAAGTCAAATTTTTATTTCGAGGATTCATAGAAATTATACATAAGTACTTGTTGAAATTGATGAATGAAAAGTGAGCTCCTTTACATTGAATGAAGATAACATTCATTCAACGTTCAGATAATAATCTTTCCTATTTTCATCGTACGTCTGACAGATTGCTCACCGAACAAGCACTAGAAATCTCTATTCACTTTCCATAATAATAATTAGCAAGAATTTTACTGAAAATATTGATGATGAATATAAATAATAAAAAAATTCCGATAATACTTCAGATATTTGCTAAAAAAAAATATGTTCAATATTGAAAGACCCTTTAAATGCAAATAAAATAAATTCCAGAGATTTTTATTGATAAAAAAGCTTCTAATATTTATTGATAATAAAACTCTATGATAAAATAATAAAATTCATCAGAATGTGATTTGGAGTTGAATTAAATCGACTTTCCACATCAATTAGTAAATACTGTCATGAATATAAATTTTATCTATTTGATAGATGACTGGGTCAGAATTTGCACAGTTGATGCTATTTTTAATCTAAAAATCTAGTACATTCAATGCCTGGAAATCAACAAAAATTGAATTTTTTTTTCGTTCTTTCAAGGAGGGAAAAAAAATCCAGTAAATACGTTTCTCTCTAAAAGATTACCAACCACTAATGGTTGAATTAAATAAATTATTATTGCATGAATTTTTTATATGAAAGAAAATGTAAATCAAAGTAATCGCCGAGCTTGTAGTTAGAGAATAAATTCTCGTGAGAACAGTTAGCAAGCGGAAAATACAATTTAAGTCAGTAAACAAGTTGTTAATCAACCACTTAAAGAGGCTATGCTCTAACATTTTCCCTTAATTTTTATAGAGCCCACGTCCTTTGTAAAATTAATCGATGTAACTAATTATATTATTATCGTTAATAAACTAGTCAACGGATAAAAATCCGATTAAAAATAGCACATTTAATAATAATAAACCATCAACATCCTTTGATCCTTTAATCCTCTTTAAAAATATTCTGCAATAAGTCTTGGAGAGCGAAAATGCATTATCTAAAAATAGAAATTATTGAAACAAATATGAGTTTTATGAAGTGTTCTATAGATATTGGTAAGTTATAAATTTTATTTCGGAAAAATGGATCTTTTAAAAATAACGTTTTGTGACAGATTTTCCTTTATCTGTATATTTATACTTGAGAGTTTAAAAATAGCTTTTGTGAAAGTACTATTTTAAATTTGTCCATTGATTGATTTAAATTATCGAATGCTTTTATCGTACTCCAATTAGAGGCTCTTCCGGAAATTAATGGACCTTACAAAATTAATTATCTTCATCTTTTATCGATATAAGTTTCATAATTTCCTTCAGTTTCTCCATCTTGGGGTTACTCAAATACTAAAAAGCAAAAAATTTTTAAGTATAAATAAAAATTGATTATTTTTGTTAACAGTCGAGAGATTTCAAAAGAAGTGAGCACGTTCTGCGCAACTTAGCTACAAGATATAGAGATGAGAAATATCAGAGATATAAGTAAAGAATTAAGTGAAGTATACAATGTATACCAGCACGTTATAGGAGGCAAGGGTAACGTTACTGGCAATATCGACCAATTGCCGCCACTTCCTCTGATCTTACCGAGGTCACGCGATGAGACTCATTTACTGCAGCTAATATTAGCTGGGTTTCGAACTTGTGACCTTATATTAAAGAATAATGTAAGTAAATTTTATTAATTTTATATCAACATGTTCTTTAGTCTTAATCACTTTCATTCATCTACTTTTCATGATAAGGAACAAAGAAAGAATAGAGAGATAATGAAAAAAAAAACTGTCATATAAAATTCTGGTCTAATTATCTTTGTTATGGCTTGAATAGAAAGCGTTAAATTAATGAAGCGCAGTCGAATGGTTTGCGTGAGCCCAATAATAGAAATCCTAATGTTCCAAATGATTCATATTCATTTTAAGGGATTAATTATTTTCTAATATTGATCATTGTGATTAAAATTCAAGAGATTTCAGTAATTGTTTATAGATAGATTACATCTATCAATAATAGCTACAAAGTCAAAACATCAAAATTTATTTCATTTTTTATGAATATTAATTAATGTTAAATAATTATTTAGATAATGTTACCTTTAAGTAAATCAGAAATTTGATAAGACAGTCATTTCTTTATTTTATTTTATTTTTTTTCTAATTATAAAAATATTCGTATGTAATGACTTTAAAGTAAATTTGTCGGTTTCAATTTTTTTCACACAATAATTATTCAGATGCAAATTAGCAGTTACCTAATCCACTCATTTCAATCGATACTCAGTAACAACCAGAATAAATAGTAAGTATAATAACCTGTGGTTTGTTTTAAAGTCACTTGATTTTTTTTATCACTGAAAATTTTTTGAATTATTTTTTAAAAATTTACCTTTTATTTATTTTTTTACTAAACTGTTATAAAATCACAAAATTATTTTAAAAAAGTTACTTTCAAGAGTTTATTTCTTTTTTTTTTTTTTTCAAAATGTAATCACTTTAACAACTCTAAAATTGAATTAAACAAAAATCGCAGTTAAAATCAGAAAAAATCACCATCTTTTATTTTACTTCTTAAATAGATCTTAAAAGATTACTTGTTTCTTTTTATAATTTATTTCATTAATAAAAATAATTCTATGAAAACAATCATTGTTTCAAATACGTCAAGCAGCTATATGGAGCAGGGAAAAAACATGTGAGCCGTACTGCGGTAGCACCATTACTGGAATATGCGCAATATTTTACCTTTCGCCTTTCTCACCTCCTACCCCTATTTCTCTCACCACCTTCCTATTTCTCCCTTACCTTTTTTACGTTCGATTGTACAAACAGAAAGTCAAACGATTTATTCCATCCGAGTAATTTTTTTTTTTTTTTAATTTTTACAATCAGCGTTGAATATTAATTAATTAATAGGTTCATAAAGAATCATAAAAATATATTTTAACCCCTGATAAAAATAAAAATTTTTTTTTCCTAACATTCTTTTTTTGATTGCAATTTAATATATATATATATATGAATCTATACTTGAGTAGAATTTCAATGCAATAATTGTTACAACTAAATTACCCGTTTTTCTTGTATGAATAAATTTTTTACAGATTTTATAAAATATTTAGAACAATATAAAATTTTTTCCGTGACTTAAAATTAATTAGGTCAAACACTCCTAGTTGAAAGTAGTGGTGAATCACTGAGAGACATAAGAGTAAGCATTTATGTGAAAAGAAAAGATTTTATAAACAAAGGCATTGTTTATAATTGAATAGAATACCGCTACTTCATTAAAATGGTTTTATAATATTGAATAAAGACTTTTGAAAGTTATATAAAAAAAAATAATAGCTTTAAAGTATGTTTTCTAACTTAACAAAATAGATCAACTTAGCCAATAACACTCTGAACTCAGCAATCACTTGTACTTATTATAACTTTACATTCTTTTTATTTTCTACTTATTTCATTTATTTAAAAAAAAAATTACCGTTTTTTATTTAACTTTTTATTTTATTTCTCCTCTGAAGTTGATTCTAAAAATATTATCTTTGAAAAACAAACGAGAAATAAATAACAAGTTGCTTTGCTAACGAAATAGGAATAGAAATTTATGTCAAGAATATAAAAAAATATTTTTTTATATTCTTTTATTTACTTTGAGAGATAGAAGTTTAATTTTCACTCCGATGATTTTATCGGATGAGTACATATGTATCTCTAGAGATAATATAAATGTGAATAAAATTTTTCGGCATTTTCCAATAAAATTTATTTAGCACGAATAATTTTGTTTTTTATATTATACTAATTTTGTTTTTAAAAAAAAATTCAATAGACTTTTTTTAATTCAAATAACATTTTATATGAAAAACTCCAACATCACAGCATACTCATAAAATCAGTTTCCTATTCACGATAAAATCTGAATGACTCTAGAAAAACTATTAATTGACTTCAAAATTATTCCTTCCAAATATTGATCATGTTTTTTAATTAGAGAAAAAATAGCCCTCCTATGAATTTCGTAAAATTTTCCAAGTCAGAATTACGTTCTGTCAGCAATAGTATTTCCGGCAGTACTCTAAAAAACCCCTGGGGATACTTTTTCTCTAGTAGTCTGATAATCAATAATTTGTATGACAGCATAAATATAAACATAAAAAAAAAATCTATTCACAATATAAAAATTATTTACAATTCATGAAATATGATGGAGCGAAAAATAATTATAATAATGGATTTCTTTCAATAATATTTCATAAATAACTAAACATCACATGAAAAATTGCTTTTATCATCCAGTTATAAAGGGATGAATACAGCAAAACAGATAAAGAAGAAAGTTTTGGCTGTTATCACTGATGATAAGAGTTTGATGCTAAAAATAAATGTAGATATTGTTGAATAATAAATTCAGTAAACTAGAAATTTTGGTTACATTTTTAAGACCTATTTCCTCTAAAGAATAAAAATATTTAAAATAGCTTTCATAAATAAATAATATTTTTAAATTTGACAATGAATATAATATTAAAAAGATATAAAACAATAGTTTTAAAATTTGGTAATCCTGGGTATTTTGTGATGCTCCGACAAACAGTTTTCAATCAAAAGAATAATCAAAAATAAAACAATGTCAAATAAAAAAATTTTTTTATCTAAAAGTTCTCTGTAAAGTTTTTCGTTGATTAAATTAACAATGGATTGAAGTTCGCTCAGATAGACTTTTTTATATCCTTTGAATGAATGTACTGATGAAATGGATTTGCAAATTCCTTTTTTATCTCGGGAATAAAGAACTTTTTTATATTCTTTACTATACTGAAGCTGATTACAATTAACAAATCTTCTGTTTGAAAGAATTCAACTTGTTATTCTATTATTACAATTGAATTCTGTAATTAACGAATTATATAATACTCTCTTTTTATAGGATTTAAATAGAATAATATATCAATAACATATTTATCTTATTATAAACACGTTGTATATATTTGCATATGCAATATTCAATAAATAAATATAATACGCCTACATGAAGAACTAGTGCTATTTACACGGTATGAATAAACCATTCAAATCATATTCAAGTTTATAATACACGAAGACTATTTCGTCCCTGAATGTTTCATAAGTTAAGTTCTGTGTAACTTAAATGTATCACAATTCATAGCAGAGAAAAATTACACATAGAAAAGTCTCTATTTTTTTATAAAACACCATTGTAATTTTTTCATCTTCCTACCTAATATTTTATTAATAAATGCAATTTAATTTTCTACTTTAGTCCAGTACATTCCATGAATTTAAATAAAAGTGACAATTGAAATGAAATTAATTTAATCAACATTCATAAATAATATTCAATTAAAATGATGGTTGCTATTAAAAAAATTTTTTTAAACGCCTTTATCCTAAGGGAAATTTATACATATTACTATTTTATTTTAGCTTGATTTGATTTATATTATTCATATCCTTCTGTCACGATACATTTCCACGATAATTTTTTGACAATTATTACGACATTATTAAATGAAATCCATCATTTCAATCATTTAGAAAGTTTGTAAAACATTTATTACCTGATTCTCTTTCTCCAAAATGCCAATTAACTCTTTAGCAATATTCCATTGGCCTCAGGTTATAGGAGTTTTACTTTCTCCAGCACAACCAATATCATGAATAAATCTTCAACATTCCGTGTGAAATTAAAATCAAAAGCATAACTAAAAAAAAAAAAAAATGTAATGAATTTTAATCAATATTAATAAGCTACATTATTCGATTAAGTTCAATACTTACTTACATAACGTCTTCAATATCAAGGCCACAACTATCAATGTCAGTAGCAAGAAGTATTTAAACTAGTCCAATTTTAAAATTGTCTAGTGTTCGCTCTCTACCTGATTGGTTCTTGTCTCCAGATGTACTCCGAAAATTAACACCTTATAACACCATGTAATTCGAGAACTCAACTTGAATTTCCACCTCACAAAAAATGATAACTTCAATATCTTGGCCCATATTTTGAGTGAAATCTTCATACAGAATAATTTATAAATATTTTATAAAGTGTTGTGTGGTTAAAACTTTTGTTATACAATTCTCCAATAAAAGTAAAAACCGTATAAATAACTTTACTAAGTGAACTAATATTAGATTTATAGATATCATAGACGCTTCTATTATTCATAAAACATTGAACCAAGTTTCGAACTTGTTGATGACGAAATAGTACTAAATGAATAATATTAATAGTTAGATATTGATAAGCTTTCTAATAATTTTGTCTGAATTTATTTTTGGATGAACATACGTGTAGTGCTGAATTTAGATAACATTAACGTTACCTCGTTATAATTGTTTGTCAATCGAAACTGATATATACTACCTAAAGCTTCTCGAATTTATGCCTCAAAGCCCACATCAAGTACACAATCAACTTCATCCAAGACCAAATAACTTAGTCTACTCACATATAAATTACCTAACTGAGTAAGATCGTTCAATCTTTTTGGTTCAGCAATAACAATATAATCTCTACTTTCGACGTAATTTATTTCATCTTCTTTACTACTACCTTCATAAATACCGACGGATTTGGTCTCATGATATTTATGCTTTGTTTCTTTGTCAGTTTTTTGTAATACCAGCTCTTGAGTAAAAGCCATTATAAGGATACTTAGAGCAGCTCGTTCTTCTTAAGACGAGAAATATTGTCTTTTCAACTGCAAATTGATACTATTTCTTCTTCACCCTAATCCATAATAACCAGATATTCATAATCAACATTTTCCCTATCACAAACAATGGAAAATTTTGTAATTTTATGAGTTATAAATTTTTTATACAAAAAAAAAGATATTTTATTAACTTAATATCAATTAATTTTGCATAAATTATTAAAAATTTTTAAAGTAATTAAACAATAAATTAAGAAGCTTTTTCAAGATAATTTTATCGTACTAATGTTATTACAACATGATCAACTCTTCATATTCAAAAATCTAATTACGCTAGTTAAAACAAAAACACTAACGTGAATCAACTACATTACTCTCAGAGAGTGTCTTTATACATCAATATTTTTTTCATTCCTATGAATTTAAAATTTATAAAATTACCTACTAGAATATTTACAGCTTTCCTTTTAATGAAATTGAATTTTCTACTATGATACGATTATAAATCAAAAATACTACATGCGATTATTAATTGAAAGTTACTACTAGAAGTTAAAGTATACTCACATGTGATTCCTCCTCTTCATGTCACCCACAACAGTTCAGTATTTCATCTCGAACACAAGTCAGTGATGTTGCTGGAAACCTCAAACGCACTTTAATTAAAATAGTTTGTTTTAATTAATTAATTAATATTACTTAGCTGTTCATGTAATGCCAATCTAAACTTTCTTGTTTTCAGATTAAGTGAAAATACTTCGAATTATTCCTTGATAAGTCTTAACATAATTCTTATTATCTAATGATTATGAAATTTATTTGAACACATTATTTTATTCTTGATATTATTTTTTTTTTAATTTATTGATGAGATAATATTTATAATAATAATAGTAATAATAATGACTTTTAGTTATTATTAAATCACTAAATATATATTTTCTAAAAATAACCCAAATCTAAATGTTTAATATCACAATTATGATTTGGTTATTCGATAATGTACTGCAAAAATAATTTTATATGAATAACAAAGTAAATATATCCGTTTGTAATCATAATCTATATATAAATAGAAAATAAGTCCATCTGTGATGTGAATAAACAATAGGAATTATGTATTATCTACACTTACAGTATTTTTAGGAAGACACGTAATCCCTGAATTGTTATTAACCTCAGACTTTTCGAAATTTAATCTACTTGAATTTGGAATGAAAAAAATTAAATTAAACATAAAAATGACGTTGTGCTTAAACTGAATGTTTTTGTACTCTTATCATAATCGAATTCGTAAGGATAAGTAGAATTATTTTGTTTGTTTAAAAATTCAACAATTAAGGAGTTTTTAAACAAAAACTTACATATGAAAAATTACGAGAAATTAAATTTAATAAAAAGAACCGTAATTGTCGCCACGACGTCCTCGACCACCACCTCCTCCACCTCTTCGGCCTCCGCCACCACGATTACCACGTTCATAACGTCCACCTCCTCCCTGAGCATCTATACGTGCTGTTTCTTTCTCTTGAGCTTTCCTTTCTTTCCATGCACCGTGACGATCTTTCATATTGTATAAATCTTCAGGTACTTCCTGATAATTATTAATAAATAATTAAATTAAATTCATTAATACTTAATGTTTGTTAATTGTTTTATATGTAAAATACCATACCTGACTTGCTTCTTCCAAAATAGCAATAAGGTCTTCAGCCATACCCCAATCACCACGAGTTACAAGACTTATACTTTCTCCAGAACGTCCAGCTCGTCCTGTACGACCAACACGATGAACATACTCTTCAATATCACGTGGGAAATCCAAATTGAAAACGTGACTGTAGAAATAAGAAGTTATATAGTATTGTTCCTTTCAAGTTTCAATATCAACTAATTGAATACTTACGTCACATCTTCGATATCAATTCCACGGCTAGCAACATCAGTAGCAAGAAGTATTCTAACTGATCCTGATTTTAAATCAGCGAGAGCCTGCTCTCTGTCCTGTTGATCTCTTCCTCCGTGAATACTTTGTACAGTAATACCTGCTAACGCCATTTTACTAGCAAATTCATCAACTCTGGTTTTTTTTCCAAAGAAAACAATAACTTTATCATCTTCGCCCATGTTTCTAATGAAATCTTCAAGCTATTAAAAAAACCATCAATAATTAATTAAATATTCTATATAAACAAGCATCTAAATTTATTTAAAATTAGTAAATGTACAAAACTTACATATTGCTCTTTTTCTGAATCATCAACGATTAAAATCGTCTGTCGGACGGAATGAACTGCCGCTAAATCCAAAGATCCTACATATACTTGGATTGGATCTTTCATGTAAGATTGAGCCAATCGTCTAACACCTTGGGGCCATGTGGCACTGGAATCATGAAAAGAGAATCGTTAAATTTATTTCTCGTAACTTATTTTAATCATGTCATAAATGATATATACCTCGTCATTACAGTCTGTCGATCAGGACGAACATCAAGCAAAGTTTTACGGATTTGTGGTTCAAAACCCATATCAAGCATCCTGTCAGCTTCATCTAAGACCAAATAACTCACTTCACTGACATCCAATTTCCCTGCATTAACAAGATCATTTAATCTTCCGGGTGTAGCAATAACAATGTTGACTCCTTTTACAACACATTCTATTTGCTCTTTGCGATTACCACCTCCGTACACACATGTAGCTTTAATTCCGCGATACTCGTACTTTTTTACTTCACTGTTAATCTGCAATGCTAACTCTCGAGTAGGAGCCATAACTAATACGTTTGGTCCAACCCTTTGTTCACGTGGTGTTACTTGACCATCAATATGAATCAACGCTGGTAATAAAAATGCAAGAGTTTTCCCTGTACCTGTTTGAGCAATACCAATCATATCTTTACCACTTAAAAGAATTGGCCATGCTTGGCATTGAATTGGGCTTGGTTCTGTAAAACCCTGCTTGCGAATTTCTTCTAGAATTTCAGGATAATCACGAAAAGCATGTTCGAATTTTAAAATAGGATTAGGTACTTTAAAATCTGGACACTTATCTTTGTTTTCTTCTTCAAATACACGACGGCATGAAATATTATTCTTCATCTTACGAATTTGTGCGACTTGTTCATCAGTCATATTTGCAACTTCTGGATCTTCATTATAAAAATCTTTCTTTAAAGGCGTCAATTTTGCTATTCTTTGAGCCATATATTCTTCGTGTTCTTTATTTGCTATGGTCCAATCAAATTCACCAAAGTCAAGAGGATCTCTTTCTTCTTGTTGAGGCTTTGGTGTGTTATCATATGATTTTGTGTAATCATTGTTAGAATACTGATTATTCTGGTAACTTTGATTGTTATCGTATGATTGATAGTTATCTTGTTGAGGTGCAGAATAAGATTGATTATCCTGCTGTGACCCAGAATAAGTTTCACCAGTTAATTGTCCAATAAGTTCCATGGCTTTGTTTTGAGCTTCAATAGATCCAGTTAAAGTTACTGCAGCATCTCCTCCTCCATTGGATTTGTCAATCTATCAAATTAATTCAATATGTTACAAACTGGATAATACTTTCAGACAACTATAATCTTATCACTTAATCTCAATATTTCCAAATAGAGATGATTAATCTTTTTACATTAATTTTCTAAAATGATTATTATTTTTTAATAATTTAAAAAATCGAAGTACTTACATTAATTCTAGCATTACTCTGGGATTGCAAATCTTTAATTGTGGCTCCAGCACGTCCAATAATTCTTCCAACGTGTCTTTGCTGAACATATATCACTTGATCATCTTTATTTTGATTGTCATAACTGCCATAGTTATTTTGAGATTCTCCTCCACGATAATCTCTGGAATCACGTCCTCTCCCATAATCTCGATTTGAATGTTGAGAGTCTCGTCCGTAATATGATTGATCCGAGTTCATCGAATCTCTTCCTTGATAATCTCTACTTGAATTATCCGAACGTCGACCACGATGATCTCTGTTTGAGTTTGTCCATTCTCTCTTTGAATAATCATTCCGTTTATTATCCCGGTAATTATCCTGATATTGTCTCCTATCACTTCTCGAATAGCTATCAGTTTCCCAACGATCACCCATTATTCTAAAATTATAAATTATTTTATTAGAATTTATTCCATTCTTTAGTTAAAACAGCATCAATGTTTAGATAACAAAACCATTTTAAAATCTACTTTACCTATCAACCATTTACAACTTGTACAAATAAATAATTTATCTATAAAAAGCTTATAAATATAATCAAAATTTTAAAACATACACATATTCTATTATTAATAAAGAGATTTTATTTAACATTCAAAATGGATGAAAATCTTGTTAGTATTTTCTTCATTTGTAGAAATGGTAACTTTTTCAACTTAATTTGGTATGATTTATTCATTACAAATATACATTTACCTTATTTCCAAACAATAAATTAAATATTTTATAAATCACGTAATATAAATAATAAACTATTGTATATTTATAAATCAAACGAATTTTTATTGAAATAAAATAAATTTGATTTCAGTCTCAAAAGGTTAGAATCTGTCTACATGTAATGATGTATAAAGCATTTGTTGAAATACATTTTCCTAAATACTTTAGAAGTACATAGGTTTCATTGTTATCTTTCATTTCCCTGAAATAATCGTCTAAAGTTTTGCTGATGCGTAGAAAAAAAATGTAAACAACACAAACATTGCTATGAATGTCTGCCGGTAGATTTATTGATTTAAAACCTGTCATATTTATGTTATGACTACGTTCAATAAAGGTGTACTTACATTATTTTTTATATTTCCTTGTCGATTAAGATTAATGAAATACAATAATCAGCTTGAAATATAAACTATAACAGTAATTATGTATGAAATGTTAAATTGATCACCCGGATGATGCAAACAATGGGCCTCATGAGCGACGAGAATTTTGGGAAATCCCAATTGGGTGTCATCTGGCGGCATCTTCGGTTGATAAATAAGAAAGGATTTTTAACGACATCTGTTAATTTTTTTTATACCTGGAATAAATTTTTATCGATGGAACACAACGAATGAAAAAAGTAAACAATCATAACAATGTGTTAATTTTAAAGTTGAAAAAGTTTTTATAATTTTACATAAATTTTAGCAAAATGCAAATTGTTCTAATACAAAATAATAGAAATTTGCACCTATTTTTTTACAATTTTTATTATACAAATAGAATGAATTATTTTTAAGTGCTATTTATTTTTTTAACCAATGTATATATTTGTAATGTTATTAGTAATTATTGTTAATTAACAATGTCAAGAAAAAAGAAAAAAGAAGCTTGGGCTGAAAATGGACTGGAAGACTGGGTAAGTTATATATTAATTATTTACAATAATTTTTTTGATATTAATATCAATATTCTACTCATTTTTAATTAATAACCTTTATATGTAATTATACAGGGATCTTATATGGCTGCAAAAAAAGCCAAGCTTGAAGACCAATTTCAAGAAGCAGCTGAAAGTGAATTTTCTCATGCAACAGATCTCTTTCGTGGCATAGCTATTTTTGTAAATGGTTATACTAACCCTTGTGCTGATGAATTAAAACGTTTGATGATGGAATATGGAGGAATATATCATCATTACCTTCGGTCTGGTGCTACCACTCACTTGATAGCTTCAAACTTGCCTTACTCTAAAATAATTCAGTACCGAAAAAGTAAAAATCCACTTCCACTATGTAAACCTGAGTGGATTACTGACAGTATTAAAGCCAATAAATTATTAGATTGGAGGCCTTACCTTCTATATAATCAATCATCTATAACTCAACCCCAGTTAAAAATGGGTAGTAAATCAAATCAAAATTGTACAAAAGAAACTCAGTTAAATAATATTAAAGAGGTTCAAGATGTTAGCGGGCCTTCTAACTCTATTAAATTAGTAAATGACATATCAAAGTCAACAAATCTCAAAGAAGAAACTTTTAAAATTGTAAATACAAATATGCCTAACGTAGCTGTTAAAGAACAAAAGTCTCATGGAGCAGCTTTATGTTCTAAAAATGAAGAGTTTCTGACAGAATTTTACAACAACTCTCGTTTACATCATATATCAACAATGGGAGCTACTTTCAAAGAATACGTAAATGAACTACGATCTAAAAATACTGGATCTTTTCCTGGTTTAGAACGTCTGAAGGAGCTGAGTGAGTCGCAAAGAAAGCTTTCTGTAATTCAGAAAGATCTTGACTCTTCTGATGAGGATATCTTTGATCCTCCAGTGAGATTAAACCACCCATTAGAAGAGAAAGATAAAAAAGAATCGATAATAATGCACATAGACATGGATTGCTTTTTTGTTTCTGTTGGAATAAGGAATAAGCCTGAATTAAAAGGATTACCTATCGCTGTCACCCACGCCAGAGGAAATAAACCAGCTATTCTCTCTAACATCAATGATGAAGAATTCATTTCAATGGCAGAAATAGCTTCTTGTTCTTACGAAGCAAGGAAAGCTGGGATAAAAAATGGAATGTTTCTTGGACAAGCTTTAAAGCTTTGCCCTAATTTAAAGACAATTAAATACGATTTTGAGGGATATAAGGAAGTTTCTTATATTCTTTATAACACTGTCGCTTCTTATACATTGGACATTGAAGCCGTTAGTTGTGATGAGATGTACGCTGATATCTCTTTAATCCTCCAGCAATGTAATTTAACTCCTCTAGAATTTGCTGCAATAATCAGAGAGGAAATTAAACAAAAAACTGGTTGTCCTGTATCTACTGGGTTTGGTAGTAATAAACTGCAAGCAAGATTAGCAACAAAAAAAGCTAAGCCTGATGGACAATTTTATTTAAGACCGGAAGATGTGAGAGCTTACATAGGAGCAATAAAGGTTCAAGATATTCCTGGAGTTGGTTATTCGACTATGCATCAATTGAGAAATATGAATGTAAAAATCTGCTACGATTTGCAGGAAATACCTCTTAATACTTTGCAGAAAGAATTTGGAAAGAAGACAGGGGAAATGTTGTATAATACATGTAGAGGTATTGATTATTCAAAACTCAGCATAGAGCATATAAGAAAGTCTGTTTCAGCGGAAGTTAATTATGGAATTCGTTTCGAGAATGATCAGGATGCCCGGGAATTTTTAAAAAAACTTTCCACCGAAGTTGGTAACAGATTGATGAAAGCCAATGCCAAAGGGAGATGTATTACATTAAAATTAATGGTAAGAGCTAAAAATGCTCCAAAAGATCCAGCTAAATTTATGGGTCATGGAATTTGTGATAACTTTACAAAGTCAAAAAATCTTTTAGTAGCAGTTGATGATGAAATAGTTATTACCAGAGAAGCTCTAAGTTTATGGGAACAAATGCAGCAACCTGCTGATGATATTCGTGGAATTGGAATTCAAATTTCGAGATTAGAGATACCGAAAAAAATTACCGATACTTCTATGGTGAAGTTTATCGCCAAAGGGAAGACATCTGCACGAGAAATTATAAATAACGAGCTGAAAAAACCAGAACAAAAAATTAATACGCTTAAAGAAGCCTCAAGCGAACCGAAAATAATTGAAAGAAAAAATAATGATATTAATATAAAAACTAATGGTAGTAATGAGAAAAAAACTGAATCAAATGTGCAAAAACCTCAAGGTCTTGATGCTTACTTTAAAGTTAAAAAACCTTCAACATCTTACTCAAAACCATCATCTAGTCGATTTCCAGCACCTACTGAAATAGATAAAGCAGTACTCAATGAATTACCTGAAGATATAAGGATGGAAATAATAAATTATCATAAAAATGAAGTTGTTTTAAATTCAGAAGATAAAAATAATAAATTAGATGATTGTTTAAAATCCTTAGAACCTGTTGAACAGTGTAATAGTGCAATTAAAAATAATCATAGTCATTTTGAGAATAAAATTACTACTCCAGAGGTTGATAGCGATGATGAAATCATTCCATGTTCTCAACAAATTGATACAAATGTTTCAACAAAGCTTTCTGGAAACTGCAAAACTAAAGAATTAGCTTTGAAACAGGTAAAAAAGAAACTTCCACAGGCTACAGATTATTTTAAAGAAGTAAAACCTCGAGCATTTACTAAACCAAACTTGCCGAATGTTAAGGAGATTGACATGCAAGTATTGATTGAATTGCCTGATGATATTCGTAATGAAATACTAAATCATTATAAATCAAGTAATAATGAGAAAGACGGAGGGCAAACTAGTGAAGTTGATATAAAAGCTACCAGTGCAATAAACAGTATTAATGTAATTAAAAGTTCTAGTAATGAAAAAGCTAAAGATCGTGAAAAGTCTTCAGAGGAAGTAAGAAAACCAATTCATGAGATGAGTGTTTCTTTTTCACAAGTTGATCCAGATTTTTTAGCTGGTTTATCTGAAGATATCAAGAATGATGTCAAAATGTATTGTATGGCCAAAAAAAGAGAAAAAGAAATAAAAATGAAAAAGCCATTAACTGAAGAAGCAACGACGTCTAATGGATTTATTAAACCAATGCAAAATATACTCCCTATAAAGCGAAGAGGTCGTAAGCCGAAAAATATGAAAATTGTAAATGATCAAATTCATCAATCAAAAGTTATTAATAATACCAAAAATCATGTTCAAACTTTGAAAGGAAAAAAGAAGGCAGCTGATAATAAAAAGAAAATTAATGGTAGTGATATTGCATTATCTAAACGAAGAAGTTTTTTAGAAAATGAAATAAGTATCTTACAAGACGACATTATGATTGATGATAAAGGGGAAGCTATTAAATCACATCAATTGAATTTTCAAGGATGGAATATAAAAAATGAACATCAAGAAATGTTAACAAATTTAGTAAACTACCTCTTTAGTCTTCCATTATATCAAGTATTATTTAATATTCCTTAATTAATATTAACAATTTATTTAATATTTATAATTAATAACAAAACTTTTTAGGTAAAAAATCAAATACAAACGTGGATCGCAAATTCTACTCATGTCAATGACATAGACACTTTATCAATCGCAACTTTTCTTAGCATGCTTCCAAAAGAAAGGCGTATAGAGGACTTGCATATTTTAATGAAAACCATGTACAGGTAAGATCAAAAGTTACATCATGTGAATTTGTGTATTTATGCGAACTATAAATAAAGCAATGGTTATAATAATAAAAAAGAACACTTTGAAGAGATTATTTTTTTCTTCTTATTTGTTTGTTTGTATTAAAACAAAAGTGGTATTATGATAAAAATTACATTAATTTACTACATGTTTGTTTGTTTAGATGTATGACCAAAAGTGGAAGTTGCGTTTGGCATGAAACCTATAGGAAATCTGTTGAGCATGTTCAACATTATATGCAAATCGAGTACAACAGCAATTTAATGTTACCATCAATAAAATGTAACATTTGCGGATGCAAAAATTAATCATGGATGATGTGTTTTCTCATTTGTTTTGAATAAATTATTATTTTATACAATTGATCTAATAGAGACATATTTACAAGCAAACATGATACTTACCTTCGACCTTAATGTACACAATACCATCATATTTAATCAGTGCAATGATTAAGCAATCATTTCACGATTATATTAAGCAAAAATAACTTGGAATATATGAATGTATGTATATAATAAGTCTATACAAATATATTCCAAGTATTTATTCTTGCTTAGTTATTTTTTCTTATATAAATCGGTAAGAATTCATAATCTTGTATTTTTAAATTTTTTGTAATAGATATATTTTTGCAATATATTTTTTTTTTCACTCTTCTGTAGTCGTTACGCGTAAAGGTGGTGAAAAAATAGAAAGAAATGAGTCGAAAATAAGTGTCATTTACTCCCATTCTGTAGTACCCGGTGGTTTCGAGGATAAATCATAAAGAACGCGCGATATACCTGGTACTGTTGATATTTCAGTCACCATTTTCTTAACAACCTACAAAAGAAAAATAAAAGATATTAATTAATTAATCGTTGAAATAAATAAAAATATAAGAGACTTCTAAACAATTCAATTAAAGAAGCTTACATGCATGGGCAATTGATTGCCAGGAATAGCTGGAGTACCAGTCATAAAATCACTTGAACAAAAAGGCCTAAGAACAATTGAGCGCTGACAAGAAGGCGTTCTAGTAGCAGCATCACGATCGAAATGCACAGGAATTAAAATAACTGGCATTTGACTGATAGCATTTACACAGCCGTTTGATGCTAATACTTGATTAACTAAATGATCGGCTTGTCTCAATGTTGCGATCACATTTGAAGTAAGATGTGTGGGTGTGATGTCTGTAATTGGATGTTGGACCAACGGTCCAAATATATAACAGACACGATTCACATTATGACACACACGTGGTATCAGCCTGGCAAGAAACATTAAATCTTCCCAGACAATATTTTCTGGTGCTGGCTCATCACAGGATAAACCCACTACATAACTATAGCTCCTTCTATCACCCTAAAAAAAAAGCGTGAATCATCAAAATAAATTTGCCAAAATTTGTATCTAAAAATATTAACCCGCAAGAGAAAAAAAAAAATAACATACTTGTACTCCAACACTACGTATTGGTAAAAGAGTAGCTGCAATATGATGGTTGCTTGATACTCTTCGTAAATGTTGACGTTCTGATTCACTGGTTGCACCTTCGACACGGTTTAGCAATGCATGCTTTTTTTGAAGCATTTGTTCGTACTCGGCCATTATTTTTACGATCACCTATAAAATAACCTTATCTTAATATGATTTTACAAAAAAAAAAAAATAATTTCCGGCTTGAAAAAGTGAATTATCAAAGGTTGAACGTAAATCGATGTTAAAAATAAGAATATACCTGTGTTTCAGAAAAGTCTTTATCCATGTAAGGTTCATCTGCACACAATATACGTATAGCTAATCCAGGTCCAGGAAACGGATGTCGTTGAACGAGAGATGCTGGTAAGCCTAAATCACACCCAATTTGTCTTACTTCATCTTTGTGAAAGTCTTTCAAAGGTTCTACTACTCGACCTTGCGCCCTTAAAGCTCTCACGAGTTCACTGTCGTTGTGGTGTGTTTTAATTGCATCAGCTTTGTCTATTAAAGAGCATAAATGATTTTTAATTTAGCTGTTAACTTTTAATTAAACAAAATGTAATTAGATTATTTACCACTGACAAGTGCACTTGCACTTTCAATAAGATCGGGCCTAAGTGTTCCTTGTCCAAGAAAGACTTCATCGGGTTTTAACCCCATTTCAGTCATAGCATCATTAGCCACTCGAACAAACACATCACCGATTATTTTACGTTTCTCTTCAGGACTTGTCGTTTGACAGAGCATTTTGGTTATTCTAGTTCTAGGACCAATTGTGGTAACTCCAATTCCTTTGTTGTTAACAACATTAACAGGTGGAACATTATCTAATGGCATCGACGTGGTTCCTTCCATAAAATAATGTGCTGCATTAACAACTCGCAATTTAATGCCTAGTTGTGCTAAACTTTGTTCAACAAATGGAGTCTCCCCTTTACGCATAAATCCATTGTTAATATGTAGTGGAATTACTTGTTCCTTGTTTAACGCTTTATGTAATAATGCCGCACAGACGGTGGAATCAACACCGCCACTTACCAAGAGCTGTAAATTTTATCATTTTTATTCATTAGTAACTAATTATTTATTTTCATCAACTTTTATTGATATTATTATCCATGAGTTTTATGAAAATTATCTAAGAGTAATTTAGTAGCTGAGTTATTGATCCAGTAGTTTTTATAAGAGTTGAAATTTGCAGTTTCAATGAAAATTCAAGACTTCGTATTTCCTAGATTTAAGAAAAATGTGAAGCTTACCAATACTTTATTGTTGCCAACAGTTTCTTTAATATACTGAATACACTGGGTTTCTCGATCACGCATTGTATAGTTACCAGTGAGCCCAGCTACACCGAAAAGAAAATTATGTAACATTTGTTTTCCATTTGGAGTGAGATCAACCTCTGGATGGAATTGTACACCATACAAATTCATTTTATCACTCGCTATTCCAACTATGAAATTCGATGATTTGGCTGTAGCTCTAAAACAATCAGCTACTCTTTCTATACTATCTCCATGAGTAAGAAGAACTAACTGTTCTTTATCCAAGCCCCTGATAATAAAATATTTAAAAACATTAATCAAAATAAAACTTTTGACATTCAAGTATAAGTTTTCATTGAAAAGTAAAAAGAGTAATATATTTACTTGAATAAAAGGCACTTGGGATCGACTTCAATAGGAAATTGTCCGTCTTCTCTACCTTCTTTTCGTATAACCGTGCCTCCAAACTCTTTGTTCATCATCTGCATTCCGTAGCAGATACCTAACACTGGGATGCCTATTCGAAAAATATCACCATCATATCGTGGTGCATCTTCAGCATAAACAGAACTAGGTCCTCCAGAGATAATAATAGCTCTGTTCAAAATAATAAGTATTAATTTTCATTTGTTCATTTATCATTTACTGTCAATATTGATTAAATAGTTTGATATATTTTTACTGACTTGTATCCACTTTCTTGGAGGACATATGCTGGTGTATCTATCGATAAAATTTCACACTGAACATTTAATTCACGAACTTTCCGATCAATCACCTTTCCATATTGAGCACCAGCATCCAGAATAGCAACTCTCTCGTCAGCATTTACCAATGTCATGGTAACATCTTCCGCTCCATTGTTCCGATCTGGATGGTATAATCCATCTGTTGTTTTGTCCATTTTTAATCGTTATGTCTTTACGTCTAATATAATAACTCAGCTACTCTGTAAACATTGAAGCAGTCTTTTTAAGAAATTATATTTCATGACGAAAAGTATTTATATTACTATCGTTACTTAATAGTAAATAACTAATATTCACATAATATTTTATAATTTTATAAGAATCTTCTAATCAACTTCATTTTCTAAATTGTTTCTTTTGTATGCATTCCAGAAAGTAATTAAAATTTCATGAGACTTGACATTACCATAATTGGTTTCTGTTTCTTATAAAAATTCTAAAAATGTAGTAATAATGCATTAATATATTACGAAAATTATTACAATTATTTTTACAACTTGATAAGTGTATCAAAATTATTCGGATAAACAAGATCAGAGATCAGTACATTTTTGATACGCTTGGGGTACTCTAGAAGTTTTCTACTATATATAAAAGTCTGCCATAAGCTGACAGTAGATATATATTGTCGATTCAAGTAAATCATCACAAAAGATGTAAAAATTTTCATCAATATGTAAAAAAAAATTATTAAACATTATGATAATTAAATCATTAATTATAATAATGAGGTTAAAGATTTAATTTTGATCGAAAATAATAACAAATTACCGGCCGTATAAACCAGAGCACGTTTTGGAGTTGACAATTTTCATTTACAGCGACTTATAAATACTTATTGGGAAATTCGTTTAAATTAAGACAAATTGGTTATCGGGTTACTTACCAATTGCAATGCAATTCTAAGCTGTTTTAGACGCGGGTCACTGAATTACAAAAAATGAATCGCAAGAAAACAGAGTAATCGTACACTGAACGAGGCGGCCATTCATCGCCACAATTCACTGACAGTAAAACATTACTTCAACAAGATGGGCAACTTGACTTCAAAACGTAATCGCGACTCTAGCGCCACCGCCACTAATTAGCTTGTGAATTTTCAAATGAGAATAATTGCACAGAAATTGAAAATCACACACGTATTATGGACGTGAATCTTTAATTCACATGTGCAATTTTAATTAGGTCCGGAAAAAAGAAAATTAGAACTAATCATTAATTGAGGTTAGTCGAAAGTAGTAATTACAAATTGGAGTAATTATTTCTGGAACTTATCATTTACAATGATTATTTATTTCAACAAATAGGCAAGTAAAAGTTTTATCTCATTGTTTTTATCGACAACTTTTTTCATAATATAAAAATAAATTATTACGTTATTATAATTTAAAATAAATACTATAATCATGTAAAGAAAATGAATGAAATATGACATTGATATTTTATGTTTACAATCGATGTTTCCCACTACTGGTAAAAGAATCACTTTTTAGTTGGGAATACATGATCGTTATCAATCACTTTAATTGTCATAAAAATTCAATTTTCCAATAATTATATCTGAGTAATTAAATTATTGGCACTCTCACTATAAAATTTTTTCTTTTGTTTAATAAAAGTATATTCAACCTACAAAATTAGGTTTTAACTATGAACTTTTTTTACAATGCATACTATAATACATATCACCAACATTTTTTTTTTGATATGTCACACAATTTAATCTCTTATTTAATAATATCTCAGATTTTTCATTTTTAAAACAATTCAATCTATCATTAAAATCATCATCAACCTAAACAATAACAATACTTTTTAAAGCCATTATCTAGACACTTGGCGTCTTTAGCATAAGAATTTATTCTGCTGACTTCTTCTTCAGACATTCGTGAACGCCCATCCTTGTCAATTTCAACAGTAGTTTCGAATAATCCACCTCCTGGTGAAAGTTCAATAAGATAAGAATATTTCTCTACATCATCTGCTATTGTAATGTTATCCAAATTAAGAATTTTATCAACCCTATAAATTCTCTTCAGTTTTAATTTGGCACAAATACGCCGGCCTTTCTTGTCTTTGAAGTCTTTAATTACATTCTCTATATAATCTATAAATGTTTGTGCACCTGCTAATGCTACTTTACTTTCAGGATCTTCTGGTAGGAATCCAGTGCACGTACACCAATGAGGTGAAATACCAGCATCTTCACAGCTTCTTTCAACTGGCACAGGTTGAAAAAGACTTTGACATTTTGGACAACCAGAACTAGGAAATGCTTCACCACCAACATGTGTTAAAATATCTCGAAATGTTTCGTATATATCATAAGGTGAAGTTAATCTATGTTCATTACTCTTCAATGCTTGAACTACTTTGGAATCTTCTCTCAACCAGTCTGGAATCCTTAAATAAAGAAAAGGCAACCTCTCTTCATACCAACCCACAAATGTATTTCTTATCTCACCCCATCTCATTCCATGATCACTTAAAAAAATTACTAGAGTATTATTAAACACTCCAATCTTCTCTAGCTTTTTTAATTTTTTCAAAAAATAGTCATCTAAAGAGGAAATTCCATTGACATCATTGTGTGTAACAGTATTAGTCCAAAAAAATGCGAAATAAGGTAGATCTAGAAAAGTTTGAGCAAACTCTACAGCATAATTGTATATTCTATCAATGGCAAGCTCTGGTCCTGTACAATACTTGGCATTATATTTATATTTGGCTTTTAGCAATTTTTCTGTTGCCCAAACGTAAGGTCGGAGATAATAATTTGTTGGAGGATCTACAAATCCTACTTTTAGATAATTGAATGTACTCAGATGAGCATCATCTTCTCCATATGCAGTAATATATCCTGCTTTTTTAAAATTATTCCAAAGAAATGGACAGTTATCAAGGCCATATGCTTCCTTTGGTTTACAATTAGAATAGGCAGAAGTACTATTTTGGCCAGTAAGAATTGCCATTAGGTTTGGAAATGTATTGTCACCCATTTTATTGTATCCTTTTAAATGAAACCAACCAGTATTTCGTAAATATTTTTCAGTTCTTGGCATACTTCGTAGAAAATTTAACCGTGACACACTATCTAAACCAAGAACTAAGACACTTATTTTTTTATTATCAGGTGAATCATCATTTCTTGATTCTTCTGTTACATTTATTTGCTCCTGAACTTTGGCAGGGTTAACTATGGCATGGATATTCTCGTACACAGTACTAGGTTTTTTTTTCTTAGGATGGCTTTTTGATTTGCAAGTAACCAAAATAATCTCTATTTCTGAAGGCAATACTGCTTGCTTCTCAAAATTCTCACATGGTCCTACTCTGAAAATATACATTCTATTATTGAACATCATTATTATAAGACTATTTATAGTTGATAAAATTACAAAGAATAATCAACTTACTTAATATTTGTATCCCATTCACCAGTGGGAGGATGACTAGGCTGAACTCTTTCAATTGAAGACCAACAGCATTGGAAATTATGATAATTTTTGGCTGCTTCGGAATTAATTACAATGGAAAAAGTATCATTGGCATCTTTAGCTATAAAAGTTAATAGAGGATATGTTGAACAAGCTTCAAATTTTCTTTTCCATACAAATTTACGTATACTAGAGTCCATTGGATTATAAGATAACATATGGCACTTGGAGTTCCATACAAGGTAACCATCAACAATTTCTGTAAGTTAAATTTATTAGAAGATTAAATACTTATTTTATAGCACTTGTAGAAATATTATTAGTAATATATTTTCAGATTTAATTGATAATAATGACAGAGTGGATTTTAAGAAATTATATTTTAATAAGCTGCAACATGTAGCAAGTTTGTGTATAATATTTGAGCTATTTAAAAAAAATTTCACTGTCATTTATTAAATTAGTACTCTGCAGAGTACTTCTCATATGAAGTTATTTATTAAATCGTTATTTTTAAAATATATGTCAAGGTTTAATAATTAATTATAATTAAAATAAATTAATTTCAGGCTCTCACCTTCTTCAGGATTGTTGGCTATCTTATACTCCGGTAAATCATCGAGAACAAGATACTTGTTAGATACATAATAAAGGGTTAAAATCAGGACACACGGAAATAACAGCATTGTAATTACTGGTCTTTTTTTAAGGCACTCGGTGAGTTTGGAATACTTTAATTTCTTCATATTCTTTTTAGTCGCGATAACAACTTTTTTTTTGTCATGATAAATTTTTAAAAATTATTTTCTTCGAAGATTTTTGCATCACAGTCGTAGTATTTAGAAAAGAGATCGTTTTATCTGTCTTTTAATTTTATTCCTATAATAAAAATATAATATGTACAATTAATTACATCATAATAAACAGATAAAGTATTATTTTTCAAATAACCACCAGACATTTGCAAACTAAATCAAAAATGCTTTAGAAAAAAATTTTAGTCACGTGTATATTGTAATATGATAAAATATGATAATAGAAAAATTAAAAGCACTTTTAAAAAAAACAAATAATTTCATTAATTGTTAATTAAGACTTTTAAACAATGTCTTATTAAACTCAATTATTTTTAGTTAGTATTTTGTGATATTTCTATGCAATTAATTGACGTTTAACAATGCAATCAGGCAACTTTTACTTTACTAAAAATCTTTAAACAATGAAATCTTTTATGTACCGTGACAACCATGAGGAAATCAATTATTCCCAACTATTATCATCACTATTTCTTATTGTCAGTTTATTTCTTATCTCACATGCAGAATTCAAAGCATCTACGTTCGAAAAATTATTCATCACAACAAAGAAACACAATTATTAACAGTCACGAAATAATCTAAAAAGCAAAAACAAAATAAATAAATAAAAAACTTTTTTTATTTACAGGTAATCAACAAATTAAAACAAAATATAATGTAGCAATCACTTCCACTCAATAATAAACGTTTACTTCACCAAGAATCATCAACAATTATAACGAAACCGGTCTCTGATTCATATATAATTTTTAATTGAGGTAAGTTAAAATAATTTGTAATATTGAATTTAATAAACTTACAACTACTTTAGTTGATTTCTTCATTCTATTAAGAATCACAATAATTCCAACTCAGTAAGATTTAAATAAATAATTAAATTAAAATCTCTAATGAACTCATGATGGAATTTGCGGATGAACAAATCAACGGATGTGTAAAAAACTTTGAGGAAATGCCATTCGATAATATTCTTGATGAACTCTATGACAATCAGACATTAGTATTGGCTGTGTAACAGCACAGTGATGATACTGTTTTCATCACATAATAGTTTTAATGAAACCATTTGTTGTTTATTTAAATTAAAATTCCATTTTCTAAAATTTTGTATAGCAACAAAGAGTACATCTTCAACATAAGTATCAACAAACTAAAAAAATTAATCACATATTATTTAAATAAAAATAACAATCAGCGAAAAGCTTGTGCTATTATTGGCGACGTTGACGTTACTACACGTCGCGTAGTATTGACGGAGAGACCACGACGGCACGCAGTCGCGAAGCATATATTGTTAACATTACTTATATTATCATCTTTCTTGATGATAGGATAATAGTCATGCGTGTTCCTTGATTTCCTTGACACAGAACATCTCATTACACCACTCTCATTATATCCTACATATTTGATGATGCATATATATGTCAAGACATGATCAAAATTTAGATTTTTAGCTAAATTTAAGTCATGCCTCATTGATTATATACTTAATTAGTGCACTTTTATGCATCTTCATCGACTTTTTACTGTTCGCTTTTCTCAAGGGCATTGATGTCAGTACTCTTTAATAATCCATTGCATTGTCTAGAATGTTTATTCATGAATTTTCTGTAGAAGCTTCAAGGGTTTTAGATCATTATTGACTTTTAGTTCAAATAAAATTGTTTAGAAAGTAATTTCGATATTGGTTTTTTTCCGCAAACTGCTCTAATTTTAAAACAAAGCACGATTTAATAAAGCTAGAATAGTATTGGTTTTTAAGAGTGTGAATACTTTATTGATTTAAAAAAAAGTAAATTTTGTGGAGTAGAAAAATGTTAAAACTGTAGGCTAGATTGGATTAAGTGAACCTGATTCATGAGTTGATTTTTAAAATGATCAAAACTTTTATTTCAGAAAAAGAAATGTTTCAATTAAGATGATCAAAATTACATTTGCTGTATGAATTAATTATACAAAAAAGATAATGAAAGAAAAACAATGTTTTTGATTTAACTAATGTCAAGATTGTTTGCAGTATGATTTGAAATAAACTTAAATTTATTTAAAACAATCCACTTAAAATTAGTTAAATTATAAAATTTAATCGTTAAGTAGTTTTTTAAATTCATGCAACCAAGGTGGAATGTTCTAAACCTGACCCGCCTGAGGTTGAAATATCAAACAACCTGTTTTTACATGCAGAGGTAATTGACTATGATGGTTGGCAACAAAGTGAATACTTTATTTTTACTCAGGAATGAAACTATGTAGTTAATGATACTCATAACTGGAAAAATTAATGAAAATTTACGTCAAATACACGATTTATGTATGAAAGTAATTATTTTTTATTATTTTTCTAGTGCATTGATAAAGCTATAAATTCATTACATAATTTCTTAAGTATCATCAAAAATAACAGGTATCATGTCATAATTTTTAAAATAATTAAACTTTTTTACCAAATTGATATTTTTATTCAACTTAAAATGATTACATATAATCAACTTATCAATTAATTAATAATATGCATAAATAAATAGAAAAAAATCTATAGTCCACCTTTAGGTTTAGGAATATGATACAAACTTTCAAAGAATTAATTAAGTCCTTTCAACAATCATTTCATTGTTGATGGCAAAAATAAATCTCCAGTGGATAGAAAATATTTCAGAAAAATATTATAAATAATTTTCAGTCGTAAAATGATGAAATGACGTACAACTGTATAAAAAATGAAAATATAATAAATACATTATAAAATGCTTAAATTAATGCTGTCTAAAAAATTAGATATTACGTATAAAAATAGAAGAATAATGTCCTATTGAACTTTTCTAGTTTTATTGGTTAAAAATATTCTTGTATGGTAATAATAATGCATTGATATCCATTTACAATTTTATGGATAATTAATTTACAAGATTAGTAAATATTTTCTGAATCCAATATACGAGCTGTATAAAAAGTATATAAATCTAATATTTTTTGATAATGATTCAACATTCAGAATTGAATGTGTTTATTGCATGAATCATTTTAATCTTTGGTCATACGTGCAACTGCTATACTCACGTACCAAATAAATCGTCGAAAAAATGCGTTATTTTTTTCTTCGTTTATGTTGTAGTTTATATTGTAGTCTTGATTACTATGCAATTGCAGGACATCCTGAAATTAAATAATTAAATATTTATAAATTTTATTCAGTTATAAGGCTTTCATTATAAATAATAGAGAAAATTAATTCGTTAATTAATTAAATAAACGTAAATTACAACGGTTGTTTTTATTGAAATGAATATTAAATTAGATTAAAAAATGTATAAGTTCTAATTTTACAATCAATTTTAAAACAAACTTTAAAACAGTTTTTTTTATTAAAGTATTAAATAAAATAAAATATGTATGAATTAATAACTCTATCATCATATCTTGACACTTATGTCAGAGAAAAAAAGTGCGGCATGTAATAGATCTTTATCAAGCAAATACATAAAACTCATTTGAATATTTAAAAAGAAATTAGCAAGTGGAAACAAGTAAAAAAACACTACATGAAATGTAGATATTTTATTTTTTATCAGTATTCCAATCGAATGATAAAATTATTTTATTTTATTTTTCCAGAAGTTAGAATGTTAGCAGCAGAAAATTAATCACAAACTATTTAAAATGTTTTATCATACTTATTTTCATATTACAAGTACATAAAAAATGTAAAAGAATTATTTCATCAAAGCATTAAAATGCAAAATGAAAAAGAAAGTAAATTTTAATATAAAAACTTGTATGATATTCAAAGTAGATAAAGAATAAACTTACTGCAAACTGAGCAATTAGTTTCATCAGACCCATCTCCACATCCGTCACGACCACTACAGGTGATAGCGTCTGAGCGGCATTGTCCATTTGCACACCGGAAAGGGCAATTTCTCGCAGATATACGACCTCGATTGTGACTCCGGCAAGCTCCTCGTGGTTCATCACTCCCGTCTCGGCATGAGACTACTGCATTACAAAATTCGTAAGCTGGTAAACACTGGCCGTTGTTACATCGAAAAGTTCCTTCAGGACATCCTGGTGATCAACATAAATTTACCATAAAAGACATCAACTATAAATCTTAGGCAAACAAAAAAAAAACATAGGAATCAAGCTCGATTAAACATAATGAAAGAAACGAGATTCAATTACTTCGTCGACTTTTGCAGCCTTCTTCATCTTCCCCATTGGGGCAATCATTTCTTCCATCACATTGTCCAGCTCTCGAAATGCATATTCCACTCTTTTTGCATCGGAAAGATTGTTTAGGGCATCTATCACTGGCACACTCCTCGTCAGAACCATCTCCACAGTCAGGTCTTCCGTCGCAAACAAAGAACCAACTGATGCATGTTCCAGAAGCTCGACATTGAAATGTACCCCCTGGACATCCTGTTCTCCGTGCTCCGCATGGATAACTTCCATTTCCACGAATCGCACAGTCACAAACACCGCCAATGCATCTTGAATTAGCATCGGCCATTCGACATTCAAGATCATTGGTGCACGTTAATCCTAAGCTAACTGCAGAAAAAGTTATTGTTTCGTGCCGATCGGTTTTAGTTGGTGCTGGAACGAATAAAAATAAATGAAATGAAATAATAATATATAATTAATTTAATTATTTATAATTAAGTTATAATATTATGCTATACATTCTCTGCTATTTTTTAGATTTTTACTGTTTTTCATGCTCATATGAATTGAAAACCAAATTAACTGAAATAATGAGTATTTCTTAGTACATCAAAGTAGTATTCAAAGTATTTCAAAAAAGTAATAGCATATTATTAATTTTTTTTCTCAACAAAATATAAATATCTTAATATTTCATATGAAGTATCTAAGAAAAAAAGTACACTGTCAGCAACAATTCTAGTTTTTGCAGTGTTTATAAAAACTTGGTAAATGTAACAAACTCGGTATGTAGTGACAACAATAAAAATCTTTGACAGTTAGAGAAAAAAAATCAACTAATGAACAAAATGACTTTTCTATTCACTTGAAAATAAAACATACTAACTGTATCTGTCTGCTATACAGTCTTTTATATGATCTACCGTTTTTTATGCATTATGATAATTTTGAAAATTCCTTTTATATAAAATTGATGTTAAATATTTGTTTCAATCTCATATGTAAAGCTTTCAACATGTCCTAGTAATATTTTATGTGAGTTAGTTTCTATTATTACTAAAACACTTCCCATTAAAGAATCATTATTAAACTAGTACAAAAAAGGATTTAGATTTGCAAATGAACTTAGTGTTGTGGAAAGTTTTTAATTAGAACTATTCCCAATGTTTTGAAGTAAGAGCTAATTAGATCAAAGAAACAAATACTCATTTCCTTTTAATAACAAGAAACTAGAAAATTACTTCGTGATCTAAATTGTAAAGCAATTTCAAATTCTTACCAGACGTAGTTGTTGCCTGAATAATTTCAGTACTGAGATCAGCATCGATTATCACGGCATCATTGTCATCTGGAAGTTCATTGGTTTCTTCGTGATGTGGTTTTGGAGTTCGATACATTGGTCGCGTGACCAGATTAACTGGGAATCTTGGAGTTGTTACTGGAGTAGTCAATAATCTCGAAGCATTTTTAAGCCAAGAAATTTGTACCCCTATAAGAAAGTAAGATGACCTATTAAACCCTTTAATTCTAGAGTAGCTTTTTATGAATGAAATGAATGTAATCTTAAAAAGTGATCTTGCCGGTATCAGTGATATTATCATCCTGGGGTGATCTATTATCAGAAAGGTTCCCAGCTTGCATTCCATCGTTTACCTTGTCGTGATAAACATTTGAAATAATCGGTAGATTTGGAGAAAGTGTGGGAATCACTAGGGAATTAGGTCGACAAATTTCTCCATCTCTTTTCATGGGTGCAGTGCACTGGCAGCGACCAAATAAATCAGGAATCAAGAAGTCACAGTGAGTATCGCTGTCCCAAAGACGACAATGCGCATGACTGTAACAAACTTGACCTGGTCTTGCAGCTGAAAAAGAATATTAATTAACTTTCATTGCACTACTTGTCATATTTAAATATCAGTCGACGAATAAATCCATCAATCAATAATACCACTCCAAACTTGAATCAACAGTTTAGTAATGATAATCAAATCAATTTCATTCAATAAATAATTTTAAAAAGTATTGAAGAATCCAATGTATGTAATAAATCTTTATTAAACTATATTTATTAGACGATTAAATCTTTCTTCAATGGTGTAAAAATGTAAATTCTTTGAATAATTTACGATAATCCTGAGTGCTTCTAACGATTGATAACGGGTCAATATCGATTACCCAAGTTAAAAATCAATAATAGAATGATAAGTTACAAGATTTTACTTCATAACTTACGTGTCAAGCAGGTATGCCTACGGAATTGAAGATATCCTTCTTCGCATCGGCAAACTCCAGCTAAGCAGCTGCTATTAGCTACTTTCATGAAACATTGCTCCGGCACCAGACAGTCATTTCCAAGGAGAGTTGCTGTGAGTAAAATAATCTAGTTAGTAAAGTTAAAGATCACAGTAGTAATGCTAAGTAAATTGTAGATGCGTTTTATTTTTAATTATAATTAAAATTTACCTGACCTTAAGGTTATGTTCGGTAAGGAACTGATTACATCGGAGGTAGAATTAGTGTAATGAAGGAGGGAAGATGCAATTAAGAATGAGGAACTGGTTAGAATGTAACGAGTTTGAATACAAAGTAAACATAACTTAGACGGAATAAAAATTATTACGTTTATTATGTGTATATTTATGTTCTGATTAGGAACAGTTATATAAAATGAACTTAACTTTACGGGATTTTGTGAGATTTTTAGAGAAAAAATTCTCTTATTTTATCTTCATTTCATTAGTCGGAGATTCAAAAACATCCAATTTACCGTGGAAAATCTTAGAGCCCATCATCATTATACTCACACTCGACACAACGGGTTTCATTATATGCTGCGAAGAAGGGTAAACATCGGCAGTATCCCAAGTGACACCGGCTATTTTCAATGCTTGCTTCGCAGTCTCTGTCACGGTAGCACTCATCATTCAATTTCAATGCCACAGTCGGTGTTGAGATTGCGATTTCCTGCACGCACAATCAGAAAAAATTTTCATTTACAGGTTATTTATTGATTGAAGAAATTGACGGGGTAATAAGTAAGTGATTTTGTTCCAATGATTTATTACACCAGAATATTGATGATTCTAAGATAATAATTTACTCTATTTTGAATTAATCAATATAAAAAAATTATTTTTTATCATTGTAATGACTTATCAGACCTACTTTTCAGCACTGAAAAAATTTAATTAACTATCTTGAAAAAAGATAAATACATAAGAAACTTTGTTTATTATAAACTTAGTGTTTTATTATGTATTTTAAATATGAAAAACTAACCAAGCATTCACATAGTTGACTTGATACTTCTTTGATAGAATTATTATCCAAATAAAAATGGTAGCCATTTTGATTTTTGTTAGTATCTTTTTTTCTACTTCATGTTGGTAAACAAAATTACGTGTTACTTTGTGTTGAATGCCATCATTTGTGATCGTTTGTGATCCAACTTTGATGCTAACGAAGCTGTTCAAGTTTTTATAGACAACTTTTTCTTAAGTAACAATCCTTTAAATGTGAGTTGATATTGTTAACTATAATGGCTTTTAACAAACAAGATTTAATAAAGCAAAATTATCGTGGAATCATTTTGATTTAACCGTTTCTACTAAAGATGAATAAACTTCATCAACGAAAAAAAAATAACATATTTGTTTACAGGGAATTAAAATTTAACACAAAATTATTAATGGCTTATTAATCACATAAATAATATCAATTAATCTAGTAACAATAATTTATTACAAAATTAAAAATAAATATCTAGAGCAAGCTGGAATTATCAACCGGTTTCTAAAAATGAAAAATGTAGTGGTGATTAATAATCATAAATAACTCTATTAAAATAATAAAATGAATATTAAAAATCAATACCATCGCTATCAAGGTCGATTTAATAGTGTTCTATGACCGCTCATTAGCAGCAATTATTTTAATATGATAACTCAACGATTTGATTAATTTAAACAAAGAATAGTGTGTTCTGCATCGATGCAATAATCAGAAATGCGGAATAAATCATTTGTTCCAACTAATGAATTTATCAATGCAAATTTATGTATCAGATGAATTAATGAGATTTTAATAAGTATTATTATTGCTGATTATCGTGTACTTATTTGAATCAACTGTAAAGCTGTGAAGTGTTATAAATAGAAGAAAATATTTGAACCGATAATAAAAGAATAACAATATACAAGTGAGAATGTTATTTCTTATGTGTCTCATAACACGTGTTCGACATTTCCGCCACTTGATTACGCATCTGAAAGTGCATTCTCATGCCAAGGCGATTGCACTTGCACTTGGTTTGCACATTAACTTCCCCTTCTATTCGCTCCGTTAAAGTTAATCGCTTCCCGGTTTCCCAGGATCTACAAACAATGTGACAACGAATCCAAGTTCCACAGGAGTGACGAACCAAGAAGAAGAATATATTGTGTAACGCCATATTAGTGCAGGAGTAATGTTAAGGGCATAAATTTACGTTGATGAAACTCAATGAAAGAATTCACCCACCTTGTAGATACAGTATTTTTGTTATGTGTGATGGTACGACTGTAGTTGCGCAACGTATATCGTGCGTGAACCGTTAGTATGCGTCGGTTAGCGATCTATTATTATAAGGATAGCGTGGATAAGTCGAAATAGAGATGGAGGAAGAGGAAGAGGAAAAAACAGAAGCAAACGGTGCTTTTGGGATTCCATATGATTTTCATGATTTTACAAGACACTGCATGACTACCATTTGCCTGAAATCAGATGTGAGGAAAATCTTCCTCTACAATATATTACACCGTGAACACGTTAGGTATGATGCAATATTAATGTTTACAAATAGAAATAGATATTCTCAGCTGGGAGTGTGGCGACTCCTGTAATCCGGCTACTCGGAGGCTAGTTGTTGTGGAGGATCTGAGGTTAGGAGTCACTGTGGGTGCGGGATCCACGTTGACTGGACGTCCGCACTAAGCTCACCATCAATATGGGCACCTTGGAGGAGTCCAGGGTGACCAGGTTAGCTAAGGAGAGGCGAACCGGGTCAGAGGGGAAACTCAGCAGCCAAAAGTCTCCGTGGCGGGCAGTAGTGGGATCGCGTCTGGGAGTGGGACTGCACTCGCAGCCTGATCAAAATGATCCGACCAATAACTTTTTGCCACTTTTTTTCATTTTTACATTAGTTTCAGATTTTTTTTAATACATTACCACCCATAAATGTCATTTTCTGCAATATCTAAGTTGCACTAATTTTTGAATATACTTAAAAATGGTTACTTTATGAGCAATTGTCACACAAGGAGTTTCGGAGTTGGATGGAAATTAACTCGTCTTCTTAAAAAAAAAAGGTACTTTTTTCATAAATATTCATGCCAATTCATGCAGATTCATGTTAAATTGCTGTATTATTATGGTAATTATTCCTTTACAGGTTAATGAGATCTTTAATCCTTAGAACTATTAAATATGTTTTTATTTATATCAATATCGATGATAATAATAATAAAACTAAAAATGGATTAATATAGCCGATGGCTGATAATAAATAAAATACCATTAAATAATTAGTGAGTCACTATAAAAATTGTTTTAATAAGAATTGTTGATGAAAATGTTAATATATTAATCAATGGTAACAAAATCATTTATCGAGCTACTAGACTAATAAAAAGACACAATCTAAAATGTGGAAAAATTGTTAAAATGATACAAAACCAAAAATTTGTATGCATTACATTAATTTTTATCTTTCAAACTAAGATATGTTTAAAAAATGTTCTTTTGTGAAAATGTTTCCGAGTGAAATTAGGTTTATGAGCAACAATTGAGAAAGTGACTACTTATTTTTAGTTTAATACAAATATATTAAATTAAAAAACCTATTATTTCTAAATATTACTTTATATCAGGCTTCGATATTTTTCTATGATCCTTGAGGTCAATAATTTTTTCAACAAAAATATTTTTTTTATTTAAACAAAAAAAAAAACTATCGTTTTTGTATGAATATCTGATGAAAAGCCAATGTTTTCTGTTATCATGCATTAATCGCTGTATAAAACAGTACAGATAAATCAACGAAAGAAACATTTATGTTGACTTTTAGAGAAAGACGATAATCGCATTCGCATGTGGTGAGCATTGAAATTGTAAAAAAGGTAGGAATTTCCTTGTTTAGATGATTCTCTATGAAAGTAAAATGGACAACAAATAAAGAAAATAAACAGAAATATATAAAATGAAGACAGTAGGTAAGAACTTGAAGAATTAAGTTTAAGTATCGACTTGTTACCCATGCCCTTGACGCATAGATAGAATTGCAAAATTCACGATTACCTAACGACTTGTTCGTTTCCTCGGATAATCTTCTGATGTATCTATACTGTACGTAGACATTCCCCTAGAGAGAACAATAAAACAACTTGCAATCACCGCAGAAACATTCGCCTTTAGCTCCTTTTCTAGAGTAGATGCCTGCTGTATTTTATATCTGTAAAAATTTTCTCTCGATTTCCAGAGTAATTCCTTATTATTAAGGCCCTTTATACTGCCGACTCATCTTTCTCCTCTGTAATTTAATTAGAGTATGCCGACCTCGTCGAAAAAATAATTATATTCAAGATAAAATGCTCTTTAGTATCTTTAACATTATCTCACATCATTAGAAAAATTTTAGTGCATAATAAACTTAAGAGAATGCATTATAAAGCTAGCCGATTCTAGACCATTATTTATTATTATTTTTAGTAAAAAAAAATAAATTTTTATTATCTCATATCCCTTATTATCATGATACCTGTAGGTTCTTATATCACTTTTCTATTTTTTTTTTATTCAACTTTTTCTCTCATACATTTTTTGTTTCAGTTTTTTCTACTTAACAAAAAAATTTTTGTTTACTTATATTATTGTTGTTTTTTATCATCCCACATTTGTATTTTCCATAAAATTTTGTTAATCACAGAGTTTTATTAATGCTAATCTGTCGCAACATTTTTCTTTAATTATAAATTAATAATTAAATAATTATTTTATTTATTATTTTTCTCTCCAGTGAATATTAAGTTGATCAACAAATGATTAATTATTTTAATTGTAAAACTATTATGCATTGAAGAACATTATAATATTTTTAAAAAGAAGAAAAAAAAAAATTTGAAAAATTTATCCATAAATAAAAAGTTGTAAAGACTGTAAAAAAATTCCTATATGAGATAATCAGTAGCCTCATAGATACTTTTTATCACATAATTAATAATCAGAAGAAAAAAAATAATTAACCAATGAAATCGAAATTTAACGGCAATATTTTTATCCCAAGTACAAAAGGAACTCTTTCTCTTGGGCGGATATGGATTAAAGAGGGTTTAAAAAGGTGTCAGATAATTGAGCGACAAGAGAGAGAGAAAAGGAAAAGATGGATGAACTATGAATAAAAAAAAAGCTTTTAGTACCGTATCGCTTGAGGTAAAGAATAGTTTTATTGATTAGTTATGCCTACGAGTACAATTTAAATGATACAAATCAGTAGGGCTCCCTACAATCTCATGTCAGACATGTGATATTTATATTATTACACATATACATCGGCACATCTTTATATATTAACACAAGACCATCAACGAATGCTCTAGGATATTGGAATCCATTTCAATGTGATGTTTCAATTATAACGTGCATAATATATATGCATATCTCTCTACTATTTCAATGGAGAAAACATTATTGATTATCTAGCGTGAAAGATTGATTTAATAATATATAATTAAAGCTGTGATATGCAGAAAAAAAATGATACGATTCAATAAATCAATGTACTGCTGATTCAACTCGTTAATTCAATGAACATTTTATAATTTATGTCAGCAAAAATACTGAAAAAAAATTTTATAATAATTTTTACCGGTCAATTTACGGTAAAATTTACTAATAAAAAAAAATTAAAAATTAGTAGTTTTTTTTTTAAATAAAAATAGTTAAAGCACCTAATGAAAAGTCTATTTCAGTAAAATTACCAAAGTAGGAATTTTTACTACTCTTTTAGTAATTTTCACCAACCAAAACTGTACTTTTAATTAATTTTTTTAACTATTTTTACTAAAAAAAAACCCGTGATTTTTAATTTTTTTTGCTAGTAAATTTATCCATGTAATAATTTTATCAAGCCAATAAACAATTTGAATTTAATTATTATTATGAAATTTTGATGTCTTTGTTAACTAATTTATAAACAATAATTTAATAACAATAAAATAGCAACTGAAATTTAGATAATTAAACAACAAACATTAATTAATTGTAATGAAAATAATTCATAGAAGGGAGAAAGGATTTACATTAAGAATAAATTACATTACATTAAAATATTTTGAAATAGTTTACTTTATAAGGTTTGAAGTTATTTTATTATGCAAGCCCTATTAAACATTTCTGCGCCAAGAATCAAAAATCAGAAATCAATTTAATGGTATAATATTTTTGGAAACATGATAATTAATGTAAAACAACTTTTCTTCAATCAAAATATCCAATTCAATTTAAAGTAATTTAACTTTTATAATTTGCAACGTTGCAAAGTCAATAAACTTTGTTTTCAAGCAGTCTAAAAGCATTGAATAAAAATTGTTTGCATTGTTAAAAAAATACCAATTTTTGTCAAATACAAATTTTAATTATAATTCCTAATATTTAATCATCTATTTTGCTGTTTATTTCTTATCAAAATCAATTATTAGAAATATTATCAATATTGGTATAATTAAAAAAAATTTATTCTTAATTTTGTTGGAATTAATTTTGTAAAACTTGACACGTTGAAATAAATTCTAATTTATTTCATCGTAATAGAGCTCATTGAAGACTTCTAGCATTTCTTGTATTAAATAATTAATTTTAAAAAAAAATTAAGAAATTAAAAATAATAAAAATGAGAATTTTATAACAAAAAAAGAGAAAAATGGATTGATTTAAATTCACAAAAGGAGAAAAATATTTATCCAATGCATTATTGCAGTCTAATTACAATAATCTTTGATTGTAATCACTTAATTTTCCTCCAACTTATCAATACCATCATTTTCACAACCCCTTTAAAATAACGACGTCTTTGTATTCGAAGCCATTTAAACTCATTCAGTAATTATAATTAATTCATCAATTAATACAATATTACATGGAATAAATAAAAAAACCCTTTACTAAGTTTTTACTAAGAACATCTAATTGTTTAATTTCATCTTGAGAAACATTCTTCCTGGGTGTGAATAATGATTGTACATAATAAACCAGTGCTTTTTTCACTCCAACATCATTTCTGTTATGATCACTGACACGACTAGAATACCAAAGGATTTTTGAACATCTCGTCTCTTCACTCCTTTTTACTTCATACCTCGAGAAAAAACATCAATGCGGAACAGTTTACTGTAAAGTGAGCAAATCACAGTCTTCCAAGGTAGAACATATCGGTAGTTATAAAATAAATGTAAAAAGAAGCAAACTTTCTTGTACATATACGTTATTATACCAATAACGTATTAAAATAAATATTAACAAAGATTAGAATTATTTGGATTTCATAAATAACAGGTAGAGATTACTGGTGCAGTTAAAGATATAATGACGTGTGAGAGTACATGACCACGAAAAGACTCAACAGATATAAATGCTTGAGTGGAGAAGCTGCTAAGTGCTATCATTATTTTTATTGTAATTATTTTATGAAAAAAAAATACATATTGAAATCGAATAAAATTATTAGATTTTTAATGAGATCTTTGTATTCTTATCGTGGGTAAATATGATTATCATTACAAGAATTCCCTTTGTTTTAAGTTTCGAATTACCTATTAAGAGCATTACAATTTATTTTATAATTTTTAAATCATTCTTTCTTATATCATTATCTAATTAACCTCATATTTACTTATGCTAAGACATTAATATTATCGAAGACAATGGAATAATAATTAGAGAGTTACAAATTTTTAGGTTGAACTGATTTTGTAATTAAAAAAATTATATTTCTATTTTATTGAATATTTTCTAAAGAAATAGTTTTATTGAAGATATAAAGATGAATATTTAGTTCTGAAAGCAATAATATATGCTTTAATTTTATCTCCTACTTTGAAATGAGTACTGTAAATGCACACAGACTTTATCTTCCTGTTCAAATTTAATAATCGTACACATCTTGCGGATGTGAATATTCTCATTAAAATATGCCCCATTATTTTCTATGTACATTCTCGTAGTGTTAGAGCCCTTATCTACGTGCAAGAACCCAAACGATTGTATAGAAAGGAAGATGAACATAAAATAATCATCTACATAGATAATAAACTATTGAAAAAAAAAAATTATTTTATACATTAATTTTTTGTATTATAAAAATTAAAATTTGCTCTAAAATAAATAAAAATTTTTTTTTAATTAATTTTTAACAACATTTTTTAACCAAAAAAAAAAATCTTGATTTATAAATAAACAATTATAAATGATAGTTTTAATTTTGCAAATATAATTTAGAATTTAAAAAAAAAATAATTGATAAAAAATTAACGTAAAAGAGAATTTAAATGGCTATTAAAATACTAAATATGCTGTTATTTTCATGTAGAAAAATTTAAATGTCATAGTGTTATGAATTAATGCTCTCATAATTTTATGAAGCACAAAGTAAAAGTATTGATTCACGTAATACTAATATTTATTACATACGATAATTAAACCAGTTACGTTTTATTTACTCGATCACGACAGAGCTTAGCATGTTAAGCGAATAAATATAGCGGAATGCAGAAGATTATAGTAAATTTATATCGTTCTTTTTTAAATTGACAACACATGTACAGCTATCAATTTATGAATATTACCCAGTCGTTGACTACTTTATCGTCATCAAAGTTTAGACTTGCATTCGGAATACCGTTTCTTCGATGTTACATTTTTTTTTATCAAATATCATACAACTTAATGTCGACTAAATATTCTATTAACGGTGGATGTTATTGATAATAAAATTTTAGCGATGTTCTTTCCATAAAATTACTTGGTTATTTTCATTCAAGAAGAAAAAAGAGTTCTGGAAGAAAGAAAAAATGTAAGAGTTTTGAGCCAAATGATCTATGATTACCAAGGATACGAGTACTGATGTGTAAATAAAAGGATATATTGTATAATAAATTTTTTTTTTGTCTGAGGACAGTCTCCAAGGCCTTTTCAATAGTGCGTAAATAATTTGTTGTTGTGGTATGGTACGAAATAAACAATAATGACGGTTATTAATACATACAGGATATGGGAACATCTTGGACCTGCATAATAACACAGAAAGTTATTCAGAATATTCAACAGCTATTCTTCGTGTCGAAGTCAAAGAATTAAATGTTTTAAATTCAAGACACCAACGCGTATTTCCTTATCGTTTTTTAAGGTACCTCATGCCTCCAAGGAAGTCGAAACGTGTTCGTGTCAACGACATTTCTTGAAGAAAAACTTGTACTTACTGTCGGAATCTTTTTTGTTTATTCAATTGAATCATTTGATCGATATTGAATTAACAGTTATTATTTTTAATAAATACATTTTTTTTTATTTTACTTATTTTAAATGAAGAGCAAGAGTTAACTCATGACTGGTTCAGTCGAGTAAAACAATCTTTTTTATTCTCTTTAAAGTCTATTTTTCTTGTTATTTATTTTATTGAATATTCAATAAGATCAATCAAACTTAAGTAATTTAATAAATTAATTTTTCTTTAATATTTAAAAATTAATTATCAACTTCATTCATTAATTTTTGTTTAGAATTCATTTTTTAGTCTATAATAAATTCGTTTGTCTTTGTATGATTATAAAAAAAATATTCTCCTCTAATATTAAAAAAAATTCAACAATTTTGGTTAAATATTTTTACAATAATATTAATAAAAAAAAAATTAATCAATTATTGAAATGATGGTAAAGAAATGTATCAATGAAGAAAAAACTACTCACCAGAACAGAAGAGAATATAAAAACAATCAGAAGAAAAAGCTTCTTCATGATTAAAAAAGAAAGTCTCCTCAAGGGTAACAATAAATTTCACTAGTACTTGATTGATCACGAAACCTTTAATTGATAAAAGAAGAAAAAATGAATTAAACCAAAATCAAACAGTACCGGTCTTGGTAAATAACAACATGTATCCAATACGCCTGCGTGATGATGACTGAAGGTTACTGAAGGCCTAGAAGAAACGAAGAGAGCATGAAGTAAAGTATGGGTTTCTATTCTCCCACTTCTTATTCCTGCGTGAATGTATGCACATCCTCTGAGAACACATCCCCCGTTCCATGAACTCGCGCTGAAAATCGTTGGAAATCGCTGAGAAGAGAAAACGAAATGGGGTAAGTCGTAAATGCAATGATCGTTATTATTTCTTCAAGTACTAATTCACGTACTACCTTCTTTTATTAGTTCAGAAAGTCGAGGTTGTTGGAGAATGAAGAATAGAACTGGATTCTTGGCCTAAATATCCACTTGATGGAGTTATGAACGTGATGCCATGTTGATATTTAAAACAAGGATCATAAGTCGTGATCTGATAAATTTATAATAATATTATCTTTAAAAATGTTAATCCATCCAACAATTATAAATTCATATCAGAGTTCTAGTTCAACTGATGTCTAAAAAATGTTGCAGTTCTGGAATTACTGGTTAATTATTTTTCATATTTAGTTCAAAGTAGATTTATTGAAATTTATTTCATCATTTTTTAAGTATTAAAATAGATGACAATACCTCAAGAAAAATTTTATTATTCATTTGTCATAAAACTATTTCAAGTATTTCTATTGTTATAACATTTCTATAAGACTTGATTGACCACAAAATAATATTAGAACAATAGATAAAAAAGACAATGAATTTATATTTATCTTTCCATTTTTATATTTACTAAAATTCTTCTATCTGGTCATCAATAAATTTCTAAACTATTATGTTTAATTTATTTTATTGTTTATTCATAATCATTGATACTAAATGGAAAATAATTTCAGTCACTTTTCAATAAAATTCATTCTCTTGCCAACAAAATGCTATAAAATTCCAAAACTCATTATTCTTTATGACTCAAAAAGTCATCAAGTAGTTCTAAAGATTCTTATTTAAAATTTTTCATCAAATTTTATCAATTGACCTATTTAGCTAGCTTGCTTACGTTATCATTTTTTCAATGGCACTTTGATATTTATACCTTCTACCTTTTTGATTATATTATAAAGCTTTAATATTCAAAATTAAATAATGTAACATCTTATTCAACAAATTCTATTTTTCTAACTGTATTTTTCATGAATCACTGACATCATCGTTATTCTTAATCTTCCAATTTAATAATGGACTTCTAATTCTTAGTTTCCATGACTTCATATTAAATATAAATACTTAACAATAACTATAATAAAAAAAAATGTTTTCAATTGAAAGATATTTAAATCATTAGTATAATAGTAACAAACATAACATTAAATACATCTTATATTCACCACATCAAGTTTAATTTATGGACTTTTTTCATTGTATAAAATGAAGGATTGAATCAGATGCACCGTAGTATCATTTACCTTAATGAACGGTAGAATTTGCTCTAACTAAGTCAAGCTATTGTTCATATTTTATAAAAACTGAATGTTCTAATGAGATTCAACTTGATGAGACGTCATGAAATTTTTATAAGACTATTTTTTTTTCAAATAATAGAACGAACCCTTTATAAACAGCAGTTTCTGAAGTAATTGCAAACATTACAAGAGAAATTTTGTTCTTCATAAATGATGGTAGAACACAAACTAATAATTCATTGATCTCGATCACAATGTCATAAATACATCAAGCAGACCAACATAAATAGTATAGGTAATAGAAAGTCATAGAGAGTAATCAAGCATCAACATACAGACAAGTCTGTCATTCAGATTCTGATGAATCAGCAATTTACAATCTGATGAGTAAATAAAGATATAGATATGCAAGGATAAATAATCCTTTTATATTTTATTTTATTCTGTAATAAAATTTTAATAATAATAGATGAGTAAGTTAATATAATTACAACGTACTTTGTGAAAAGTTCTTTGCTCCAAAAGTAATAAACTTAGACGACTGAATGACGAGCAACACACACTAGTGGAGAAGCTATAAAGCATCGATTGCAAGTATCGTAAACGTGCTGAAGCCTAATTGACAGTCGGATCTTGCGGTTGTGTATAGACTTCAGAGTACGATCCACATATGAATGTCCGTTATTTTTGCACACTTATTATATTTGAGTACAAATAACTTGCATTTATGCATCATCTTTATAGCTGTTAAGAAAAAACATCTAGCTTCCTTACCCATATTTTATTTAAGGTGTACATTTACATACAATTATTATTATTATTTATGAAAAAAAATGTTATTTGTGTATGCATCTTTTAAGAGATGTGAAGGAATTTTCCTAAACAAAAATCATTTGTGCTGGAATATAGTAATTTTTATTAAAGTGAAGAGAAATCATATTTGAAGATACAAATAATAAATTACTAGTTAGGTAAATGAAAAATACATGGAGGTTCCATGGAAATTAAAAACGAAGATTGAATATTGATGAAACATTGAGGATGCAAACTAGTAATTTTCTATTAGTGAATATATGTATTTTTTTTCATGAAATAGAAGGAAAGAATGTTTTTTCATTGTGCAAATTCACTTACAGATGCAAAAAAAACTGCCCATAAAAACAAGCAGCCAAGTGCAATGACATTGAATGTCAGGGATATGTCTTCTTGCTTCTGTTGCTCTGTATCTATTCCTTATAGTCTATTGAATTGCATTATTACCCTGAGTCAACAGAAATATATTCTCTTGAAAATGTCGACCGTTTGTTACTCTTCATGTCATGTATTGCAATATATTATATACTTATGATGTCTGATATGTCCATGTGTGAAGAGAAGAGTGTAAAGTCACCAACATGTAAGTGAAAAAATATGTGCCTTGTTGATTAGTAAAGAAAACATGTAATTTAGCATTGTCACTATTTTCTTAGCACCATATTTATGAGTCTCATTATTTTTATTTTAAAATTACTATAAAGATTGCAACATCATCTGAATGTATTCACTTATGTCTGCAGGCTGTTGAACCTTTTATTTTCTAGCACGATCGTCCAAACTAGATTTCCTTGAGATTACGCCATAAAGATGGTATTGTTTAAAGGGCGATTATATAATGTTTTAATTGAATAATAATGTGTTCGTTGATGAAATGTCATTAGGCACACGTTCACTTGATTAAGGACACTGTGTATAGATAGTTTGTCGTGAAAAAGATTGTGAATTTAATGAGAAAGATCAATTAATTAAATAGATGGATAATATCACACAACTTTCGGATAGTGACATACTGATTTTATTTATAATGATAGTCATTACTGTTGTTTTAAATTCATTTAAACAAATCAATTGATTAATTTATCTAATAATTGATCATTTTAGTGAATTGCGTGCTTCAAACTGAATTACAACCTTAGAAATAAACAATCGCAATAGAGCATTTCAGCAATAGATTCAAATTTTAGCGATTGATAAATTATCGACAGTTGGTATGAAAAAATATTAGTCGATAAAGTAACATTCAAGTGATAACTAACGATGCATGATGGACATGAAACGAATGAAAATTTAAAAATTCATTGAATATCACGAAATTATTATGAAGATTGATAACATTTAGGTATTATTCTATTAAATATTAACGAATGTAACTATTGTGCAAGTAAAATGTATCAATACTAAAATATTTAGTAAAAAAACTCAACAAACGTTTTCTTGCCATCAAATTTTATTTATTCTCCAAGGAATTTATGTAAGTTAGCTAATTATTGTTATTAGCATTGAAAATACAGTTGATTAAATAAAATGATTTAAAATAAAACATTTTTGATTGAGCATTTATAATTTTTCAACATTATAAACAAAAAAAATTTCATTTTTCTCATTTGATTAATATTATAACTTTATAAATAAAAAATATTAAGTGTATATAAATTGAGGTTGGTCAATTATTAAGTCAAATAATTTAATCTGAATGAATGTCAAGTTTAGTTGTTTTTTGTACATGTTTGAAAATTTTTAAGGTTAGGTAAGGTTGGTCAAAGAGAAAACTGACTAATCAAAATCTGCAGACCAGAATGGTCCGTATTCATTGGACCAATTGAGAGAAGCCCCTCCCTTATAGAAAGTGTCGCCATCTGCGTTTGGACCCTTTTGAAATCTAAGGGAATGTTTTCGCGTTGTGCAGTCCTTGTTTGTCTTTTGAACAGTGTAGACGTGTTTACTCATAAACAAAGCATAAGTTAACCTCTAAAGAAAAATAAATTTCTTGACTAATATAATAATTTTAACAATTGAAACTTGTTAATAAAATTTTATATAAATTATATATTTATATTATTTATTAAACATGAGAATCGCAATTGAAGGATGCGCTCATGGCGAGTTAGATATTATTTATGATTCAATAAGAGAAGTTGAAAAGAATACCGGGCAGAAAGTTGATTTATTATTATGTTGCGGAGATTTTCAATCAACTAGAAATGTTGGTGATCTCAATTGTATGGCTGTGCCCGATAAATATAAACAAATTCGTACATTTCACAAGTAAGTATGAGACCAATAAAAACTTATAAAAAATCATTTATATCATCAAGTGTTAAAAAGTAAAGTCATTTTTGTTTATGTTCTTAAAGGTACTACTCTGGTGAAAAGTCGGCTCCAGTATTAACTATTTTTATTGGAGGTAATCATGAAGCTTCTAATTATCTTCAAGAATTACCCTACGGAGGTTGGGTAGCACCAAATATTTATTATATGGGGTATGCTAGTGTAGTTACTATTGGTGATATAAGGATTGCGGGTATTTCTGGAATTTATAAGGAACAAGATTTGCAATATGGACATTTCGAAACACCACCCTATGATCGTTCAACTATTCGAAGTGTTTATCATACCCGAAATATCGAAGTCTTCCGATTAAAACAAGTAAGTACCAATGACATTGAAATACCGAAAATTTCTCATCTTATTATTTATCCTCTTTCTAAATCATATCTTTTATAATTTCAGCTCAGTGGAAAAATAGACATCTTTTTATCTCATGATTGGCCATGTGGAGTGACAAAGTATGGCAATGAAGAGGACTTAATTAGAAGAAAGCCATATTTCGAGTAAGTATTGACAAATTTGTTAAACTTTCGTTAAAAATTTGTTGTTTAAAATATTATATAATTACTAATATTTGTATGTTATTAATTTTTACAGAAAGGATATTCAAACCAATTCATTAGGAAGTCCTCCATGTATGGAGCTTTTGAGGCATCATTACCCTTCATATTGGTTCTCAGCTCATCTTCATTGCAAATATGCAGCATTAGTTCCGAAAGAAGAATCGGACACCGTTACAAAGTTCTTAGCTTTGGACAAATGTTTACCTGAACGGAAATTCCTTCAAATTTTGGACATTCCACACAATCATAATCAGTCACTGTCATTATCATATGATTTAGAATGGCTAACAATTTTATTTCTCACAAATCATTTATTAAATGTTCAAAAGAGTAGGCAGCATATGCCAACATCAGATGCTATTGGACGTTGGAAATATACTCCAACTGAATCAGAGAAGAAGAGTGTCTTGGAAAAATTTAATAACAATTTAAAAATTCCACTGAATTTCAAGCAAACGGCTCAATCATTTGATTCAAAAGATCCATTAAATTCAAGAAATGTAACGTTCCAGATAAATTATCAAACCACTGATTTTTGCCAAAAACTAGGCATAGATGATCCTTCTTTTCTCCTGAAAATACTCAGGAATGAAAAAATTGAAGACATCAGTCCTAGTAAAAGAAAGGAACCAGAAGATGAGGAAATAGAAGAGGATGAGGATGAAGAAATGCTTTCCGAACCATCTAGTACAATTTCATCATTTCAACATATCTCTTCATCTTTTTGCGATTCTACATGTGATGATTCTATGACTGATACCTCGACGTCTATATCTACATCACCAACAACTCCATCAACCGGTACATCTGATAAACCAGTAGAGCCAACAATGAAGAAATTTAGAAGACGAAATTTTTCTATTTATGAAAGTATAATGTAAATAAATTGTTATTGGATGAAAAATTAAAATAAATAAAATTTTTGATATATTTTTAATAAATTGTCGAACTATTTTTCAATCTAAAACTATGACCACAAAAAACTTGATGACTTTATTCTGATTAAGTCAATGAAATTTAAATAGAATCCCGATAAAAATGACTTTAAACTAAATTTCTTATTTTCCGTTATTAATTTTCTATATTTTTTTTGCTTTAGAGTAAATAAAAATATTTGAAAAAATGATATAGGTTATTACTAAATGTATTCAAGTCTTGATTCGTTTTATTAAATAGATTTTATTAATTTTTTTAATAAAAAATCGACTTTAAGGATGGTTACCTCCTATAAGTCTATTCATCTTGAACTTCCATTTCTCCTGCATTAATATCATCAATGATATCATGAGGTGGTCTACCTTCGATAGTACATCCAACTGATTGACAAGTACCAAGGATTTCTTTAACAGTTCCTTTAAGTTCACGAGACATAGATCTTGGTCTCATTGTGCGGGCGATGGCAATAACATCATCAAATGCTAAGTTTCCATTATGTTTAATATTCTTTTGTTTCTTCCTATCTCTTGGAGGTTCCTTCAAGGCCTTAATGACAAGGGAAGCAGCTGATGGAACGACGGAAATAGTTGCTTGCCTATTTTGAATTGTAAGCTGTACAGTGATTTTTAATCCTTTCCAGTCACTAGTGGCTTTAGCGATATCATCACCAACTTTTTTGGGAGACTAAAATATAAAATTATAATCAAATAATTTGATAAATAACAGTACATGGTATTTGGTATTAACATTTTGTTGAGGTAGTCTGTCATAAAGATTGTAAATGATTTTTCAAAGACAGATTAAAAACTATTGCACTAATTCAAATAATTCTCCACTTAAACAATATTCACTAAAACAATAACAAATCACTTTACACTCACACAACATTGATTTTTTTCTTAATTTTTGGTAGATAATTATTTAAATAGATCATACTATCATTTATAACTCCTGCAGTATGTAGAGTTTTTATTCTTCAAGAAATCCTGACTCAAGATTGTGTATGTATCTGTATGACAAGACTACCTAAACATAATTAGTAAATTTAAATAAAAGTAAAATTTACCAAACCAAGAGGACCAATTTTAGGAGCCAAGGAAGATGTGGCACCAACTTCTCCTCCAACACATTTCAAATATACTGAAAAAATAATTATACAGTTTATCTAACCTATTTTAACCTCATACATTGTTTTTATAAACAAATATAAATATTGCAAAAATACCTTTTTTAACTTCCGTAGGATCAAATTTAGGAGGCATAATGATAGTTTAGATGCTTAATATGCGATGGATTAAACTAATAGAGGTGGATTTTTATTTGAAAAGTAATTTTCAATATCCTCTGTTCCTCTATTTGCCCTGTACACATGAAAAAGACCGATTTGGGCATAGAACATGAAACATCAAGATGAAAGATTTTTCAGACGATAATGTAGGGAATAAATAAAGAATTTTAGTCGAAATAACAACCACGAGATGGTTCACTCATCGAACATAATGTGTGTATATACATATACACGACTTGGCCATCCCCACCACCAAGGAAATATTTTAGTGCGCATTTCAGAGGAAAATACGCTTGTATAATTTTTATATTTACGATAAATTTGAAATTTAGTTTCCATGAATTCGTCTTCATTTCGTACTAAAGTTACAGGAATTTTTCTATAGCCTACATATACAATGAATAGCCTACTTATTTTAGAAAACAGTCTCGCAAAGGTCAATACGTTTGGAGCATCAAACACCTGAGGGTTTTAAAGATTTTATTACTCTTGTGAAAATGGAGTTGAAATAAAACAGAAAGACTTGCTAATCCAAGTCTTGAAAACCCGACCTTCGGGAAAATTTAAAGACTTGTTAAAAGTTAGACTTTAAAATTTTGGAGGAATATTTTCGATTGATAACAAAAGAATTTGACCAGTTCCAAGTGTAATGAGGGATTGGCAACAAGACGTACGGTAATTTAGAGCACAATAGTTAAGAAAGGGTCTAGAGTCTAATCGGATTATAAACATTTTCCGAAATTATTTGAACTTAACTGTTGAAAGAATAGCGGAGTTTTATGATACCCGCAAGTACTCGGCACTCCAAACTACCTGACCTTTTCCAGACTTTATTGTGTCGTTTCAAATATGTATGGACAGCAATGCTATAGTACTCCTTAAATATAAAATTACAGTCATCTACATGAAGCTTGTAAGTATATGAATAAAATAAAATAATATTTTAAATATATATTTCTATATTTATCATAGTAACTTATTTATTCATAAAAAATTTCAGGGCAATCAACAGGTTCATATCCAGAATTAATTCATTTTTATAAATATTACAATTTATAAAAAAAAATGTTTTTTATTTGCTCACTACAAGCTAAAAATCGTCTTTTAGTGCAATAGAATATTTATTTATAATAATAAATCTTTATTTATTATTATAAATAATAAAATATTTATTTATTAACTAATATTTATTTATTAGCTTTTCTGGTGATTATGATGACGATAAATGTGTAGTTTTTTAACAACAAGATGATGAATCAACGGAGATAGGAGATGTTTGATACAAAAATTAATAAAACAATCTAGAGGAGCACATCATTCTATTGGTGTTAATGCTAAGTTTAATAATTTATTGTAAATAATAGTAATAATAATGATTATAATTCTGATTAACTATCAATACATATATCTTTTGGAATTAAATTTTAGATTTTTCCATGAGCATAAGCATAAATCCGCGCGTATCCTCTGACATGCGTTCTGAAAAATACTTGTTAGGTGGGGGTATGAGGTCATAGTGGGGTTGGTATAGAATCAAACTATAGCCAATAGCAACGCATGCGTATGGTTAACGTTGACGTGTATACGCATGCGTCATTACGCAGAGTTATGATTGGGAATCTCCTCAACAGGACGCTTCATGTTTCGGAGACAGTAGCCCGACATATACTGTTTACTCGTGCTTTGGTTATAATCAGTTAAATACCGCTCAGCCTTATAGAAGTTTACAGAGTGAAATTGACAAGAATTTATACTTTTCTTATTGTTACACTATTTTTTGAATAGTACAAAGTGTTGAAAAATCATTGAAATAATTAAAATATACTTAATTCATAAGTAAATATAAAGAATTTATATTTTTGCAAATATTTCATTGCTAAGATGTCAGTCACAGAGGAGCGAATTCAAGAACTTGACAGGACTTTTTTGGATTTCATGAGTAAAGCTGAAAATCTTGAAGCAGCAACTAAAGAAATATATGAAGATTTACTCGATGAAGTTTTAATGGGTTTTGTATTTGATGTACATAGAACTATAAAAACTGGTAGTTCAGATGTTGAGGAAGGAATTCCAGATGATGAATCCTACACAATTGTTGGTAAGTTGCAAATATTTTATTACTTTTTTCAACTCATCAATATAAACTTCAAGAAATAGAGTATTCTATGTCTCAATCATATGATTTTTAAATGTATTTTTTAAAAATTTTCAGATACTCCTGGTTTGGATGTATTTGGTCAACATCCAGTGAAAAAATCTCAAGAATGCAACTGTCCTAATTGCGATAGAGGAGTAGCAGCTTGTAGATTTGCTACACATCTAGAAAAATGTATGGGCATGGGACGAAATAGTTCAAGAATTGCTTCACGAAGGATAGCAAATAGTTCTAAGGATCTTAGTAATTATAGCGGTATTATAAGCGACGATGATGATGATGCTGATTGGAGTGTAACGAATGACAAACGCAAAAGACGAAAAGATCGTATGGGAATGAAAAAAGCTAAACAGCCAAAGAGTTCTCATAGAAATGGTGATATTTCTAATGAACAAGTCCACATTAGTAATGAAAATTCTCCTTCCAATTATGACAATATGTCTATTGAAGACAAACGAATATTATTAGGACAAATCTGTGGTGTTATATCTGAACACACCAAGAAACTTTGCACTCGCTCAGTAAGATGTCCTCAACATACCGATGATCAGAGGAAAGAAATGCGAGCTAATATTGAAATAGAAGAAACTTCTCGGAATAATACTCAAGATAATTTTCATATTGACATTGATGTTTCTGACGAGAATGATGGACAACATTTGAGAGACACACTACCTCGTTGGGAACGAGATGGTTCCAACCAATCCAGTCCAGCGGATTCAGCATCTACTGCTTCCAATTCATCGTTTACTAGGAAAAGAGAAGCTAAACTTAAAGGAAGAGGCAAAGGCGGTAAACGAGACAGAGTTTCTCCTATTTCTCAAGGAGATTAAATGTAAATTGTAATTAATTTTCTATTTTTACTAGAAATTTGAAAGAAAAGAATATTGTAATCATGAATATTTTCTTTTATAAAGAAGCTTGAAATTCGACATTTTAATTATTTCAACTTAGTGACTTCATTTGATTAATTTAATAATTTTTATTGGCATTTTTTAAACCAAACTTAGATTTTTTTTAAGTTATAATCACGTATTATATAATTAATTTTCTTAATAATATTACTTTAGTTGTAAGTTTTGTGTGTTTTGTTAGTATTTAATCTTTTTCTTAATAAATTATTAATCTTTGTATAAAAATTTGTTTATCATTTTTTTTTATATTTCAAGATTCATTCAAAAATCTAATTTTAATAATTAAAAAAATATCATTTAATTATTTATTTAATATTAATTGATTATACATTACAATCTTATTTGAAATTTGGTAAAAGAACTCTCCCCACCATGTAGAAACTATCCGTTTAATTTATAGCTGAATCAGAGTTATTATTTATGTTATGTGATATCGAAAGGATGACTTCCTACAGTCACAATTATATGCCTATAAAGATATACAGATAGAAAATTGGAAGTAATGTAGAATGGTGAAAGTATTATACGCATCCTTGATATTCTCGATTCTTAAAAAATTTTTTTATTCTTCGTACTGGTCAAGGATTTCTTGAATATGTATAAAAAGTATACTTAGGGTGTAGGCGTGTGTAAATATATATATACATCGATAGTAAAATTATCGCTATTTTTGCTCGCCCTAGGCTAGAAGTTAAATCTATAATTCTGTCGACCTTTTTGACAGCTGAGGACATTGAAAAACGACCAATCATCTTAATGGCTCAGCTGTTAGACTCTAGTTGTTTTTCATGGAGTGATAGCAGATTAAATAATAAACGAGTTAGAATGGTTCTTGCGAGCAATTTTCAAAGAAAAATTATTGCAAAAACTCAATAGGTAAGGGCATCTTGTGATCATCAAGTAATTGTTCTTAAGAGTCAACATAGTTCGATGATTATTTTTTTAAACTTATTTCTAAGAAAATTAGATGTTATGCAATTTCTCAAGTTTTTATAATGAATACAATAAAATAAAGACAATTTTTATTTAGGATGATAATAAATTTTTTAAACTTTAAAGTTATTAGATAAATGATTACTCTAAGTATATTATTATCAACTAATATATCAAGATTTTTTTTTTCTAAAACCAGAAGTCAATAATTCATACTGTTACATCAATTAGAAAAAAATAACTGCTTCATTATAATTCTGGAATTAATCTATAATTTGTCAAGCTAAACAGTTAGATGGATAAACCTGACTTCTCATGCTTTGAGACTTACAGTTATGTATAACTTGCAGTAATAATCTGATTATTGCGTCATGACGAAAGCCAACGTTAATCATAAGTGTCAATATGCTCTGATCGTTATTAGTTGGTACCGATCTTCTTTGACCTCTTAGAAATTTCAACCGGTATATCTTCTTTCATGTACAATCAAGATTTAATGGTAAGTAAACGTTAATTTCTGACAAACTCACTTGTTTTTCAGACAGAGCCTTAGGGTATACATAAAGTGTTCTAGTGTAGTTTGATCAACTACCAAATTTTTTTTTGCCAAGATACTAGAGTAACAATTATGCATTTTTTAAAATTATAATTAGCTTTTTTATAACTTTGTGAAAAGTAAAAAGCAATTAAAAAATTACGTAATGTTTTAAAAGCTGCAGGATAATTTTTTTTTGGTAAAAGATGTTTATAAAAAAAGATAGTTTTGAAAATAGATGAATAAAATTATTTCATTGCTTAAGAATATTTTTTTTTATCAACATTATGGCATCACATTCATGATTAGTAGAATAAATTTAAAGAAAAATCTATCCAAGTATTTTTCACTGTTAATTTATTGCATTTTCCATATTACATTTATTATTTCTAATATCAAATTTATAAAAGATACTTTTCAAATAGTCAATCACTTACTGATAATAGAGAAGATGACAAAATTCAGCAAAATATATTCTTACGAGACCATTTGAAAAATATAATCTTTACATTAACTATCACTTTGATATTAAAAGTTAATTTCTGTAAAGATTTCCATCAGTCAACACAGCTAATATATTATTAAAAATAACTGAAGGTGAAAATAATAGACAATTACATGTACAAGTACAAGATTAATTAGTTTCTGCAACATGAAAAAATTAAAATCGACGATAAGGTTGATTCTGGTTGAATTGACGGTTGTTGTATTGTTCTTCTCGATACTGGCCTTCGTTGCTAGGTGGAAGTGATGCAATTGCACGTTGTATAGCTTCAGGAATTGGAGGTGGAGTTGGAATATGAGCACCTGTGGCATGGAATCCAGTGTCATCAGCATAGTATTCCAGTACTATTGGAGTACCATCTGGAGCAGTGTATGAAAATCGTCCCTGAACAACCTGTTACAATTAATAAAATATTCCAATTGAATGACAGTTGACTATGACCAACAAACTAAAACAGTTTTTAATTAATAAATAAATTTACTTCTGATGGACCCTCTGGTCCAGCTGGTCCTTTAGGACTTCCATTTTCCTGCATGGAAATTCCATTATCTGTTTCATAACTGTATTGATAAGATCCATCAGGATAAGAATCTCGACTTTGACTTCGAATAGCAATGAATGGACCAGTGCTTTGAAAACAAATGATGAAATTATTATGATAAAAGGTCATTTTTGTTTGATATCTTTCAAACTACTGATAAACCAGTAGTTTTTAAAATATTATTGATAAACAATCTACATTTTTATCCAACTATTTATCAACATTCTTAAGAGATCACTTTTCTAGAAGTTTAATACAAACCTATATTGAGGTTGAAATTGTGGCTGAGGGGTTGTAGGAAAAGGTCTTGGCCGATATGCACCACCAAATTGGGCAGATGCGTAACTAAGTAACGCTAAGCTAATCACCTATAACAATATGATATTCACTTAATAAACAATTGTCAATTCAGACTTACTTTTTTTTTTATTTAATAATAAAAAATATTTCTTGATTATTTAACACAGAACTAGAGTCACTTACTAAAAATTTCATATCTGCAATGTTAAATTGAAGTTGTTCAGATAGAATATGCATCTTCAAGACGAACACTGCCGGCATTTATACGAAGATTACTGATCTTTCCCTTCCATTCCCGCCCATTTGTTACGTTGTAATAAGAATAGTGGTGGTTATGGTGTTATGAATTTCACTGGTGTCAGTGTAATACAGCGGCCACCTTCTTCTTGTGTAAAGATCAGTCGTGTAGTAGTTACTACACCCTTTCCATCTCCACTAAACCTGCTAACATTTTTCCATCTATTTCAAACTACACTGGAATTATCAAGATTACTGCTTTTTCTGAAAGCTCTAATATGAGTCATTATTCTTATTCTTAAATAAATAATCTTTAGATATGTAAATCTTATTAGAGTTTAATGATATAAATGAATGTTTTTTCACGATTGTCAAGTTTTATTTATTACTTATGGGATTTATTAATTATTAATAAGTCTCACTTATTATTAATGATTTGGATTTTTTAGAATTTTTTTTTTAATGTAGTTGCAACATATTTTGTATTTATTAAAAATCGAATTTGTGATTATAGATATTTTGTTTTGAAGTAGATATTTATTAAAATATAACAGGAAAATAATGTTTTATCAGCAAATAAAATAGATGAAGAAGAATTTATTCTATTGATGCTTGAGAAATTAGCTTGGTATTGCATTATTATGATAATTTATTTTTAATTCTATTATTCATTTTTTGCTATTCAGCCCAACCCTCCACACCCATTGAGACTTGATGAAAAAAATTATGAAGAATATTTTTGCATTCATTGGGAGTTCCTCGATAACAATCAACGGATAAAAAGATTTCAATAAATGGGAAAGAGCGCATCCTTTTGAATTTAAAAAAAGGTACTATACAGATGGTGTCCATTTATTACCAACCGACGAGTACTTTCAGCCTTGTAGAAGAGTGTAAATGTGATTGATAATAAACTTATTGCATCGATATTACCTTTCCTCAAGTCAAACAGGACTAATTGCCACTGTGATGAAAACTGATAGATCTATAAATCATAAAATCCTCTTCTTTAATTAAATTTTTTAAATGTATACCACCTAACAAAAATTTAGTAATCACTTTTCGTATCATTTCTTCTGTTATAACATAAATATCTAGGAACACCTGAGGGAAAGATGAATTAAAATTTAATGCAATTAAAGATCAGCCTTTCTCGTAGTTATTTAATGATTAAATCTAAATGAAAGTAATAAATGGTGGGATGATGATTTATATTATCAAAAGTAAGTCAGCTCATCCTAATATGATGACCACACATTTGAAAGAAATTCATTAATAAATACTATATCATTTGGAGTGAAAAGTAAAAATAAAATTGAACTTTATATTAAAAATTCTATTCCAACAATGGCTTTTTAAAGTTCAAATTTTTTAAAAGACAAGTTTTTATAAATTATAAAAATAATCTAGTGAATGATAATAAGGTTTGAAATATGTTGATACTTGAATTGGAATTTAACTTAAATAGGATCGTTTGTCAAAAGAGAATGGAGTGAGATAATGAGTGTTAGGATGATAGAATGTAATCTTACCTTACCAGAGATGAAGATTGACATTTGTCTAGTCGCTGTCTATCGTCACGAAAAAATGACACTTGCAAAAATTCAGCAAGCAAAACATTTCGTGAGTGAAACTTGACAAACTTTTCTTGCTCAGAATTATTTCCTGACTTTTAAGACAATTTTCTATTTTTTAAAGTTTAAATATGAATAACAAATAATCGAATTTCAATATCACTTTTGCAATTCTTCTTATTATACTCCAATAAAGATATCACTGAAAGATGTTCATAAATATTCATCTAGATATTTCATCAATTCATCCATAATTAAAATCTTCAACCCGATCCAATTGCTTTTTTATCACTCGAACAAATCTCCATGAAAAGCAATCATCGCCATAATTTTTTTCCAATTTAAAATACTTCGAAGAGGTCATAGTCATAAAATTACTCAGCAGAGGATCTAGGTCATTATGTTACAATGTATTTTTATTGTTAGACAATAGGCGTGGTTGATAGATGATGCAGTCTAATTTACAATAAGATACTTCGTCCTGTCAAGATATTTCTTTGCTAGCACAGATTACGGAATCAGGTTGGAATGCAACGTACCTTTTGTTCCATCTGCTTAAGTTCTTTATCTAAATAAAAATATCCTGGCAAATGTCAGGAGTACATTTAATTTTTATTGATGATAAGAAGTATATTTATTATCAGCGGAGTTTGTAATATAGTACTGAAATTAATTAACTAATCAAAAAGTTAATTATTACTCCTTAATTTATTGTTAAATTATTAAATCAACTTGTAAAAATAAAATAGGTGCTATGTACAATTGCACATAAATTTAAAATCTCAGAACATTTGAAATTCTTGATATAAATTGTATCCATTTTTAATACTTCATCTCATACATGTCTATATTTTTTAATAGATGTTTCATATGTTCATCGTTTGTTTATATGATTATCTTGTGAACTATAATCTTTATCAATAACTATAATTTAATTCTCTTTATTCTATTGTCAAGCTACTATAAGAGTAAGAGGTATAATTTATTTGTTATTGGCAGTTGTTCAACAAATCTGATAATCTTTCGAATAATTGATCATTCGTGTCATTTCTTTAGAATGTTTAACAGACACACCGACAATGTAAAAGCCAATAGCTCCTAAAAAAAAATTAAACAATTAGCTTTGAAGTGTTATATATACTTCAATTTTTTTTTAAGAAAAATTTAATTATAATAACGTAATTTATTACTATTACATAAAAATCCTCATCTCACTTACTTTTTTGAAAAAACGATACATATTAAAGTGTTTTTTTAAACAATTTCACCAAATTAGTTGTTTGATCTAAAAAATAAAAATATTTGTGACAATAATATTGACATTTTTATAAAAGCTAGATGTAAGAGATGGAACAAAAATAGCAGACATCATAAATCTTTTATTTAATCTTCAACAGTTTTTTTTTTTTAATATTAACCAAAATCGAAATATTGTCAATAAAAAATAATTAAAAATGGATTGATGATGGCCGTTGACTTTAATTGAAAGAATAAACAAATTTATTATGATTAAAATTAGTTTTTGAGTATTTTAAATATCATTAAAGATTATAACAGCTAATGATGATCGCAATATTACATTAAAGGTAATATAGTGAAAGTACATCATAAACTTCACCGATGACCGTTCGAATATAAGTAATGCCGCATCTTTAGTATCAATAAATATTCACCTTCATTACAAATGACATACGCACTGCTAAATCTTTATTCCTCTCATGTATTATACCATTCTAATTATTTAACATAGATATGTAATATTTATAATGAACAGATTGATTTACCATTAATAGCTTTTAGGATGTATAAAAGTATGAATAATTTAAATGATGTAATGAAATCAAATTTACAACATTTGTTAGAATAAACCATTTTTTATTGTTGCTTGCTAGTATGTTTCATGATAATATGTACCACAATATTAGCATTTTTTTTGTTCATTCTATGCAAGTACTTATTAAACAATGTAAGTAGAATTAAACTGGCATTTTTTCGAAATAAGGTGGTACATGGAATATTATGCAGTAGTAATCAAAACAAAAACCAATCTTATATGACGGCGATTACATCAGATTATCGATACATCGATATAGCAAGTGGTCTTTTTAGGTTATAGTTTCGATATGAAAGCGATACGGAGAAATCAAACATCAAGATTACGAATCAATCCAATTTTCATTCACGGCTGGATATAGCCATTAATAGACAACAAGCACTCAGATATAAACGAGAAAAATTGTTTTAAGAATAGAGTATGAAAATTCTAGTTTATATTTGAGTGCCCAATTGATAATTGTCCATTTATCCACATGAGAAAAGGTAATTTCTTGAGTTGTATTTAATTCGTACTCTTCCTATTCCGGGTTTGAATCTTAATTATTCTTAGAATTGACTGTTTTCCTGGTAATAAATTATTAACAGGACCAAAGTTTGATTGTAAATTTCTTTTAGTCTAGGTTTACAAAGGCAATATGTTGACGTCAGAGAATGCGATTTTTTATTGTTTACTTGGCTACGCCATAGTATCTTTTATTATATGGTTCCTCTTCTTCAGGATGTGCTGCATTATGAGCCAAGGCCCGTTGGATTTCTACTGGTATTGGTGGTGGTGTAGGAAGGTGAGCACCAGTCGCCTGAAATCCATTCTCATCCGCTGTGTAAGATACCAAGATCGGTGTACCATCAGGTGCGGTGTAGCTGTATTGACCTCTTACTACTTCTGCTTGACCTCCTAGACCAAGATTTTTTGGAGCACCTTGCTCTGCTACCGAAATCCCGTTCTCCGTATCGTAACTAAATAAATGAATGGATTACTATTTAACAATGATTTCACATTAAATAGTAAGTAAATTAACAATTAAATAAATAATAATAATTTACTGTGATAAGATTCATCTTAATATGATTGGTTATAAGAAATTGGTTGCTACAAACATTTTATGAAAAATTTTTTAGAAACGGAACCAAGTTATTTTTTATTTAAAATACCAAGAATCGTTTCAAGTTCCCACCAATTAATAAAACTCACAGAAAGACGTATCTTTAATAGCAATCAATTCCTTATCTAGATGTATAATTTAAAAATCCAATTAAATCAATTCTAATTGTCTAATTTACTAGCTTTTTTAGAAAATAATACAATGGAAATATCCTGGAGAGCAATAAGAGTAGAAATATTAAAAAAAAAAAGGAATTTTAATAAGCAATAACGATAGATTGATGCGAAATATTTTTGGAGTAAATAAATATTCTGCAAATTAAATTTTATCATGTCATAGATAATACAAACTTGTTCAGAATGAATATTCATAGGTAAAAAAAAATTTTTGTAGAAATTAATTATTTTTCTCAGTGTATAATTTCGTGTTTACGTATATAACTCTACTGATTACATTATGTAATATAATATGCTAACGCTTCAGGTGATGATTAACATCAGTGTTAATTATTTTACGCTTGATGTTAATCCTAGTTTCCACAATTCACTATTTTTTTTTTATTATTTTACTTTGTTACGACCATCAATATCCTCAATATCAAATATTTTATAATAACTGAATGATTGTAATATAAACATCCTGATTGTTATTTGATTCATAAAAATATAATGGGTTGGTGATGAAAGAAAATATTTTCCCATAATAATAATAAAATAATAAGCTGAATTATGAAAAAATATTTTATAAAGAAAAAACTATAATGTTGCAATGTTAAGATATATTCAATAGCCCATTAATCATCCTAGGAAGACTATACTTTGTCTATGTAAGAATGACACTTCATTCATCACTTTCCAACAAGAGTCGCGAGACTCAGATTGTACTCCGACACGAGTTTCACACCTTACAACCTACAAGACAAATTGACTTGACTCATGTTGTGTACTCTTGGCGGTAGCAAATAGTCATTTAATTGATGGATAATTTATTTAAATAGTTAAATTATTTGTTTTTCTCAGTAATTAAGAGATTTTAGTTGTTGTCAAATGTCGTGATGTTGTAGACAATAGATCTAATACAATCAATTGTTGATAAATCAGTGGACAATCAACCTATTTGATTCATCAAACACCTTTTTTTTCAATATATTTAAAAGTTTTTGTTTAATAATTATTCACTCCAAAATTAATAATTAATAGTGTTCCAAAATAAGTTAGTGGGGTTTTTTTGGTGAAAATTTAGTGGATGAACTGATTGGTGCATGATTGGTGTTGTTAATCAATTGAATAAGGGTAAGAAACTTCTTTTTATTAGAATGATTTATCTAATTACCTGTACGCATAAGTACCATCAATGTCTTGATTATGACTCTGCCGTAAAATTGCCCAACGTCGACCGTAATAATCTGGGCTGTATTGGGGATACTTGAACTGTGTGTGAGCTAGGGTCGCCAAGCTCAACATTGCTATCTGCATAGTAAATAAAATTTTAATTTATTCGCATTCTAATCTAAATAAACTATATAATATTTTATAACTAAATAAAACTAAAAACCTTCACATGATGGACTTTTTTTAATAGCAAAAATAACTCTTGCAATTATGACTAAACTATTTCAATAATATTAAAAAAAATTAAGTCAACATCATCATTTTTAATTTACCAACTTTTATTTTCATTCAATGACAAAATTTAATGATGATTTTAATTTTGATTTCAGGTAAATGACTAACAATTCAAGTTCAAGAAATAATTAAAGCCAAAGTTAAATAAAATCCCAGAAAAAATTCACTCACAAGAATCCGCATGCTGAAAAAATCTGTTGATAACTGTAGTTTCCAGAAAAATAAAATTTGGACTTTCGTACCAAAAACTAACGTTAGACAATACAAAACTGTAGCTACCGTGAATCAAGTACCCTCGTGCTGGGTTCTTGCAGGGAATTTATACCGATCAGGGTACAGACAGCATCTTCTTTCTTGGTGGTTCGATTACGTTATTAGGTGGGGATGTGTGGAAGGTCGGACTTTAGCACGTAATTCAAAGTGGGGTGTACACACAGTAAGGACATGTGGACGTAAGCAGGTCGGTAGGTGGTACCGAGACTTTATGAAGCCTGCATAAAATATCCAATTCAACTTTATTAACGTTCCAAGGGTTTTCCTCCATTTGACCCCTTCATCATCATCACAATTGTAGGTTACAATTCATCTAGAATAGATTTGAATCGATTATGGTTAATCAAAGGGCGTGTTCTTTTCATTAATTACATACACTAAGAGGAATCCAATATCTTTGTTCCTTATTACTACATCACAGTCGAACAATAATGCTTGAGTAATAATAATGTCAAAAAGTATTTTAATAATTATAAATCTGATAACTTTAATATCGTTATTAAATACATGGAAAAGGATGTACGCTTTTCTGATCGTAAATAAACTTTCCTTAATGAACTTATTGACGTGACCTTTTGTTAACGAGGTGTTATAATTTTTTGAGTATTATTTATGCATGGTACTGATAATTATTATTATTTACAAATTGTTTTTTTTTATGAAGGATACTGCTATTTATAGATGATGTTAATGACGCTACGTATACACACTTAAGATATAATCACACAACCATTGTCTTTCCTAAGAGACGTTGAGGTAGGGAAAGTTTACTATAAGCCTCGAATTGTACAATTGTGCTTGGTATCAAGTCCGATTCAACTGTTGAAACAAAACATTAGCTCAAGCTTCCGGGATATATAAAGCAGACTAATTTTTTGTTTTGTGAATTTCAGGATAGTGAAACTTCTACTCCAAAGATGCGACTTGGATCTCTGTTTCGGCTCCTAATCCATACATCCGGTCTTAAGCAAATAGCGACCAAGACTCACGGTTCATGGAATTCGACCTAATTTTTATCCAAGATTGCCTCAATCAAATTCTATGTCTTGTTAGCCCTATTGCAAATAGGGGCCGGACCATGCAAACTTTGAACACAAAGATATTACAATACTATGTTGAATCAACAAAAGATGTCTTGACATTAAAATTTGTTTTCTTTTCTTTCTGGGCATGTACTCCTTGCATGTGGAAGATTATGATGAGAACGATGATGAGGCGGGGTAAGTGTAAAAGGCATAATAACGGCTAAGAGTAACCTCCTAGCAATGTTCATATTACTCAATAGACGAACGTTACCCTCCCTTGTATGCCATTAAAATGAAAACTATAATTATAAGAAAAATAGAATTATCAATGATCCTTTACTGAATCTATTCTTTATAATAAATCGACTTCTTTAGTTCAAACTGGATAACAAATGAAATGACTTTGCTGAGAAAGATACTTTAATGTGGCATTCGACAGAAGATGTAATAGCTTGTTTAAAGTTCATTGTTGATCAATTTTTCGTTTTATTTGTTCTTGTTAATTTATCAATCATATTGTCTTATTAACAATGCATATTTATTGAATGATTCGATAAATACTTTACTATTAAATAAATTGATTGAAATGCAAGTAAAAAACAAAATAATTTAATTTAATTAAAAAAAAACTAAGTTAAGTAAATAAATAGAAAATTAGAAATTTGGAAAGCTTTAGAATAATCCTGATTTCATTTTTACATAATCATTGATGTTTTTGGCTCCAAGTATTTGAATAATATTAGATAATGAAGTAAAAGAAAAAATAAGTATCAACTTCGTATTTATCTCAAATCATGTGTCATTATTGAAATTTATGGAGAAAGAATTTTTTTTTCAGGAAATAATAAAAAGTTATTTACTTAATTCAGCTTTACGCATAAATTGATTAATGATGAGTGTATCCTGATGTGTAAATACACAGGAGATACATCTTCATGTTCTAATCATCCAAGTCCTGTAGGCGGAACAAACTGGAATCTAGTACAATATTTCTGTACGAGTTGAAAGTAGAAATTTCCCATACCAATTGACTCTAAATATGTGTGGAATGACATGTGTAAGACATTAAGAATTCATAAGATCCTCATTGTTTCTTTTAGAAAAAACGTCTGTAGGCTGAATTGTTTGCAATTATGTTTTATTTGATACCCACGGAAAATCAATAAACACTATTGAGTATCATCATTTTCATTCATTTGTGTGAAAATAAATTTATATAATTGAATTAAAAAGTTATAAAATAAATGATATTTACCTTTTTCAAACAAAGGTATAAAAATGTTGAGCAATACTCGTTTTGATGTATTTCATTTATTAAATAAATATGCAAAATCAGTAAGTATTATTTTTTTCCAATTAAAAAATAATTTAAATATTTAATCAATTATTTTTAAACTGGTTTTAAGGAATAAATAGTTAACTTTTTTGAAATTATAAAGAATGAAAAGATGATATAGATATTTAGTTAAAATGATCAACACCTAAATAGAATGATATATGTGCCAAGGATCATCAAGGTGTTTACCAGTTTTCGATAAAACTTGATGTCCTTGAAAATTATCAGTCGTTTATAATTTTAGTATATTTCGAAGTTCACCATGTAGATAAATTTGCTTACTAGAAATCCAAGACCATCATTCATATTTTACCACCACTACGATTTCTTTTTTTTCAACACTTTCTTAAACACTTGTTGGAATTTCCCCTCATTCCCAATAAATAAATAAAAATAAATTGACTACTTTTTAAAAATAAATTTTATTTTTTTTTCCTAAACGTTTTTACAAAAGATAGAAGATAATTTAGACATTTAATCTGATAAATTATTGTTCAACAGAGGGATGTGAACGGATGTACTCAAGAGCACGAGCAATAGCTTCAGGTACTGGAGGAGCTACAGGAAGATGAGCACCTTGGGGACGGAATCCATTTTCATCAGCGACATAAGAGACAGAGTATACTTGTCCATCATCACCAGTGTAAGAGTATTGTCCTTGAGCAACAACAGCAGGTGCACCTTCTTCATTCAATGGTCCAGGTTGTCCATTTTCTGCAACTTGGATTCCATTCTCAGTTTCGTAACTGTATTGATAAGAACCATCTGGCGATACATCTGATGACTGACGTAGAATGGCAACAGGTTGCTGTTCCGGATGGAATTGAGCAGAAACGGCGGCGATAACACCCAAACAAATGATCTATAAAGATAAGTATTTTTTTTCGTTTTGATAATAAAGCACTTTTTTCAATATAAAATCAATAAGATAAAATCCAACAAAAATATATAACTCACAATGGTTTTCATTTTTACGGATGAAGCGACTAGTCAACTAAACAAGTTGAAGTACGTCTGAAAAATTGTTTGATTCATAGTTGAATCTTCGGAATATTTATACTGGACCATCGGCCCCACCTCTTAGATTTCATCTCTATAGCCACAAAAAAAAGATCGAAAAAATACAAGAGTGGGAGCTTTACCGAAATTTATATTACCATAACCTTTAGAATCCTCTAGATGATGATGATGTTACGTAATAGTAAGCATTTTAAATATTAATTTTTATTCAACATCATCTTTTGCCTGATTTCTTGAATACTATACTTATTGACACCATAATGTTTCATGAATGGATAATATTCTTGATTAATAGAACTATTTATAATAATTATTTTTAAATGTTACTGCACTCTCTTCTAGGTGAAAAAGAGAAATTTAATTGAAGGGATATCATTTCTTATTTTCTATTAAATCAATCCTAAAATTCAAAGAACTTCTCCATACATAAAAGACTATTTTTTATTTTTAACTTTCTTTCTACCTTATTTTAATGAAATATTCAAAACAATTCTATTTGCACTAAGCTTACCATCTTTATCAAACAATTTCTAATTTAAAATTTGTGTTATTCTCTCATCATCATCGCCTCCTATGAAACTCATTATTTTTTTTATCTAAAAAAATCTTTCTAATTATGAATAGCTAATTGCAAATAATAGAGTAAAATTGTATAATTCATTAATCTGATAAGTTTGCTTCTTATTAGTTCTTACCAACATGTAATAAATTATTGCAAGTATCCATTAACTGCAATTCTTGTGCATTTATAATTATCAAGAAGTTACTAGCTAACTCTTTATGCCAAATTAATAAATAAATTAAACAAATTCATTTATTTAATTAGCAAATATATTTTCATCATTTTTCTTTTCTGTTTTAGCTCAGCTTTCATTACATATAAATTGGTAACAATAATTGATTAAGCTAAGAATGATAATGACATAAGCAGCATCATTATTGTAGCAACCATTAACACTCAAAAAAACGAAAGTTCCATAGAGAGTCGACGCCTTCTTATGCATAATTTTCTTAATATTACGACAGTTTGTATGCATCTCCTATCCTTTAATACAACTCTTCTTTTCTCTACTTTCAAAAATTTTATGAAAGACCTATGACATTCTTTAGAACTTTACCGAAAAAAGTTATTAAAAAGTATATGTACATGTAGAAAGAAAAAATTTATTACTATCTCGACGAATTTATTCAAGTTAGATAATAGAAATTACAATGAAAGAGTGAGAAAGTTTAGACATTACAGAGAAAAAGATTTTTTCAGCCAATACATTAGATGTTACAACATCGTTATAGAATTCTTCTTACTAAATCGACAGGATGTGACAATGCCAGCCTCGATCTGCATGTTGAACTCGATTTGCACATAATATCTTTCGCGACTAGGCTAGGTTTAAAGGCGTGAAATTAGAAACTTGTTGAAGAATTTGTAACTTCTAATGATGAGCTTCATTTTTTAAAATTTTCATTAATTATTTTGTTAATCATACATTATTCTCATCATTTATTTTTTTTTGAATATGAATGAATTCTATTTCAGAATGTCTTAAGTAAATATCTAAAAACCAAGAGAAATTATTCGAAAGAAATTTTTTTTCTCTTTAAGACAATTAATGCTAAATTTGGATTATGCTTTAAATTATGATCCTGTTATTTAATGGAGTTTCAAGGTTGTAAAAAAAATTTTTTAATTCATAGAAAGGTCATTTCCTACATGATTTCACACTGATACACGTGTAATATTTCAAGAGCAGTTTTCAGGAGCTGTCGACATTAAAATATTCTCCTGTCACCAAGACCTTCTTTGTTACATAATCACCAAAATAGACTTAAATTTGCCTAATTGATTAATTAATTTTTTTATTCATTTGCCATTTTATCTTCTAAAGTTGTCGTTATAAAAATAATCATCATTCCTTGATGTAAAAAAAAATATTATCATTTGATGAGCAGGAAGTAGGTTGGAGTAAATTCAAAGACCAAGATAAATATCGTATTAAAGCCCAAATGTAACTTTAGTAAATTATTTCAACAAACTTTCATTCGTTTTAAGCAGTAATGACAAGACACTGATAAATGCTCAAGAGATAATGTTACAAGTGAAGGGCTTATCCTATCACTTTTTTCTTACACTTTCCAATTTTAATCTTCTTCAGCGGCTTCTTCTGTTTATATAAGATTATACCACTATTGATTGACTTTCTTTCTGATTCGGTTGCTTTATGTGACCATCCCTGCGGAATATTTGATAAAAAAAACATGTGAATTTATCCATGGGTGTTACTTATATATTTAATGCAAGTAATACGTATTAACTCTTACTTCATGCTGGGTTTAATTTATGGATTATATTTTCGATGCTGTATTACAGTCACCAACATGCTCTTTGAAAATGAATTAATGGATATTGACGTTATACGGTCATTAATTGTTGCAATTGTAAGTGAATATCATTTTGGAGTATTAAATTATTTTATTTAATTCAATAACATGACAATTATTGGAATCAACCGTTATCAATAAACAACAAAAGTCATGAAAATTAATAATAAATTTATAATTAATTCATTCATTTATAATCAATAAATAATTTTTATTATACAGTAAAATAAATATATGTTGTGCTACTAATAAATAATGTATCTCTCGATCATAAAATGAAACTTAAGACGATCTTTATAATAAAGAATTAAATATAAATATAAATATTGAATAAAATAAATATATTAATTATTGTTAGTAAGTTTCTTTACTTGTTGAAAAAAAAGAAAAATATTTTCATTCATAAAATTTCATTCTGTTACAGTAATAGAATACTTTTTCCATGTTAATTGTAAATAATTTATACATTTAAATTTCTCAGGTGTTTTGTATTCAGCATTATTGTTAGCTTTTCACACAATTTTCCTAAAAGTCATAAAAATGGTTATAAATTCTAATAAGTTTAGTTTTTAATTTAAAAAATTTCTTTTAAGATAATTTGACTTATAAATTATGATTTATGTATTTTTAAAGCACTAAATAATAGGATATTAGCATTTTATAAAGAAAAAAAAACACGACTATATATTTTCGCAATTGATTATAATCAAACCATCTCCAGTAAACTTTTATTCCCATACTCATCTAGCCAATTACGAAAATAGTCAGGGCAGATGTTTGCAAAATCCTTTTAACAACCATCAATTGATCGGCACGATCTTTTCGATTCTTATCAAAGCTATAAAATAATGTACTTCATGCGTAGCACTGAACAGTCTTCATCTCCATCTCATCTAATTATTAGTTCTCTGCCTCAGGATCTCATAAGTTGAGAAGGTTAGCAGAATCTCTACTCGTGTTGTTTTCAACAGAATTTCATGTTTTATTTTACAAAAAAAAATAATTATTCAAATAAACGGTGAAGTGCAAGAAAATTTCTCAGTTTACACATAATTAAATAATAGCTTGTTTGTTTAAATGTTTAAATATAAATATAGGCTTCGAGGTGGAAACATTTTTCAACTTTTATTATCATCACTGGAGAATTTTTAAATAAAATTTGCGTGATCGAGATGCCATATTACACAATCTTCGGATGGGCTGAGAATTTCACATTACTTTTATACATGTAGCAACCTTTGGCGTCCAAATCGCCTGGTTTATTTATAGGATTACATCATACTTAATTCAAATCAAGTCAGAATAAGCTGTTTTTAATGTCACTTGTATTTTACGTAAAGTTCAGTTTTTCTGTTATGCTATCTTTATTTTTGAACTTGCATTACTCATCTATTATTAAATTATCATGTAATGTATAAAGACGTCTTATTCTGCAATTAATATTAAGTCACTTCATCTTCTGTAACTTTGAAGGACTATATCCTCAGAACTATGATGAAATACTATCAAGATCTTGGATATTATGATCGAAGATTCATAAATTTATTAAATCCAGGGATGTTAAATTAATCAAGATTTATTTTATAATCATTTTTCATGATGTACTTTATTTTTCGTATCAGCACAATTATCTTAAGCAATGCCAATTTCAATGAAAGAATAATTAGTTTTCAATGCCTACATTGTCATCATGATTTTTATTATTAGATGTCATGATCTTGGATCAGTTATGAATATCATCATGGTCATATATATTTTTTCTGTTGCAACTCTAGGTCTTTTTAAAGTGACAAAGATAATTAACACAATTATTATGGAATAGTAATAATATTGCTTATTAATAAAATTTCAGCATTTGGAAAATTAACTTAATTTAAAAATGAAAAAAGTCTAGATGTTTACAAAACTGATAGCTACTCTGATGGTCATAATTATTGGCTATCAATCCAAACATTCGCGTTCGTGTAATTGCATATTATTTAATGAAAAACCATAATTTACTTGTCAATCATTTAGTATAGCATCACTCTTGTGCATTACGCGTGTTGGCATCGAAACCTTTTCCTTTAAAATCTGACACTTATTATGCATAGCATAGAATAAATTATTTACAAAAAATTCATTTCAACTTATTATTGACAGAATTATCATTAAGTTTATCCTTCAGCTTATAAAAAATTTTTTATTATATTATAAAATTTAAATAGAAAGACAATTATTCTTCAAACTATTTATAATAGATTGGGTATTTGTTCATTATGGTAATTTTTCATTTACTTAAGTTAAAAACAATTTTAATAATTTCATGTTTACTTGGTTAAATAACAAAACAATTCATAATCTTTTTTAAATTTTGTATTATAAATTACTAAAATAATGAAGAACTATAATTTCTTATCTACTAAATGCTGGTACATCTAAGTTAATACCATGATTTCTTTGAGATTAATTATTTAATTCAATACATAATTGAAAAAAAAGAAATGATTCGATTTCATACCTTAATAAATCACGAAAGATACTTTCTAACCAAATGAAAAGATTTGAAGAGTAAAAAAAAATCTACAAGTAAAGCAATAATTCATGACGAATAAATGTGTAGGACGTAGAATTATTATCATCAAATATGTTAATTATCATATAACATAATATATATTAAACACGAATAGAGAACTTGTGGCATCGTAAATATTATTCTAATCATAATTGTTTATTTTCCAATCTAAATATTTTCTCACACTAATGGATTATTTTAAAAGCAAAGATACAAATTCTTCACTTAAAATTTAATCCATGAAATAGTTATCATGAAAAATGAATTTCCATCTATGCTGCACAATAACTATTCAATTTCAAAACTATTTTGAATTGGTTAAACACTCTGCTTTCTTGCAATCACATCTGTTCACATGGCTACCGGAAATCAAATTGATATAAATAAATTTATAAAAATTAATAATTCGTGTGACTACAGTACTGATTACTAGACAAACCTCTCAATGCAAAAGCTTTGCACAGTAGCCCATATTGTGTTCACAAATATCAATAATGTTTTAAATTATTTTTATGAGAATAGTTTTTAACTATTAAAAATTATTGTGTAACACAATACGGAGTCATATTTTCTTTGTTCCATGTTTACTATTTATCATAAATAATAAATGAAGGTGAATACCTTGTTCTGAATTGCTTTATACAAATTGTGCATGCAACAAAAAACATTGTTGTCATAACAATTGGAGGTTAAGTCTGATCCTGTAAAAGTTTTTATTTCTATTAGCTTTGTAAAGATAAAAATTATTCTTTCGTTTTTCATCGCAATTTTTTAAATTAGTAATCAGCTATAATTAATTATGTTAAGTAGACATAATTTTTTGAATCATCATCAAGAAATGCATGTAAATAAATTGCATTTCTTCCATTTAAATTATTGAAGTGTAGAATTGCAATTGGTTAATAGATGGTTTATGAATACATAAACTCTTGTGATGATTAACGAAGTATGTTGAAAAGGTAATTATATAATTCAACAATAGTTGCAAATTTCAAACGAGATTTTTACTTCCGTGATTATAATGATGCTGCATGCATAAATTTTCTGAAAACTTAGTTATAAATTGATTTAATTATAATGATATCAATTCCAAGAAAATGAAGTTGAAGGATTTTTTGAACCCTTGGAGCACACCTTGTTAAATTAGCATACGATGTTAATGAAATGGAATTTATGTTGAGAACATTACCAAGTCTAAAATGTCGAATTGAAATTATTAATAGGCATAATTTAATTTTGTATTTCCAATTTATTTATTTTAGTACAGTTTAACAAGAACGATCAATAAATCACTTACAAGTTGCATTTTTGATTTCAGATGAATGAAATTGTAAATTAAATTGGTTTCATTGATTAAAAGAAAATAAAATTCATCCATCTCAAGTGATAAATAAATTCTTCGCAAAAATTGTAAGAGCTTTCGTTCATAAATTAATCTGATGTAAAGGTTTATTGTAATTATTCTTCTTTCAGCTCTTAGAATTTGTAAATAATCTTGTACGAAACACGTCTCTATTCGCTTGAAGATAACATTGAAGATTATGTGTTGCGACGTTAAATTTATTGTGTTTCGTATATCTTAATTTACCAAATTCACTGCAAGAACGCGAGCTATCTTTTCTTAACAAAACAGGTTTTGACATGTTATCTAACGGATACAATATAACTGCTGGATTCAAACATTTTATTGCTGAGAAGTTTCAAAACTCAAATCAAAAAAGAAATTTTTGCTAATTTCTCATCGTACAAAGTTGGAAGTATCTTTGAAAGAACTTCAATAAATTTGAAAAAAAAGGAGAAAACTGACTAGAACAGTTTATGATAATTAATGAAACTCAACTTGAAAGAGTATCATCATTAGATTTCCAACCACGCACACAATCGAATAATCCAGCTTGATTTTTCCCATGATATCTACGTCTTGAGAATGTAGGTGTTCCAAAAAGTGACGCAGTAGCTGACATACTTTTTGATCGATTATGCTGAATATTTCGTCTAGCTATGAAATTATCTATATTCTTGAGACTCTCATAAAAGTTTTCTGCATCATAACTGATATATTTCCTTAATCGCTGACGACTTCTAACATTTCCATCTCGGAAAATATCAATTGCACTTCTCGCATCGTGTATAGGAGAAAATATTGGCGAATTCGACGAATCACTGACATTATCAGAGGTTGCATGAGTTGCTGATGCTATCGACATAATTTCAAATACATCAGGAGTACAGCAAGTACTTAGAGAGGTCTTACGAGAATAATGCGCTTCACCAGAGCAAGCTGAAATTGTTCTAGGTTCTGCCAACTCATCTGATGGCAAAATTTTTATTGAAGGAGTTGTTGATAAAGTTGTATAGTTAAAATTTTGCAAGTTAGGTTTACTTGATTTAAATAATTTAAGAATCGTTTGTTTAGGACAGTATTCTTCAGATTTAACTTCTGGCTCTTGTATTTCATTAGCACACCCACAAGCTCCTTCACAAGTGCAATTAATATGATGGGCTTCTTGTTGATCTTGTTGGTCACTACTTCTTGAAGACTCTGTAGATTCTTCACTTCTCAAGTTTTCAATAAATCTTTGCCTCATACTACTGTCTGGGTCTTGCAAAATTTTAATATTTGCTTCAAAAGTATCACTAGATGTACTTGGCCTTGAAGTGTAATGCCGAAGATATGAACTAATAGTTTCAAAATCAACAGATGCATTCAAATAGATGATATTGGATTCATCCGAACAAGGGAAAGAACGTCGATGTTCACTATTTTGCCGCCAAGCTCGTCTAACTCTTTCACCTCTAGCACTTACTGGTACCGATGTACCTAAAACAATTTTTCATGACATAACGAGATAAAGATAAAAAAAAATATATAAATACAATGGGTCTAATAAATACAATACATACGGGTAACATTATGTCGACATAATGGAAGAACTCCAAAATTTTCAAGAACACTTTCAGAAGGTGTTATGTAAGGTGGAGGTGGGCTTTGAGGAATAACTGAATTAGAGTCACTAGTTGGTATTACAACAGAATTGTTCTCATGATTTCTGTTTATATCGATAGAATCGACCCTTGGTTGTGAAGTTGTACCTAAGTCTAGACTATCAACAAAAATTAAAATTTTTATTAAGTCATGCTTATTATTTAGGTTTTAATATATTCATATCATTAATCATCAAAATTTACGATCTTTGATTGGAAGAACTATGATGTCCTAGTTCTTGTCTAGGAGCACGTTTCTTTTTTTTTCGAAACCCTTCATTCTCAAATCCAATTTTTATTACTTCATCATAGCCTGGAGGAGCTTCATAAACAGGTGGTTCATCATGAACAGTTATTTCATCAATTCTTCCACCATCTGCAATATCGAAGACTGTCCGATCTGAGGGTGAAATGAATTTCAACTACTAGGACCCTGTCCTGCAATGCTACTTGTATAACGTACCTAACAATTCACTGATCGTCTGCAATCGAGATTGAAGTTCTCTTTGTTGCCGTGATCTTGCTCCCATTCTATATAATAAAACTATCAAGGCGGAAATGAGAATTATAAGACCTAGACTACTTGCAACAAATACTAATGTTGCAGTTTTTAAGTCTGGATATCGATCAATTTTTGGAAAATAATAATTGGCTTTGTTTGCGTGCCATTTGCCATTTCTAGGTTCTATATCCCAATCTATATAATAACAAAAAAATATGTTAATTTTAATTGTTGTTTTTATTTAGCAATTAAATGTCAAGGAATTTAAATAATGCATCAGCATAAAAAAGAAAGAATACAATACCTCTAAAACAAGATGCTGGTTCATCACTATTATCACCACAGTGATCAAATCCATCACAATTCAATTGGCTTTGAATGCATCGATGGTTTTGACAAAGAAAATCCGATCCAGAGAAACAATCTATTGAAAATTTAAGTTAATCATTGAATAAACATGATTATTATGAATTGAGCAATAAAGAATATTGATTAAAAATATATTGTGATATAAATACCCATATATCCAAAAGCAGCATAAGCAATTGCAACCCTGGAATTGACACCAAAAACACCTCTAAGACTAACATGAAACCCACTAGTGATTGGAGCTACATGTTCTCTCAATCTTAACGGTTGGAGTTGATTTGTTGGATGTCTTATGACTTCTAATGGCAACAATGCAGATGTTGGTCCTTGTCTTATAGTCAGTTCCGTATTACCTGCTAAATATCTCCTAATTAAAAAATCTCATGAGAATAAATTAATGACAACAAAGATCAATGAGCAGTCTACTTAATCCCTATTTTATTTGTTCTGTTGACGTTAGAATGAGTCAATAATTAAATGTATGAAGTATATACTTTAAATTATACTTACCCATATCAGAAAATGTAACAACTTTAATGTACATGTGGGTATTTGTATGTAAAAAATTTTTTGGAGGTCTAATAAGCCAAACACAGTCATATGTTTTTAAACCTTGGACTACCATATCCATCATTGTAATAGTACCACCTAAATTTTCTACGTATCCACCACAATCTGTGATTGGTTGGATTGTTTTATCATATTTATTTCCTAAGATGTAGGAATAAAATGCTTTATATCCAAGTCCAGTACCACCATTAGCATAAAATCTGATCAACAATGAAGGACCAGAACTAACAATTATTGGTGGACGAAATCGTGCACCACTGCTAACATCCAATCGCTGTCCATTCCAGTCATAAAACTAAAATAAAAATCAATTAAAAATTTAATAATTGTATTTAAAATTTTTTATTCAAATAAAATACGATTTTTTCGTAAAGTACCTCAATGATAGAAACTGTTGCCAGTTGAAAATCGCTAAATAGTACTCGAATGCGACAAGAGTGTGCCTCTGTAGGACACGTGATGATATATTCAACACCTAGATCTCTTGGATACCTTGCTGGGAAAAAAGGAGAAGTAAGAACTCCACCAACTGTGTTATTAAATCCTTTTGAATTCATCAAATCCCATCCTTTTAAATGTACCTTATTTCCTATAAATCAAATAAAAAAGACATAAATGTTCTATTCAATCAGAACAAATTCTCCAAATAATTTTGATATTAAAGACCTACTTTCTGAAGTGTATTCAAGGGTGAATGCATGTTTATGTGATTTGCTATAGAACAATGTAATAGAGACAGTTCGAGTGCTTGATCGATACGTGATAGGACTGTAAAGGCCACAGTAAGGAGTTCCAGAGATATCTTCATAAGGTGGTTCTGAGATCCAGACATAATCACATCTAAAACATCAACATGAAGTTATGCTATTCAGTGAGCACTCCTCAAGTGCTAATATTAGTTATTTTTACACATTTTTTGGCTGACAAATGTCACAAAGCTAGAGAATATCACCTGCATGGACTGTCCATCATCATACCACTGTCACCGCATGAATGAGGCAAGGCCAGGTTCTTGAACGTCACGGTGATAGCACAGGACGGACAGGTCACGAGCTCCAAGCTACACTGATCGTGAGAACTATTAGTCATGTACAGTCGTGAATTCTGTTGTCTTGGTGAATTCTTGATGAATGACACGTTCTTTGCATACAAAGTACCCTTTTCTCCCAGTTCCAGATATAATCGACGACCATTGTGCACACCACAGATGTCTTCGTTTCTTATGATGATATTACAATGCACAGACCAGAGTAAACCATATAATAAATAAACTAAAATTTGGCTATTTAAATGTGATACCTATTGGAAATTTTTAATGTATGTTTAATTAGCATATTTAAGTAAATGATTAGCTAAAAACAGAGGTCAAAAACTTACCATAATGTAAAATAAACAGGTTCATTTGAAAAGGTGAACCGTCTGTGCAATCGGGAAACCCGATGTGCCAGTTTAATTTCGTTAGGTGATGACCACGTAATGTATCTTTCTTATTACAGACTTTGGAGGCATTACTATGGTATCTTGAGCTTATGTAGGTTTTGCTTTTGCATATATTCAACAATTATTGAGTACTTAGAAGGTCAAACAAAATGACAAGGAAATACATTTTTATTGTATTTTATCATCAAATTTTTGGAATATTAATTATTGAATTTTATTTAATATTTTTCCTTTAAAAAATAATTTTTATTTAAATGTTTGACACTGATTTACATGATAGTATGCTAATTGTACCAGCAGACAAGCTGATGTTTCGAAGATTTTAAAAATATCCAAATGTTAAAAGAGAATTGTCAGTTTTATTTTCTAAATACTAATTATAATTAAATGTAATACATAGTGACTTTTTTTGCAAATGTTCAATTGTTAAAAGTGGTAAACAATTTATTGTTAACTGCTTACATAATTTTTCATAAAAATATCTTTTTAAAAAAACTAAAATTAATGATGCGAGAGTCGAAAAACCATTCGATTTGTTTTGATTATCGTCATTAACTAGATGCGTAGATAGAAAATCTTTTATCATTTGAATTAATATTTTTTTTTGTAATTCGAATAATACTCCATTTTCGCGCATCCTAGACTCTTTTATACCGACATGGAGTAAAATATTTGTAAATATAAATTAATACCTACATTGTCGACACAATATGTCATGAAGAGCAATGACAGCAGTACAATAACAACATTGTTTTCAAATAAATTCTAATTAAAATCATTTATAATTCTGTTTAATTATAAATTTAAAACATGGTTGTGAGTAAACAAGTTTTAGGTTAAATGAGGAAAATGAAAAGCAATAACTCTGTAGAACAAAAATCATTTGGTTCGAGTAGTTCATTTTTTAATGATATGATGATTGATCCAGCTAGAAAAAGATTTCCATGTTGTATTGTTTGGACTCCAATACCTTTTCTCACGTAAGAAATTCAATAATTCTTGATTTATTAAATTTTATAGCTACATTGAAAAATTTATCTTCTAGATGGTTCTTCCCATTCATTGGTCATATGGGCATAGCTACTTCATTAGGTATCATCAGAGATTTTGCTGGACCTTATCATGTCTCCGAGGATCAGATGGCTTTTGGACAGCCAACAAAATATTGGCAGTTAGATTATTCTAAAGCTAGAGATGGAATAATTGGATGGGACAGTGCTGTTGCAGAAGCTAGTGAAATATATAAAACTAGAATGGTATAACTTGAAATATTTTATTGAACTATATTGATTCCAACTTGAATTGATTTCCTGAACTTTTAGCATAACTTATGCTGTGACAATTGCCATTCACATGTAGCTACAGCTTTAAATTTTATGCATTATAATAATTCAACCAGCTGGAATATGGTAAAGCTTGCATTTCTTATGCTTGTTCATGGGAAATATGTTGGGTAAGGTTCTTATATTTTTTTGTATTTCAAGTATATCAATAGCAGTCATAATTTTAAATGATTTTTTTTAGATGTTTAGGATTCATCAAGACTTGGTTACCATTCTTTATCATAGTGACGATAATCACAACTCTTTGCATTATTTATTAAGTTCTTTTCTGAGTGTAAATTTAACCTTGTGATACTCTGTGTTTTGTGTATATAAACGTAATATTTATTTTCAAACGTCGTAAAATTTTCTATTGATGGCATTTATTACATTTAAACATTCAAGCATTCACGTTGGATAACAGTCTTTTCTTCAAGGAATTACCAACTTAATTTATAAGAACTTTATTGACATTATTATTTAATTAAAAACCATACATGTTATGCAATGATCTTGTGCTAACATCGTTTAATTAGTAAATATTTTTAAAATTAATATGTCTTTTTATGTTAGACTTTCTTTTTACTAATGACAAGTAATTTTCCAGCTATTTTTCAGCTGACATTTCTAGTTCTAGCATTTTACTTATTTTTCCAAGATTGTTAACAGTATTATAAAGTTTATGTGAATGAGCAACAAATGTGCATGATAAAGAACATTTTTATATATTTACAGAACAATCTTTTTTTTAATTAATACGAAATTTACTAGTTGTAAGTAAATCAGTCTATTCAATGAAAAAAGTGGTCAATACTCCCAAATCGTACTATTCGACCTTAACTTAAAAATTTTACATAATACAAAGCTTCTATTTATGAGTAAGTTTAATATGTATTTAATATTTTTGATTTTAGATATATTTTACAATATTTCACTAACATGATAAATTATATCAATAAAAAAAATAATGAGTAATTCATAGGCACATACAAAAATATATATATTTAATAGGATATTAATTGATGATTAATTACCAATAATTTCAATTAAATATTAACTATTCTGATGTAGATTGCATTTCAGATATGACACTATTTTCTAGAGTAAAATCATAATCATAATTTTCAGAAGTTACTCGTATTATGTAAGATAAAATTTCATCAACTTGAATTCTGTTGATTTCGGTATCACATTCAAATTCTTTTTTAAGTTTAAAAGGAATCAAATTTAAATATGATTGTGAATCACCTAAAATATTATCTGGTATTATGGCATGCTTCGGTATTGGTACAGGTATTGGTGGACCAGTTGGTTTATCATCAAGAAATGGATATAAATTAGATCCCTGTGCTAGATTTTCATCTTGTCGATTATGATTTTTTTCAATCATAATGAAGTCATCTTGAGTTGCAGCAGATACTTCCTCAGGTACTTCAGTTGGTGAGTCTTTCTTCTTCTTTCCAAATAACCAAGACATTCTCTGTGAAAAAATTATATAAACTATTATTCTTATTACAATTTTTATGTTTCTATAAGTACATAAGATTATTGATAATTTATAGAACATTCCTATATGGTACAATAGTCAAAACGATAAATAAAATAATTATTAGTCACTTTGAAAAGTAATAATAAAGTAGATAAATGTGTTATTCATAGATTAGAACAAACAAATTTATAAGCTATCAATTATCATACTTTATAATTCCAAATGTAACGTCACAGTATGGAGTCCTATTGCAACATCTGCATATCTAGTTTTTAATGTTAACTTGCAATAAAGTAAGTGAAAAACAATCTATAAATTGTCTTAGGAATACGTGTTGTCTTTAAGTTATCGCGGAAACATTGTAAATATAAGTTTAAGTCGTTACTTGCACTTTCATTATATTTGTCGTGATACTAATTTTTATTGTTTTAAAGTGAAAGTCATCTTTACAATGAACATTTGACTCTTAGTTTATTATTTAAACTTTTTATTAGATCTATTATTCATTGAATGTCCTGAATCATAAATATCCAATTTTGACAACACCAAATTACGATTACTAAATATAAATATTAATGATTGATAAAACTCAATTTGAATCAAGTCTCTGATTGAATTAATTAATTTATTAATTGTCAATCACAATTAATTAATCTAACAATTTAAATAAATTTTTTTTTTATAATGAAGATACCTAACCTATGTGATATACTCTACTGACATAAACATACCTGCTTTGTTTAAAAAATCCTCTGGAAATTTGGAAAAATATTTATATGCACTAACTTGTGGGAGAAGTATTATTTAATTAGTTTATTTTATGTGATGGAAAAGAAATGATGATAATTCTGAAGCAAACAATAAAAGTTCAAGGAGAAATCAACACTGACGTTTATTCGAATGATTCGAATCAACTCCCTCTATCAATTCTAAGAAAGACATGCGCATAAAAAAATTGAGTAAAAAAGCATTAAAATGAATTTTCACAATCAAATTTTATTAATCAACCTGTATAAAATTCTTCAACAGAATTTACCTTAATACAACGATCCATGGAGTTAAATAACAATCAAACAGACGTACGTTATTAATAAAATAGCACACGTTATGTATTGTTTAGCTAAATTATAAATATCAATTATATATATGTAGATAGTGTAATACATAAAAATTTGTATATATAATATATCAATAATCTATATTGGAATCGGTAATTCTTTGGCAACCAGAACTAATATTTGATCAATACTGAGACACCAATTTTTGATATTTTTTGATACACGACACCAATTTTCACCATGATGAGGTTCAGCTGCTATACATCTTTTCTTCACTTCTTCTTGTTGTTCTTCAGTGCCATTCAGTAATTCAAATTTATAAAAATACGCCCATGCATCACCAAGATCCGGATCAATTTTTACAGTCTTATTAAACCAGTCTCTGCATTTAGGAATTTTATGTTCACACCAGAAAAGCCTGAAATAATATAATTCGATTAGAATAATATTGGATAGTACATGCATAAATTAATTCTTAAAATAGACACTTACTTTGATACAGCTAAAAGAACATGTGGATCATGTTCACATTTTTTTAGAGCATCAACACTTTTTGTCTTCCTTTGAGGTCTAGGTTCCATAAAAATAGCTTCAGCCCACAATAAACCAGAATTAGGACACTCCTGCAAAGCTTTAGCCATCAACGTATTCGCCATATCTCGAGTACCGCCAGGTTTCATTTCATTTTTGATTGCTTCAAGCCATAATTCAGCATTTTTGGGATTTTTCAATCGTGCTTTCTCTAAAACTGATCTTGCCTTAGTGATTTGGTTCTTACGATGTTCCAAATCTGCTAATAATCTCCAAAGAGGTATAGAATTTGGGCATTTTTTAATTGCATGATTGTACGTCTCAAGTGCTTTATCCAAATCACCCATTTGTTCTTCGATTTGACCTTTCATAAGCCATAGTTTGGGAAAATCATCAAACGTTTCTAAAGCCTCTTTCAAGAGATTGAGAGCTACATCTAAATTATCTAAGGCCCACTCTAATTTTGCACTTTTCATCATAACCCTTCTTGTAGGTGCTGATGCTCGTGCTTTAGCTAGCAGACGTCTAGCTCTTTCGTATTCTAAGTTTTCAGATTCCAACTTGACTGCAGCCAACCAAATTTCTTCGGAATTAGGATTAGCTTGGAATGCAAGAGATAAAATGCCTCTAGCTGCTGGAACATCACCTGCTAGCCACTTAGATTTAGCACCCATAAGCCAAAGAACTTCACTCTTCGGACAGTGAGCTACAGCACGTTGTAGAAGAGCTTCCAATGACTCTCTAGTACCATACGTTTTTTCAAAATATGCTGCTCGTAACCAAATAGATTTTCTACTTGGAAATGTAGCAAGAGCATAAGCATAAACAGCCCGAGCACACTCCAATGCGCCTTGTTGAGCACAAGTTTCGGCATCTTCCATCCAAGTATGTTTTCTATCTTCTTCTTCAACACCATAACCAATGATTGCTTTGATTATAACTTGACAGCAGTGAACAGCTCCTGCTTTTTCAGCTTCCATAGCTTCTTTGAACCAATGTTCTCTATTAATTTCCACTCCATTAGCACTTAAAGATGAAATGGCACGATCAATAATTTTTTCTACCATATGTTTATTTCCATGAGCTTCTTCTAATTTTGCAGCAGTTGTCCAGATTTGTCGATCAGTTGGAATATTTTCTCTAGCTTTGTTCAAAACCTTCCTAGCATTATCATAAGTTTCTAATCTTGCAAGAGCTAACCAAAGATCTACACTTGTAGGACAACATTCAACTGCTCGACTAAGAAGAATTCGAGCATCTTCAGGTTCTTCAAGTTCTACAGCTGCTTTCCATAGTCTTACAGAATTGGGTATATGTTCTAAAGCTTTCCGAAATACCTTTCGTTTAGCTTTAGTTTCTGTCTCAAGATCAGCTGCTTTAATCCAGATTCTCACAGATGTAGGAATATGTCTGACAGATTGAGCAATTACGGCTTTAGCTGTATCTGGTGGTTGAAGTCGAGCTGCTTCCAACCATAAATCTTCAGACATTGAATTAACTTCACATCCTTTCATAATCAGATTTCTGGCAGCCTGAACTTTTCCAGTAACTTCTTCTAAACGTGCAGATGCAATCCAAGCTGGTGGATGATTTGGATTTGTTTCTCGCACAGATTTGAGGAGTAAACGAGCTTTTTTAATATCATTAATATCCCCACCATATGTTGGTATCATGCTTTGGAGATCAGTTAGATATCCTTTCGGATCTACAACAGTTTGACCTTCTACAGAATCTGAAACTTGATTTAATTTTACATTCATCAAAGTGTTTCTGGCTTGACCAATTTTACGCAGATCTAAATCTCCTGTTGGAGTCAACATTCCTGGTGTTGCTACTCCTGGCATCATAGAAGCTAAACCACTTGAAGGATCAATACTAGTAGATGTTTCACCACCTAAATTTCTTGCTAACACTGAATCAGGAAGTGGAGTAAATCTCTCTGCTCTAGGGTTTCTTTGCCTCCTGTTACGAGCATCACCAACTTCTGGAACATTTCTCCATTCATCTTCAGATACATTAACTAGTTCTCTTTTTAGATCAGAAAACTGCTGTTGAATTTTAGGTCGTTCTTGTCGATAACGTTCAAGTTCTTCTCTCAGCCGTTTCTCTCGATATTCCTTTCGCTTTTCGTCCATTCGTTTATCAATAGCTTCATAAATAGCATCTGCTTCTTCATCGTCTTTATCGTATGGATCCTAGAAAAATAAACCATTATTAACAAGTCCTAACATTAAATAGAAATTCATAAAATAATTGTAATTTACTTTGCTAAATAAAGATCCACCATATCCTGAGAATTCATCATAATTTGAATCATTAAGATCCTCTTCGTCCTCTTCTTCTTCTTCTTTCTTCTTAGCTCGTTTGGTTGGTGGTGCATGTCGGTCATCACTGAAAATAAGTAATTAATTACAATACAATATAAACACTTATTGTAAAATAATATACGTTTATATAATTATAAAATATCAACTTACGAAACGTCGTTGGCATCACGAGCAGGTCCAATATCCGAACGTGTTGTAAATCCTGTGGCACTGTAATACAAAAACAAATATTCGAGTAAGACAGCGTTTGCTTACGTTAACGATTAAATAATAAATTTTTAAATAAATAACAAAAATTTCATTTTTAAAAGAAAATAGAAAATATATTTACCCTCTTCCAACACCAGCTACATATCCAAGAGGTGCAGGAACACCAAGAAAATGTTTTTTATTCCTTGTTGACAAAGACGCTGAAGATACTGCCATTTTTACGTATAAACTAAACTGCACGTCAACACATGCGGATCAGCTGTGTGGTGATATGAAATGTGAATGCGCCTTTATATTTCGGCCCAATTTTCAAATGTTCAATTTCACCGGTGATTTTCTTGTGGAACTGTTTTCCCGGAAGATTTTCAAAATGGTGGAAAGGTACACGTACAAGATTGAAAGAGTGGGGAGAGGATCCATGGTTTTGTAGGATCAATGCATGTCCATTTTTCATAGTTTTCTAGCGAACACGTTGTGTGCAGTGTAATAAATACATTTTCGCATTATTACTAGTATCTAGGAAGAGATGACCAACTCAACGTACAAAATTAAGTTAAATCTGTTAGAAATCTCAGCATTAAGGATTGCGCAAACTTTCTGGAACAGAAAAGAAGTCAAAAATAAAATTGTGGAATTTTTTAATTCGGGAAGTCACTACGATAATTATGACGATATCGCTGAATGGCGTAAATTAACAAAAGTACTGATAGACACATGGGATGATGTCATATTACCAATTTACCTGAAAATTGAACTCACTCATATTATACGAGAGATTGGAGAAAAAATCTACGATCGATACTGGTATATTAAGAATGAAAACAAATACCAAGTTTACACACAATTAAAAGAGATAATAAACTATGTTGCTCAAATACGCTGGACGCCTTTCGGAACGGTGGATGAAACTGAAACGTATAAGGCATTTTTATCAAATAATCCAGATATCAGTGCTACTTTGATGTATTGTTTTGCATGCAAATTTGTCGTAGAAGAATGTGTTAATAAGTTGTGGGATCATAGACCAACAGATGTACAAAATGGTACTAATCAAATTAGAATACACAAGAATGATGATGATATCATGGTAGCATATTTTAAATATCTTGATGACAAAGATTACGTCAATTTTATAAAATATTTCGTTACAACCACAAACCCTGATATGTTTCATATGTTTCTTTCTCCAGTTTATAATCTAAATCATACTACAACCGAGAACATGATGAGATTATCAATAGATAATGGTAATTACACTGCCATGAGATATTTTTGGGAAAAACTTTCCTTAACGGAAAAAAAAAGAAATATAGTACACGGTATTTGTTCCTCTGTAATGCATTACAATTATCTAGATTCTATGAGTGAATGTCAATATCCGCATGATAAGGAAAGGTATATTCAGATATTTCTTTTCTTTATAAACCAGATAAGTGTAGACCTTCGAAGAAAAGTCCTTAATGACACACCACTATTTATAAAATTCGATGTGTATACCAAAACGCAAATAAATGTTAAATATACAGTCTTGAAGATGCTATTATTTAAATGGCCATGGCAACAGCTTTTGATACCAGCACTGAAGGAAATGATTAAAGACATAGGACTCGATTCTGTAACAGTCCGCTTGATTTTAGATAAAGTTACAGCAAGGATGGTTGAATTTTACGATCTGGGTTATGAGATGCGGAATAGTACACACCAACTTATATTACATGAAATTTGGAGTATTATTCCAGATCGTTTTAAAGTAACACTGACAAAAAATTGCCGTCAAACAATGGATTTCATGCGTAATCTGGTATACGTATGGGACTTGGATAGTCTCAGAATGATATTAAATGATCCAAAAGTACAAATTTGTAGAAATGAATACATTGAAGCCGCAAAAGAGGGATACTTGCTTTTGATGATAAGAGATGAATTTGAGTTATTAGATGAATTCATGTTAAGGTTTTTGAGATCTGAAGAAGAGAAGAGATGGTTTAAGCAGAAAATATACTTTTGGGATTCAATAAGAAGAAATTCATCTTATCAGTTTGTTAGAGAATTAAACATGAATAGCAGTACAATTTTCGGACCTACAGAAGAACGATTCCTTCAAGAGTGCACCTCCTGTACCAACTTGTGTTCAGTTTTTCTAAGAATGAACCGATTAGATTTAGCATATAAATTCTTGCAGTGGACATATAATTCACGAGACGACAGATCATGCTATAAAACTCATGTAACAAAATTTAAGATTCTTTCCAAATGGGTTTATGAAGTATGGATGACTAGAACCAGAAGATGACTATTTGCTGATACTTGAAATCACTTTAGACATTTTCTATCGTGAGACTAAACAAAAAAAAAGAAAAAATAGAAAAAAAGTGCCAATTTTTTACATACCGTTGGAATTATACTGTCCAGTCGGAAAAACTTTAATTACTCCATTTGCTACCTTTTTCTAGGAAATTAATTGTAATTTTTTTAACAGTAAATGATGTGTAATGACACCTAGAAAAAATTTATCAATAAGCGAAAACCTGCTTCTATTTTTTTGATGATTTTTCTGTAATTTTTTGCCTCGACTGGACAAATTGTATGTATCACTGTCGTCAATTAAACGGAGTAAAAATAGTAATAAGTTTTACTATAAGAATGATTTTCGCAAGTGTTCCAACTAGTAATACCGTTTTGATAGCAAACTTTACGAGCTTTTATCATTTAGTGATAATCATCCATTTTTTAAATTGTAAATTAATCTTTGACTGTTGATTAATCAAGAATCAATTTTATATTCAATTTAATAATCAAAATGAAATAGTTAACTTTCATAACCTTAAAAACTACTAAGAATCATTTTTATAACAATTTTTATAAATCATGTAATTTATCTTCGCTATTTTTATAAAATTATTCTGTAAATTAAGATCAATTTTTTTTGCTATTTTGTAATATTCGAATTTGTATCCGACATTAACGCTTTACGAACACGACCATTTTCATAATGTATAGTATAGTCAGAATGATATAAATAGTACAGTCAAGAGCATCGATATATGTATGCCATATGTGTAGTTCTAAGATTTTGTTAGTGTTATTCATATCCATGAAGTAGAACAATATTAATTAATGTCGATTTGTGGTTTTAATAATTTATAAGTACCTCAACTCATAGCTAGAACGAATGCACTTAAGTACAAAATAATAGTGTACAAATTTACTGAAAATGATTTGACATGTAATAAGAAAATAGCATCATAACTTTTCAACGAATCTTAGACGTTAATAGAAATCACAATTATGTTTGAAGGAATTTTTTGAAGAAAAGGAATACATGACTACTATCAATTTTTGGTATGCGAAAATTGTTTAATTAAACATTAGCTAATTATAAATGTGTGATTAATAATAAAATGAAATTAAAAAAAATTCATTGGAGTTTTTTTTTTGTACTATTGAAAAGTTTATTTTTACTCCATAATTTCCATCATGATTGATTGAAAAAATTTTTGAATTAATTGTGTTTCATAAATAGCTGATGATAGCCAATCAATAATTATTTCTTCATTTTATAGGTATCTTATGAAAATAAATACAAGTTATTTATTTTTTTGAAAAAAAATATTGAAGTAAAAAATAAGTGCATCATATTAAAAAAATATATATACAAAAAAATATTAAACGAAAAAGTAATAAAACAAAGGGCGAAATGACGAGACCGCCCAACAATGATAATCTTGTGACATTTAAACTAGTTGTGGTTGGAGATGGAGGCGTAGGGAAAAGTGCCCTGACTATACAATTCTTCCAAAGACTTTTTGTTACCGATTATGATCCTACGATCGAAGACAGCTACATTCAACACACAGAAGTGGATAAGCAATGGTGTATCCTAGATGGTAAATATTATCCTTGAACAACTTACTTACTCCAATATGTTTTTGGAGTTAAATATAATATGGTTTATCAATTTAATTCGTTTTAGTTCTTGATACTGCGGGTCAAGAGGAATTTAGTGCTATGAGAGAACAATACATGAGAAAAGGAGATGGATTTCTTTTAGTTTACTCCGTAACTGATAAACAATCTTATGAAAATATTATTAACTTCCATACTCAAATTCTTCGAGTTAAAGATAGAGATGTATATCCTATGTTACTGGTTGCTAATAAAGTGGATCTTGTCCATTTAAGAAAAATCACAGAAGAGCAAGGACGAGAACTAGCACATAGACTTGGAATTCCTTACATTGAGACTTCAGCTAAAGATCCTCCATTAAATGTTGATGCAGCTTTTCATGAGGTAATATAATTCATTCATTAAATAGTCTCGAAATCAAATCGTACTATTTTTTTACTTTCATCAACAATATATATTTCATAGAAACAGGGATATATCTTTCCTCACATAATTCAAATTAATTTAATTATATAATGTATCTCGAAAATTATTACAGGTCGTACGCATCATTCGAAATCAACCACCTACGGAGTTTGAAAAAAATCGTAGAAAAAGAAGACGATCTGGCAAGTGTAGTCTTCTTTAAAGATTAAATGGAATGGACAGATTGAATAATTGGTTGTTTCCTGTGTTTATTTTATATTTGTGGTTGATGGAATTTTTGTGGAACATAATAACTGAAACATTTGAAGATTAATAATATACTGCCTAGTCAAATCATATTTCTTTGAAGAAAGGTAAAGATATATTTAAAATTTATATTATCATTCTAAAAATAGTTTATTGATTTTTTAATTAATATGTATATTATTTTTAAAAAATCACAAGGAAACTTTTTAATTGGATATATTTCATGTTTCCGTCTTATATGCTCTGTAACGAGCAATCCAATACAATGCATTAATGAGAGTTTTAATTTAATCTACAATAAAGGTTGTATTTTGCTGAATTATCTAAATATTATATTAAAACTTACAATTGATAACATCGAAAGCTTCATATAATCATCTATTTTCACATTATTTAATAAAATGATAAATATAAATATTTATAAAATAAGCATATAAACACAAACAGTACAGTTATAATGATTTTTATCTTTAATGCTCTATCGCATAAATTATAGATTATTAATGATAGTAATAATAATGAAATTATAAAGTAAATGATAGTACGAAATATAGGAGAGATTGATTAATTTTTTACGGAAGAAATGAACAACTTTTTAGTAGATTAAAAAAAAAAATGGAATACATTTGAAATTATATAATACAGTATTTTATCTTGGATCTCAACAAAGCAAAAACTATTTGTATCATTAAAAGAATCTGGAATTGATAATTTTGTCATAAAATGACTAAAATAATTTTTATAAATAAGGTTATGGAAATTTTTTAATGTTGCAAAATATAAATGTTTAACAGACATAAAATTTACTATGTTATATGTGTTCTATTTGTAATTTTAAATCGTGTATTTAATATTTTCAATCAATAGATAAACATTTAATTATACGAGTCAATACATAGACTTTAATTATTTTTATATAATATTTATTCTCTGAATGTTGATGAAAAAATTATCAATTCATTTTATGAACTTCCATTAATTTTTAGTATTGATTATAAACTGATCCATTTTAATGATAAATTTTATAATCTACTTCCATTTATTTATAATAATGTTCCTCAGACTGTCTATATTATTTTCTGAATAAATATCGAGTAAATTTTTTAAGAAATATTATTTAATTAATGATAGAAATATTATCTATTTGTCAGTCATTGTGTCGAGTATTATCAATGAAATAATGATTTACGATAAAAAGAAAATTGTCTCTTTGAATATAAAATTTATTTAAACGATACTACTACTACTACTACTACTACTACTACTACAACTACTATTTACGTATGTGACAATAATGGTGTATTTAACCGAGCCAAAAGAATTGGTATCGAAAAAGAAAAAAATTCATTTTAATTTGAAGTTATTATGAATGATATAAATTAAAAAAAAATCCGAGTACCTATTCGTAAGCACATCAAGACTCAGGGCTCATTCTTGTACTAATTATGCTTCTTGAATTCGCTTGTCAAATTATTTAGCCTGTGTAATCTGCTGTAAACTATGCTACCAGCAAACTAGATTCATGATTATATGCCTTGAAAAACTACAACATAAATATAAAAAATAAAATAGATTTAAGATTTATGAATGAAACAAAATGAAAAGTTTCTGATAATGTGATTCCACATTTTAATTGGTAAATACTGTATTTTTGGTGAAACTTAACGAGATAAACGAGTGAAGATAATAAAATAGTAAAATATTTGTGAACAAGAATTTTTATTTCGAGCCACACAGCTGTGATAAATAATGACTATTTTGTCAGCTGCCGAAGACAACTTTGACTCGAATGATTGATAATTTTAAAGCGACTTCGATTACTGTATAGTATAGCTAACGAAAATTCGCTGTTGCACAATATTGATATATATTTTTTGAATATCATTAAAACAAATGTATATATAAATATATAAAGATATGAAAAAAAAAAGCAAACATGTAATCTAATTCTGAATTCATATTGTATACAGTAAATAACGCTCAATCATTTATATTACGTTAATAGAATGATTAATTGTATAATTAATTTATAAAAAATGCTTGTACTGAAATATTATATTTTATTTCTAATTTTTTGAGAATGAATTATTGGTTCAATAATGAATCATAACAATTTAAAGATGTAATTAAATTGCTATACATTGGAATACATTTTATATCGCCGTCCTAAACAAATGAAGTAAAAAAAAAACAAAACTTGTCAACGTCATTTGAAATAATGTTGAATACAGTGAAAGAAAATTTTTAAAAATTTTTAATGAATGAAAAAGTCAATATAATAATTGTATGGGATTATTATTGAAAATAAGCGATTCAAGATAACAAAGAGAAGATAAATCAGTTAACTATTCGAATTTGTTCTAATAGATAATTAAAGTATTGTAAATTATCAAGTCAATAAAAAATGATTGTGTAACATTAATGTTTCAAATAATATTACTAACGTGTATATGTATTGAAAGCCAAAAAAAAAAGTAATTTCACTGTTATAATGATTGTAATTGCTAATCATATTTTCAATGTACTTTTTGTTCAAATATTTGTTTGTGCAGGACACTGTAAACCGTTAAATTGATAATATATGGAAAACTTTTTGAAAAACTGTATTTATTTTATGTATTTATATTCATATTGATAATTACAATTATAATTGTTAACAGTCCATATACTTGTTCAATTAGATAATGAATAGTTAATTCTTTCTTTGATTAACTCTCACATAATTAATAAACAACATGAACAAATATCACATGTTAAATATAGAGATATTGTATCATTTTCAGGTGTTGTAATAAATGTAGGACAACTAGTACAGCATGCACTATGCATTGCTGATTTGGAGTTGATACTATTTGAAAAATCTTCCAGTGACATTTTCGCTGGTAAAACAAAATTACAATTTGAACAACCAATTTTTCCATCTTCTTCAGTCATTGTATTTTTTTGGCACATAGGACATATGACTTCAACGAAATCTGAATCTCCATAGCTTGCAGCTATAAATGAATCAATAAATCCTTCAAATGTTTGAATATCCTCATATTCCAACATCATCAATTGTTCTATAGAAGTATAAAAATTCAATTTATCATTTAATAGAAATTGTACATGCGAATTATGACATTCAAGAGCAACAAGTGTGTGAATAAGACAAAAAAATAACCTTCTTCTTCAGCACATTGTTTTTGAAACCAATCTTCCCAATCTGCATCTGAATCCACTTCAATACCAAAGTCTGTAGAAAGTGTTTCATCCATTAATTCATACATTTCAGTTGTTAACGATTCGTCAATCAAATCTTTTTCTTTGTGAGGACCAAATCTTCGCCAATTGAATGATGTGTTCCGTTTTTCTTTCAATCGTTGCTGCCATTTCTATAAGAACAAATCTTTCAGTTTTAATTGTTAATACTTAGGTGGATATAATAAAGGTATTCAAATCGAAAATAACGAGAAATTAAAGAAAAAAAATGACCTGTCGAAGAATATTTTTTAGCTGAGGTGAACTTTGTATCTTTTTAAGCGCAGTTCTATTCAATTTTGGACTCCTGACAGGACTTTTTAAGGTTAGTTCATGTAGATTGTTCATTTTTAAATTGATATTTGATGTTAAATTATTTAAAGCGACAAACAAACATGAATTTTCAACAAAAATATTGACATAAAGTATTTATTAACTCCGGTGATCCACAATTGTGCGGGTGTATAGCTAAGTGAAAGCAACAGGGAAATACAAATCAACCAATCCAAATAAACCATTCACTAAACAACTATGGGAGGGGTAAACATACAAAGGTTACATGAACTGTCATCTTTGAAATTCTTTTAAAATTCCCGCTTCAAAAGCAGAGTGCTTCAGCGCTTCTAACGGTCAGTGAAAAGATTAACAACTGTTTCTCCAAACAATACACATTCTAACTTGTTTATGTGCATTCTTAGATTAAAAATTGTCAACAAATATCAAAGCATATCTCGGAATATGTGCATTATTATTATAAAGAGGATGAAAATTATTCTATCTACGTTGTAATATTTAATATGATGTGATAATTAACTGATGACAAGATAATATTTGTTTCTTAACATCATGCTTTTAAAAACTATGTATATTACTCAAGAAAGTCCAGCGAATGCTCTTGCACTTAATAAAGATAATACTCAGGTTGTTATTGCAGGTCGAAATGGTAATGATTTCATTCATATTCGTATTTTATGATAATAAGCAATCCATTATTTATCCGGTTATTTTTATTGCAGTATTCAAAGTATTTTCTGTGCTGGAGGATAAGTTTGAAGAAGTTTATAACTTAAGGGTTGGAAAAAATCTTAATTTAAATTTTTCTTGTAATGATGTTACATGGAATCTTATAGATGGTAAACTTTTTGACATCCTTACCTTTTAAAATTTATTCTAAATATCTAATTTACTTATTTAACGGCTTTAGATCATATATTAGCAACAGCAGCAACAAACGGAGCAGTTGTAGTATGGAATTTAAACAAATCATCTCGTTCAAAACAAGAACATGTTTTTACTGATCATAAAAGAACAGTAAATAAAGTCAGTTTTCATACAACAGAACCTATGTGGTTGATTTCTGGGTCTCAAGATGGAACAATGAAATGTTTTGATTTACGAACTAAAGAAGCAACCAAAACTTTCTACAGCAATACAGAATCTGTGAGAGACGTTGAATTTTCTCCACATCAACAACATACATTTGCTGCTGTTTCTGAAAATGGTCATGTCCAGCAATGGGATCTACGTCGTCCAGATAGATATTTTCAACATTTTACTGCTCACAGTGGACCTATTTTTGCATGTGATTGGCATCCAGAAACATCATGGCTTGCAACAGCATCACGAGATAAAACAATCAAAGTCTGGGATTTGTCTCAAAAACCTACCTGTGAATATACCATTCACACAATAGCTTCAGTCGGTAGAATTAAATGGAGACCTCAGAGGAAGTTTCATATAGCAAGTTGTGCGCTTGTTGTTGATAGCAGTATCAATGTTTGGGATATTCGACGTCCTTATATACCATTTGCCAGTTTCAATGAACATAAAGATGTGACAACTGGTATAGCATGGAGAGGCGATCCTCATTCATTTATATCAACTAGTCGAGATTGTACCCTTTATCATCATATGTTTCAAGATGCCACTCGACCCGCTAGTCAAGCAAATCCTCAAGGAATTGATTTAAATCCCAATGGAGATGTTGGATTCGCCTGTAGAAGTAACACCAATACTCCATCAACCTTAAAACATTTGTCTAATTTTGTTAAAAAAAATTCATCAAACAATGACTCATTTTGTGCAGCTTCTAGTATGGTTCATAGGTTTACAAGAAATGTTTCTAATGAGTCTAAATGGTTTGTGTATTGTGCAGAACGGTATTTGTTAAATGGAAGACTGAGTGATATATGTGATCATAATGCTAAAGTAGCGTCTGAAGGCGGTCGTAACGATATCAGTACTATTTGGAGTATTATCAAAGCTTTATATGATAATCCTTTGACAAATATTCCAAAAACAACTCCAGCCATTAAAGAAGATATTTTGAACTTAACACAAATGACTCTTGGAAATCCTATAGAACAAAATAATACAAATCATGACAATGAAGTAAAGTCACTTCAAGGAGATGGTCTAGGTGGTATTAGTGGTGGTGATGATGAAACGGAAACTGATGAAACTCCTGAAAATCATAATCATCTTGGAAATATTCCACCTGGATATAGAAAACCATTGAATGGATATAAAAGAACACCAAAGAGTGATTTTATTTTTGGAGAAATTGAATTTGAGCCTCTGTCAATTGAATATTCTGGTGATTATATTGAAAACATCATCAGTAATGATAGTGATTGGACTTTACCGAAAGAAGCGTTTCCATTGAGGCATGAAATACAAGATAGATCACCTCCACCTGAACAATTTCCCAATCATCCACTTGATATTAATGATGACTCAGGTTCCGTTACTGTTGAAGATCAACCTTGTCAACTTATCGTCACTTCTGTACCTAGACCACAATTCTGGGATCCTACGCGACTTGTTGAAGAAGCTTTAAAGCATCATGCGTCAATTCGTGATGTTCAGACATCTGCATCTATTTTAATGGCTTTAGGACAGAAGAGAAACAGTTTGAATATTGGAATTGCTGTTCAAGAACAATGGTTATTAGAGTATATTGACATCCTTGGGAGATTCAAGCTTTATGATGTGGCCACTCAGGTATTTTTCAATTTAAGACCTTGAACATGTTTTGATTGTTCTTTACACTAATGATAAAACCTTTTGTATTTTTTTTAGATAATTGAGCACGCTTGGATTCCTTCGGTATCTCAATTAAATCAACAATCAACGACAATTCATGCCAGTTGTGCCACATGTGCGAAAGCTTTTCCTTCATCATCATGGTTTTGTGATCAGTGCAATAAATCTAAACTATCTCTTTGTTCAATTTGTCACCAGGTATAGATTTTATTGATTTATCGATTCTACATTTATTGAGTAATATATATTAATCACATAAAATGAATTGCAGGTTGTTCGTGGAGTTTATACTTGGTGCCAAGGTTGTACTCATGGTGGGCACACTAAACACATGAGAGAATGGTTTTTAAATAATCGACAATGTCCCACAGGATGTGGACATTTATGCGAGTACACATAAATCAATCATTTAATTATTATTACAATATATAATGTACATATAATAACTATTCATTAATATTATAAAACTGTAAATAGACATGTACATACATCTTCAATGAAGTAAAAAAATAGACTGTATTCTTGTAGATACTTTTAAACTTATATTTATTATAAAAAAAGACACTTTTAAGATTTCATTTCAAGTGTAAAACTTTACACAAAGTTTAAATAAAATATTAATAATAATAATAATAATACATTGATCTAACCAGTTAATGGGCTGTGAAATTCTAGCTAACTATAAAAGTGTTTAAGTTTCATATAACTAAAGATTAATGGAAATTTCCATTTAAAGAATATGTTCATTTATTTGCATAGGTACTGAAAAGGCACGACCAACTATATGAATGTACAAAAATATAAAAACCAAATATTTGATTAACTCAAATAGTCTGACATAGTCAAAATTCCTTGAGCAAGTTCTAATAAAAAATTTTTTGTTCCTTTTTGTTGTAATAATACAGGTATTTCGATGCATTATTAATAACTGCAGCTTAGTTATTATCAGTCATAACTGCAGTAATATAATTTATGAAATTGTAATAACTGTATTTTTCTTATTAGTAAATATTTGTGATAAAGAATTATGAAGCAACAATTAACTCAACAGGCAGTGAACCCAACATAAACAAGCAATTATACAATGTTCTGACATTTTTTTTTATAAGATCAAATAAAGTGCTGAAATTTACACAAAGGTTCACAAATAAATGTACTTTAAATCGTAAATTAACCCAAATGATTTTTATTCTCATTAAAATTATTAATTTACAAACTTAGTAAAATAATTATTAACGAAATTAATTTTATTTTTTTAAAATTAGTTCATTTTTTCACATTTCAGCACTCTAGTTGTTGTGAAAATGAAAATATTCCCTTTCATTTTGTGCATTTTATAAACAATTTATCAAGTCGCTGTGTAATACCGTAGTCATTATGAATAACAATTAAAATTAAAAGTTATGCGCATTTTTATAGCACCGGTGCTCCAGTTTTATTGACAAATGAAAAATTATTAAAAAAGAAAAATAGATCTTTTAACGAATTAAGAGATTATTATAATATAAAATATATGAAAAAATTTCATCCTGAATCAAGTCGTGTAGTAGGTCCCTCGAGTACAAACTGTTGATACAGTCATAAAAATGGAATAAGTGTCAACTCACTGTAAAGGGTTTGAACACCAGCATGTTACAAAGCGCATTATCTGGACGTACATTATATATTATATACCAAATATTATCATTAACCTACTTTTTTGTTCAAAATAAAAGGTAAAGTTGTTTAATGCTTGTTAAAGAAGAACGCAACATCCTTTATTATTTTTACGTTCTGCTCCTTCAATCTGGTTCTCTTGCGCTTTTCGCGCTGCGATTGCGCGCATCAAATCATAAAATACCTAAAAACAAATAATTCTTCAATATAAAGGTTATTTAAATAGCTAATCAATCATGTCAATGATTTAAAAAATAATGTTGCACTGTTTTTTAAAAAAAAACTTTTAACAAATAAGCAACAAACATACAAAGCAAACGCAGTAAAGCATAGACAAAAAAATGAGCGAACCTATAGAATAATGCACTTCTTTTTCTTCCTTTTAGCACGATCCTTCCCACGACCATTACTCGCTGATTTATCTTCAATTTTACGAGATCTGATTTCACGCATCAAGTCATAAAAAACCTGGAAAATGTGCAAGTGATGCCAATTCAACGACACTACCGTGATAATGAGCAACATAAAGATGTATACATTCATGCCAAGCAACATATTATGATAAAACGTATAATAATTTCTTTAATTTTTATTATTATGTCTTGCCTTGTCAACATTTGCTTTTGTTTTAGCACTTGTTTCAACGTACGGTACACCCCATTGTTGTGCTCGCGCCTGAGCTTCATCTAAACTAACTTTTCTCTTTTCTTGAAGATCACTTTTATTTCCCACTAATAAAAAAGGAATGTTTTCATCATTTTTCACTCTCAGAATTTGTTCTCTGTAAAATATAATATTAATTGTATCAAAAAGTCCATCAATCGGAATGTCCATTTTTTTTAATTACCTGAATTCTTGAGTAGCTTGAAAACTATCATCTTCTGTAATAGAAAATACACATAAAAAACCTTCTCCACTTCTAAAATAATTATCCCTGATAGCAGCATAGTCTTCTTGTCCAGCAGTATCCAAAATATCTATTTGTACTTCCTGAGCATCTAACACAACTTTCTTCCTATATGAGTCAGCCTTTGTTGGTTCATAATCCTCTACAAACTTTCAAACACGAAACAGGGTGTAATCGAAGTTTTTTAAACTTTCAAATCTTTTATTTTATGTTCATATAAAGGATAAAAATAAATGCTTACCTCATCATACATGAATTGAAGTGTTAGTGCTGATTTTCCTACACCTCCACTTCCGACCATAATAACTTTATGTAAAACCTGAGTAGCAGCTGGCTTTTTCGCCATTGTTCTTAAAAAAAAATAAACAAAAAAGTATTAAACACTAAAATTTTATTTTAATAGACAGTATTTCTATGACTGTTTTCTATTCTTGAACAAAAAGTTCATTATCATTAAGACATAGTAAATTCCAACGGTTCTTTGTAATCAATGTGAATAATCTTCCACGAAAAACAAGCACAAGAGGCCATAGAATGTTAACTGTTAGATTAATTAGTGCTACATCTAAGATTATTTTTATTTTCTACTCCAAAAATATGATGCTTTTAATTTAAATTAAATTAGAACTTTTAATATTCATTTCTTACTTATTTACTGATATTATCAAGAAAAACAATAACCTATAAAATTATTTAAAAAAACTTATTCATATCTTTTATGACACTTAAAAGATTTGGAGTATTTTAATGATATTTTTATTATCACTTTGTATTATTTTGGATAAAATTTATACTCATTTATATAATACGTTTATTGAAGAGATTTAAGATAATTTTATTTTTTAAAGTTCTTTAAATTTTTATTCTTGATTTTATTCACTTATGCTACAACTTATTATGTTCACTTGAATCGAAAGAAAAATTATTCAAAACTTTAATACACTTTAAAATATTGTATGAAATTTGAACTATTCTTTACTCATATAGGAAAAAAATGTATAAGAAAAACCATTTAAATGTAAATTACTTTTCTGCCGGAAACTTTATGTGAACGTTGATGATTCCAATGAAATTATAACTATTTAATTAGTTTTATTGATAGAAACTTTCACTGATTAAAAGTCGGTTGTATCAAAAATCACAAGTATTCAAGAAATGAAAGGTAATATAAAGATTTAGGGCGTATGCGAAGAATCCGATTACTTTATGAAGGAATAGCAGCCATATTGAAAAATGGTTGCATACATGTGAGATGCCATATTAAAAATCCTTTGATTGGATGATTATTATTATTATTTTAGTACCGCTAAAATCTAAAGTCTTGAGAGAAGGCTCTATTTTCTTAAAAATACTATGTATGGCGTATAATTGTATTATAAACGAAGGAAATTTTGCTCTTCAAAATTACTTAAAAATAATTGAAAAATATTAAAACCTAAATAAAAAATAAAATGTCTTGAAAAAGTCAAGTGTTCCTATTTGTCAAGATAAAGCATTGATAGAATAATATTATAATAAAAATTAAAGCTGCCATAACTCTTTAATAAAAGTAAATTCATGTTCATAAAAAACTTTTTTGGAGAAGTTCAAAAAGTAAAAACATTAATTTTCTGTTTTAAAAAACTGACAATAAAGAAATAATTGTTTTTTTTAATTAGAAAAGTGGCAAGAACTGTCGTAAATATATCTTATAATTAAAAAATTGTTACAAAACACGAAATTCTTTCTAAAACTACATAGTTAAAGTGTTTTCTTATAAATTAAGAAGATCATTTTGCATTTATAATGTTTGATTTATCTTCATTGATATTTTGATGCCTGTGGCCTTTTGTAGTTTTTCTGGGTGAAGTACTAAGAGAGGGGAACAATTCTTTAAACAAAATAGAAAATTTATTTAACTTTTAATAATACAAAACTTAATTGGAAAAACTTAGATTTTAATTATAAATTAGAAATATCTTATAGACCACAGCTGTAGCGTGAAAAAACGAAAGGTAAAAATTATTATTATATTGTCTGCTTGGATTTTCACTACTGCCAACTGCTAACGCCGGCACCCTTGCGCCACCTCCACTTTTGCCAATTTTTGAGGTATGGATCAAGCATTCATGCGTTTGGGTGTACATACTTTTGGACTTCTAGGTATGACAGTATTCTTTGAATGTAATTTTATCTAAAAAAATAATATTCGTTCGATAGAATTATATTTTTAACAAGAATGAATAGTTCAAAGTTAGAAGAAGTTTTATGGTCACCGGTTCATTATAATAAATTTATTGCTTGGGGAACTGAAATACACCTTTACGAAGTTAATGAATTTAAAGACAGTAATAAACATTCAGGTAAGCATAAATTATTAGTAAATTTTATTTTAACAATTGATTGTAATATATTATTATTTAATTGAATATATTTTTCAGGTATTAAAATATCAGATACAACAGGAGCTCATTTACTGGCAACAAATTCAAATCATCATTATGTCAAATGTGTTGATATTTATCCACAATCAGAACCGGATATTTTATTAGCTGTAGGTCTAGCAAATGGAAAAGTTGTTCTTACAACATTTGGTCCGACTGCATATGATTCTCTGAATTTAACAGGAAAAGAACTTGGTAATTTCATTATAAATTAGACGTCTAGCTATTTTTTGGAATATTTTCGATATTTATTGTTGATAATTTTTTCTTACCAGCACCCAAACATCCACGACAATGCAATGCACTTGCTTGGAATCCTGTAGATCCAAATTTAATTGTTGTTGGTCTCGAGAAATATCGAACAGATCATTCTATTCTTCTTTGGGATGTTTTAAAGACTTCATCAATAACAGATAGGACTCATCACCATGTTGTAAATCAGACTGATTCTTTGAGACCTTTATCTGAAGCTGGAGTATCTGAAACAACTTATTCAATAGCTTGGTTTAATAATGAAACACGATGTTTAGTAGCAGGTGTTAACAATAAACAATTAAAAATCATAGACTTTAGAGATTCAGCAAAAGTTGTAAATACTACAGCGACAAAAGCTGTTTACAGTGTGGCTGTAAATCCGCATAATGTTTGTCACTTAGTATCACATGTTGACAACCAAATAACTATATGGGATACAAGATACTTTGAAAAGCCAATGCTTACTTTACCTCAAAGTCGTCCAGTTACCAAAGTATTGTGGTGTCCAACAAGACATAATCTCTTAGGTTCATTACAAAAAGACTTAGCAGTTTTATATCTTCATGATATTCAACACTGTGGATCAGGAAGTGGTGAAGATACAGAACCTGGAGCTTTAGAAAGAATGGTAACACCTTGGTCAAGTCCTGAAACCAGTCGATCAAGTTTAACAAGTTTTTCATGGCATCCAACACATGTTAATCGATTACTTACAATATCTCCCCAAGGTTGTTTAACTGATTATACGGTTTATGAAAGAATCACTATCAATTGGTCTACAAAATCTCATTTAGTTTGGAATCATGCATCGAAAGCATTTAAATATGTCTCGGATAGTGATAATATTTATAAAACTTTTGATGATATTGCTGTTCTTACAAAAAAGAGAGCTGCACTGCAGTACGGACTTCTTTCTGATTTATCTCAAAATGGAGAAGTAGCAGAAGATGAGACTTTAAAAAATTTATGGCAATGGTTATGCTTAAGTAGATCACTAGTTGAAGATGGAATAATACCTTCAATACACAATTATCATCCAGGAGTAAGAACTGTTCTGAGATTAGATGGACAGAATGGTGGAAATGGACTCTTCATGAAATCAGAGTTGATTCACAAACCTTGGAGTGATATTGGCTCAAATCATACAGCCAAAATTTACCGATCAACTGATCGAGATAAAGCTCTTCAATTGTGCGGTTGGAGATTCGACAAAGAATCTAATGCTTTGTACAATAATTTATTCCTTGAAAGACTAGAAAGAGAAGGTCAGTATGCTCGAGCAACTGCAATTTCTGTATTTAATCTTTGTTTACGACAGGCAATTGAAATATTAAATAGAGGAGCAAGCAGGATGGCTATGGCAACTAATTTAAATATTGTAGCAATGGCTTTGTCAGGATTTTCTGAAGATAGAAATAGTATGTGGCGTGAATTATGTCTTAAATCTAGATCTCAATTATCTGATCCTTATCTCAGAGCAACATTTGCCTTTTTGACTGCTGATAACGATTCGTACGAAAATGTACTTAATGAAAGTGGTGTAGCTGTAGAAGATAGAGTAGCTTTTGCTCTAATGTTTCTGTCTGATAGTAAGTTATGTGAGTACTTGAAAAAATTAACTCAAAAGTTGAGTGAAGAAGGTAATCTTGCTGGATTTTTACTCACTGGAGCTACTACTGATGGAATCCAATTATTAAATCGATATTTAGAAATAACTGGAGATGTTCAAAGTTGTAGCCTTATTGCTATTAAAGCTCTACCTCCAAAACTTCAACAGGATAATCAAGTACAAGTATGGATTGATAGTTATAGAGGATTATTAGATGCCTGGAAAATGTGGAATCAAAGAGCTCATTTTGATATTGCAATGAGATCATCAACAAGTGAAAAACCGGCACAACAAGTTTACATCTCTTGTAATTTTTGCGGAAAAAGTATTTCAGCATATATGCAAAGTCTTAGCAGAACTCGTGGTCCATTTGGAAGATTAGGAAATACTTCAAATCAATTAAAAATATCATCTTGTCCTTATTGCCGTAAACCATTACCTCGTTGTGCTATATGTCTAATGCATATGGGAACTGCAAGTGGTTTGAAAGCTTTAAATGGTACATCTAATCGTACTGATGATGACAATAAACTTACAGAATTTGGCAATTGGTTTACTTGGTGTCAAACATGCAGGCATGGTGGCCATACTGATCATATAACTCATTGGTTCCGACAACATACTGAATGTCCAGTTACATCATGTAACTGTCGATGCTTTTCTCTTGATGCATCTTATTCAATTGGTATTAATGCAATGTAAAGAGTTTATGAAAAGTGTATTATAAACTGTAAATAGCTGAATTTTTATTATTTTTATGTAATTATTGTTTTGATAAATATAGACTGCATTTTTTTTTTAATTTATTAACTTTTTTAAAGTCATCCAAACTTATTTAATTACATTAATATAAAATAAAATTAAAATTACATGTCAGTTCCGTAATCTTCTTGATAGCTTGTATCAGCTGTTCCATCTCCTGTTTCTTCTGCTACTATGTTCGAACTTTCAAGAAGATTCTGACGACCAGTTACATGAAGTACAGTTGTAAAGTCATTGTGATCTTCAGGATCTATGTAAATAATCATAAAAAAAAGAATATTTATTTGAAGAATGTTGAAATCTGTGGACTTATTTTAATTTAATAAATAATATACCAAATCCTTCATCATCGTCTGGAAATACAACATAACTTGTTGCAGCTAATGTTGTTCTCGATTTTACAGTTCCAAAAATTTGCATAATCCCACTAGGTTCACCTTCAAAAGGTTGTGATAAGGCAACATTAACTTTAATCTTATCAAACGTAGTTAATTCAACACTTCGTCCATCAGAGCTGATCTAGAAAAGTTAACATATAGAAAAATCTAGTTTTTTTATTCCATAAAAATAATGATGAAAAGCAATACGCAATAATACTTACTTTGGTTAGCATACCCTCAATCACCACATTTTTGTCAATGCTTTGGGGCAAATATTTGCCTGTTATGTGTAACCTCGCTGTTGCCATATTTTTATTTGATTATTTTATAAATCAGATATTCTGGAATTAATCAGTACGTTTATAAATAGAAATTGACAATAAAAGATTTGTCCAAGCACAATTTATTTATTGTTGACATCAATATACATGTGTACAACATCCCGCCAAAAAGATGAACAATTTTTTTTTGCCAAAAGTGGCCTGTAGATGGCAATAAAACTGTGTTCTTTAATGGCGCACTTGATTCAAACTCATTATTATCAACCAAGATGTAAACTTTTGTCGTGAATGATTGTAAAAATTCAATAGACAGTAGAATAAATTATTAAATGATAATATTTCTTTAAACATCTATTTTTTTGGTTTGAATATGATAATTTTTTTGTAATAATTCGCATAAAATTAATAAATTGAGTAGATTTATAATATTTAATGATTAACCTTCATTTATTTTATCATTATTGAATTAATGTGACAATTTCTAGATAATGGTGATAATACCTCTGAATTTTTAAGAAATCAGAATTATCACATGGATAAAGTAAGTTGATAATTATGTTACAGTATAAATTTCAAAAAAAAATCAAATCAAGTACAAGTAAAAATATATTTTCTCTAGTTTTAAGATTATTTACATACTGTATTAACATGTTCAATTAACAAATATTGATTTTAAAATTTGATTACAGATAATTGTATTATGGATATACGATAAGAATACAGTAAAAATATTTTTTTGTCAATAATTAACAGTAAAGAAGCATCTCATTGTCTCATTAAAAATTGATGTGTATAAAAATATATTATAAAATTATTCTCAATTTATAATTATGTTAATCTAGGGATACGATGATAATATATTATCAATCTTCAAAATTTCTTATGAATTGTCTTTTTTGAAATTTGAAATTAAAAAATTAATTTGATTTAGATTCTCTCTTTTGAGCTGCTTTATCAACAGGCTTGGATGGGTATATTACAAATAGAGATAACTGTATCACATAAAGCCCTAAACCAACAGCATTTTGGAACTGTAAACAACGAATAAATGAATTAGAAATAATATTTGTTTTTCTTAATCAATTAAATGTTTACAAAATTATTACTCACAATGATAAAGCCATTATTGAGAATTATACCATATAGAAGCCATAAAAATGATACAATAGTGCCCATGGCTATCAGTGGGAATGGAAGAAGTTCAGTACTTTGAGTTCTAATTACTTCACCCTAAATTATCAATTGATAAGATAAATAATTAGATGAAAAAATAATTAGAGCATTGATTTAACGTTTAGATTAAAAATAACTTACTACATTCATTAGCGGAGATGCTATGAGCAAGAAGAATAAAATTGTTATCACAACTCCATACCTAAATTCCAAAAGTTTTGGATGTTCTAATTTCGAATAAGTTAAAACAATCGCTGTGAATGCTAACATCTTGGCTAATAGCTTCGACATATCAATCTAGAATGTATCAAAAAATAGTTTGAGTAGATTGAACAACTATGTTTTTTACTTGGAGATAAATTTTGATATTACCTTATTTGGAGAATATACATAAAATACAGATACATAAGCAATACTGGTCGCCAAACCGAAAAGATTTACTGCAATCATATTAGAATCTCGCAGGATAAATGCATATTGTAACATGAGTAGACCCCTGTTGGAAAATTAACAATTAGACAGTATCCAATTAAATGAAACATTAATATTTGTAATTAAATAACTTGAATGATTGTAGCATTAAAAATTGAATGACATACATTCCCAACCCTCCAACGAATGGATTAGGGTCTGAGCCTTTTGATGTTCCTTTTCTGATGATCTCTTTACATACAATCCTAAAAACAAATTGAAAATTAAGAATATTAATTAATATTAATGAAACTTATATTAATTATAGTAATAAATATCATTTTTATTCATGAATAAAAACAACTAATTAGTGTCAATGATCTTCATGAGCTGTAAATTATAAATTTCCGATGAAACACATGCAAATAGGATATATGTGTATGTCTAATACTTGAAAATAATGTGAGATATTTCAAGGTCAATTGCATGTTAGATTGTGCACAGTAAATAAACAAGTATTTATATATATATAAGTATATATATATATAAATGATAGGATAAATTTTTCATAAAAATTTTAAACAATGATCAATAATTGATACTTACGTTCCTGATAACATGTGACCCATCGTTAGAATAGTTGCAGCACTAGCTACAATCTCTTTGTAATCTTCTAAAGCCATTTTTTCTAATTAATAACACAGATAAATCAATGAATGTCTCTAAATTGTATTGCACAGGTCTATGCGAACAAACCGTCTGATACAGGTCCTAATTGACTCCGGTATATAAACCGGCTGAAAATTAATTTAAAAATACAGGAGGCGCGCTCATTATAAATGTTTTCTAAGTTTGTATTATCGACTAAAAGTCATAATATCACAGGTTAAATTTTTTTACTTCAGAGATGGCAGTAATGGTTAATGTTAATGAATTGGAAAATTTACCGGGGAAATAGTTCATTTTGCGAGGTTAGAAATTTTTGAGTACTTTCCTCGGTTAGAGTTCTTTTTGAGAGATGGACAGTTCTATTTTATGCCGAATAAATTATAAAAACATAAAAAAATGGGATGTTGTTGTGTAGAGGGTTGTACAAACTCTAGTGATAAAAAATTTCGTATGACCTTGTTACCTCGGGATCCGCAACGTCGTCAAAAATGGATTAAAAACATTGGACGAAAGAATTGGATTCCAAGTAAACATGCTTCTATCTGTGAGGTAATTAATGTTTAATGTCAATTAATCAGTTAAAAAACTTCAACACCAAACTTTGAATTTTGTTCAATTATTTACTTTTATTCTGATCCTTTGATAGTAATGATGATGTAAACTCATAATCATTTCTACTTTTAATTAGGTTAACAGCTGTTGTGATTATCCAATTATTTATAAACAAATATAAAACAGTAAAAAACTATCAATTTGATCAATTAATTGAAAAAATTTAAAATAATTTCAATTTTAATTTTGCTGTTGTTGACACCTGTAATATTATCTTTCATTGAAATATGTAACAATGATGAAAAATGTCATATTTATTCTGAAATGGTTTTTTTGTAGGTACATTTTGGAAAGGATATGTGGGAAATATCCAAAAAGAATGGTAAAAGGGTATTAAAAAAAAATGCAATACCTACCATTTTTCCTGAGTCAATTTCTAGAGAATACACTGAGGAAATAGTTCACGATGAACTGGTGCAAAAACCAAGTGAAGAGTTAGCATCAAATCAGAGTGAAGAGTTAGCACCAAACCAGAGTGAAGATCCAGCGCAAAGCCAATGTTATAGGCATAGTGAGGAGCCAGTAGAGATCGAGAGTATTTTATATTCAGATGAAAATGATTTAAATTCAACTGCTGAGCCAATAATCTTAAACACTGAGAGTTCTTCATGTTCAGATCAAAACAACATTAATTTAACTACTGAGCCAATAGTTCCAGAGACCGAACGAAATTTAGTAACTTTAAATGATGAAGAAAGGTTAAAACATGCTGATCGGATAATATTAAAACAGCAGAAGCTTCTTAATCATTACCGTAAAACAAATCGGCAACTTAAAAATCAATCATCTACTTCTGATGTTTATAAAAAAATTCTTGAAAGTTTATTTAATGATTGTCAAATTCTGTATTTGAGAATGAAGCTATATAATCAGCTATATAATAAGAACACAGTTAGACGTTGGTCAGACAAGACGATAAAAGATGCTTTTCAACTAAAGAACTCATGTGGTACAAGAGGATATACAGAATTACTGAAACGAGGATTTCCATATCCTTCACTAAGATGTTTGAGAGATCGAAAAGGAAAATTATTATCTAATGAGTCTTCAACGTGACTCAATGTTATCTATTAAGACATTGTATATTTTTTATAGAGAAACTCAAGCTGTATATTATGTAAAATTTGTATTTTTATGTTTAACAGAAGACTGATGTTTAAAACTTATTCTTCAAACAATGAAGTAATTTATTATTGTAGTTATAATTCTTATGTTTGTAATAACTTACTACGTAAAATAATCTAAACATAATTGAAATAATTATTTGCATTTTTATTTCAAATATAAAATTCAGAATATTATTTATTTTAGTTGTAAAAATTTTTGGAGCTGACATCAAAATAGTAATTATCGACTGTTAAACTATTTTGATTGTTAGTTTTTATCCTCTCCAAAAGTGGCGTGACCGAAAATCATCGTAATCTTAGCCGCCATATTGGATAACACAACCTCTTTGATTTGTTAGCGACTCAATTGGTACGTGGTTTCCTTTTCATTCGCAATGAAATCTATGAATTTATCTAAATTAATAATGCATCCGCTTTCACAAATAAATCTATTCGAATATTTAATCATTAAAGTGTTCATTTTGAATAATATTTTTATTCAACGTTGAGCACTTGTAATATTTTGAAGTTTGAAGTAAATTTTGAGGTTAACCGTAAACGATGTTTTGAATACATATAAAAGTGAGCTGGTTTAAAAATGATTTTATTTAATTCAATTTATGTATCTAAATGTCAACAGATTTGAATCATGGGTCGAGTTATCCGTGCACAGCGTAAAGGAGCTGGATCTGTCTTCAGATCTCACACAAAAAGGAGAAAGGGAGCTCCTAAACTACGATCTCTCGATTATTCTGAAAGACATGGATATATTAAGGGTGTTGTTAAGGTAAAATATTCAATAATTATTGCTCCAATTTATAATTTTTTAAATAAGTTATGTCATGATGATTTCTAATAACCTACCTCTGAGTGAAAGTGAGGATTATATTAGAGGCTCTTTCTGAAGTTATTCATCAATTCTATTAATCATTTCTCATTACCGAAGATGTATTACTAATAAATATTATTTTCAATAATCAGGACATCATTCATGACCCTGGTAGAGGTGCTCCATTGGCTGTAGTCCACTTTAGAGATCCTTATAAATTTAAAACAAGGAAAGAACTCTTTATTGCTCCAGAGGGCATGTACACTGGACAATTTGTCTACTGTGGAAAGAAAGGTAACTATTGAAGTTTAACAAATAATTCTATTGTAAAGTATTTTAAAAAAAAACTAACAAAAAAAACAATTAAATTCTAGCAACTCTTCAGATTGGCAACGTGATGCCTGTTGGAACTATGCCAGAAGGTACAATTGTCTGTAATCTAGAAGAGAAAACTGGAGATCGAGGCCGACTTGCTCGAGCTTCTGGAAATTATGCTACCGTAATTGCCCACAATCCTGACACCAAAAAAACCAGGGTTAAATTACCATCTGGGGCCAAAAAAGTCATTCCATCCAATAACAGAGCTATGGTTGGTATTGTTGCTGGTGGTGGACGTATTGATAAACCAATCTTGAAAGCTGGTCGTGCTTATCACAAATATAAGGCCAAGAGAAATTGCTGGCCTAAGGTAATTCTTATTTCTTATCATTCATTCATAAATAGTATTAAATTAATATCTATTCAATGATGTTTTGACATTTGAAACCTGAATCAAAATGTGGAAATTTACAACTGAGAATTATATGTATATCAACAGATATATTGTTCTTTAAAAAAATGATTTGTTTTTTATGTATATTAAATTATAATTCATTTTTTAGGTTCGTGGTGTTGCTATGAATCCTGTCGAGCATCCTCACGGTGGTGGTAACCATCAACATATTGGTAAAGCTTCAACAGTTAAACGAGGAACTAGCGCAGGTCGTAAAGTTGGTCTTATTGCTGCTCGTCGTACTGGAAGAATTCGAGGAGGAAAGACAGAGACCAAGAAAGAAGATTAGGCTACACGTTAATTATTTCTTGGTACAGATTATCTAATAAAAAAATGATCAAAAAGCTAAAAAATGAGTTTGAATGTATTTTTATTATTCTTTCATTTATCTTTAGTTCTCTAGTGTGCTATGAAAATTTTCCAAATAATTTAACAAAAAAAAAAATGAATATTGGCAAAAATAATTTGAAGTTAATTATTTAATAGGGTATTGAATCATTAATAAAGCGTTGACCAATTAGGTTCATTATATGAAACTATTGCGCCGGAAATAGTGTATCCGCCATATTGGTTACAATTTCCTATCAGCCATTTTAGTTTTACGTCGAAGAAACAGAGAGCGATAGATAAATATTGTCTGTCTCTGTCACTTTCAAGCGCCCATTGCGGTGTTGCAGTCAGTCCTTTGAGTTACTCTCAAGCTTTCTTTGTGTGTTGGAATAGCGGCAAGCCTGCTGAGGACGGGTGAATAGTAGCAGCGTGTGTGCTAACATTTCTTCTTGTGCGTCCGGGAAAAAATTAGTTAACGTCCGTTTGTTACAACGAACAGGAGCGAATTAACGTAACAGAGATACGAAAAAACTACGCACCGAGGCGGAGTAATATGAGTAATGCAGCCAACCAAAATGGATCAGGTCTAGAGCAGCAGGTAATGAAGCAAATAATTATTATATACTTGTCTGACAACCGCCATTCCTTCTGCTGTGGATATGTCCTAAAACCTAGTTTTTGGTATTTAAGTTATTCCTTTGAATGATCCGATTACATCCAAGTGACTAAAATATTGTAAAATATGTAAGCGTGTGATGCATAATGATGTACATAAGTTCATTAAGTATTTAAAATTTAAAGTAAATCAGCTCAAAACTTCCATGACGTCTGATTCGCGTAATGGCGGCGATCAATTCTGAAAAGAATATGCTCGCTGTAGTTTATGATTTATTCGTTTGCTTCACCACGTGCTTTGAATTTATATATATTTTTTTTATTTTTTTAATTAATTAGAATGATATAATTTATTTATTCTGCCGTATTAAACTTTTGGTATAAATATAATATTTTTTCAAATTTATAATTTTCTTTTGTTTAAAAATACTTTGGTTTTTTAATGAGTTAACCACAAAAAAATGTAATGAGTAATTTTTTTTATACAGTTAGCTGGTCTGGACTTGCAGGACTCCCGCCAACCAAGTGGGGGTCGCTACGTACCACCGCATTTACGCAATAAATATTGTAAGTAAATCACTATATTCCCATAAATTATGAACTCCTATTTCATAACATAATGTAATGATGGGTGTTTGAATGTACAGCTAACGGATCGTCTGGTGGGGAGGAACAACCCTCATTGAACTCACGTTTTGGAGATAGAGATCGTGAGCGTGCACGTGATCAAGACAGAGAAAGAGATAGAGGTGGTTATAGAGACGCTCGGCTTAGCCGAGATGTTGATTTCGGTAACTTTGGGGGACGTAATCGACGTAATCAAGAAAATGGAGGACGAGGAGACTACCGTTCTAGTGGATATGCAGACCGTGAACGGGATCGACCACCAGTGGGAAATGACAGATGGCCTGAACAGAGAAATGATCGTTGGCAAGACAACAGAATTGACTCGCGTTCCATGGGAAACAGATGGAAGGATGAATCAGATCGTTCCGGAAGAGGAAATAGAGGTGAGGTCGATTGGACAATTCCCACTGCCAAAGACGAACGACTCGAGTTGGAGTTGTTTGGATCTGGAAATACTGGTATTAACTTTAGCAAATATGAGGATATCCCAGTTGAGGCCACTGGAGACAATATACCATCTCATATCACATCCTTCGATGAAGTTAAGCTGACAGAAATTATAAAGAATAGCATTAATTTAGCTGGATATGATACACCAACGCCTGTTCAAAAATATGCAATTCCTATAATCATTAATCGTCGTGATGTGATGGCCTGTGCTCAAACTGGCTCAGGTAAAACAGCGGCATTTTTGGTGCCAATATTAAATCAGATTTACGAAAGTGGTCCACGTCCACCTCCACCACAAGCTGGTAGTGGAAGACGTAAACAATACCCTCTGGGTTTAGTTTTAGCTCCAACACGAGAATTAGCAACGCAAATCTACGATGAAGCACGTAAATTTGCTTATCGATCTCGTATGCGACCTGCAGTTGTCTATGGAGGGTCTAATATCGTTGATCAAATGCGTGAACTTGATCGTGGATGCCATTTATTGGTTGCTACTCCCGGTCGACTTGTGGACATGCTTGGCCGTGGTAAAATCGGACTGCACAATTGTCGATTTCTAGTTCTAGATGAGGCTGACCGTATGTTGGATATGGGTTTTGAACCTCAAATTAGACGTATTGTTGAAGAAGATACGATGCCACCAACTGGTGAAAGACAGACACTCATGTTTTCTGCTACGTTTCCTAAGGAAATACAAATGCTAGCACGCGACTTTCTCAGCAATTATATTTTCCTCGCTGTTGGTCGTGTTGGTTCTACTTCTGAGAATATCACTCAAAAAATAGTGTGGGTGGAAGAACAAGATAAAAGATCGTATTTGCTAGATCTATTACAAGCTAATGTTTACGATGATCCAACGGAATCTTTAACTCTTGTGTTTGTAGAAACTAAAAAAGGTGCGGATATGCTCGAAGATTATCTTCAGAATTTAGGATACCCAGTGACAAGTATTCATGGTGATAGATCACAACGTGAACGTGAAGATGCTCTTAGACGATTCCGTGCTGGTAAAGCACCGATTCTCGTTGCTACTGCGGTAGCAGCACGTGGTTTGGACATTCCACACGTGAAGCATGTTATTAACTTTGATCTGCCCAACGATGTTGAAGAATACGTCCATCGTATTGGTCGTACAGGTCGTATGGGAAATCTCGGTCTTGCTACTTCGTTCTTCAATAATAAAAATCACAACTTAGTGCGTGATTTAGTGTCATTATTAATAGAAGCTAATCAAGAGCTTCCACAATGGTTAGAAACCATGTTTACTGAATTTAAACATACTGGTGGAGCTCGCAGACCTGGTGGTGGAGGAACGAAAAATGGCCGCTTTGGAAGCGGAGGCTTTGGAGCCAGGGATTATCGTCAACAGACTAACTCTGGTATGGGTAGTAGAAATGGACCTTCTAGTAGAAATGGCCCTAATGGTTATGGAGGTTAGTACTTTTTTTACCAGTTCAAAAAAAAAAAGCTTTATTAATTTATAATTAAATATTATTTCTATTTTTTTATGAAATTTTATTAGCATAAAGAGTAAATTATTTATAAAAATTTGTAGATTTTCAATGATTGAAATGAGGTAAAGCACACAGTCCTAAAGAACTAATCATTTTTCAATTGTAACGGAAGTTATGAATATTTTTCTAAATAATTATCAATAGATCTTAATCTTATTTAGTTAGACTATTAATAGGTTCAATACAGAAAAATAATAATTCATAAAAATATGTTATTAGGTGGTGGATATGGAGGCAGTGGAGGATATGGGGGCAACTATAATTCTTCGTATAATTCAAGCAACAACAGTAACAGTATGAGTGGACCTGATTGGTGGGGAAAGTAAATGATTTTTAACAAAAATTTCGTCGCCCTTTATACTATTAATATCATCATTAATATTATTCATTATTATTGCTATGATTATTACTATTATTATTATTATTATTATTATTATTATTATTATTATTATTATTATTATTATTATTATTATTATTATTATATTATTATTATTAATTCTTCGTGAAAAGTTAAATTATAAGTAAGCCAGCGGCACATGCAAGAACGATATATTGCAATTTCAAGAAAAAAAATATATTCATAGAAAATAACAGAGACGGGCAGTGTATTGACAGATAACATTCAAATTTTCACTGGTCACGTTACGTTAAGTTTGAATAGTTGAAAATAAAAAAAAAAGAAGTTATCAACTAAATTAACACATAGTCTCAATTACTCGGTAAAAATATTTGTTTTTACGCTATAAGCGGCCGAGATGATCCCAGTGTTTCATTTAGATGATTAATATTAGTTGATCATGAAGAATTTTTGGGATTCTATTTTGGATTATAAATGAAAAATTTAGATCAATTTCATAGACTCATTTAGTTCATTCAACTTTTTGAAGTTGATAAAATATTTCACATATATCTATTATAGATCAATTGCTTACTAACCAAATTTCATTAATCGTTATTGCCATTCTGAATCATACAAATTGATACAGTAAATAATATCAATTTAGTTGAATTTTTTTTTAGCTATTTCCCATTTACTTTTACGGGACACGTTGGCTTTATTATTACTATTATTATTATCTTCATTATTATTAATATTATTAAATTTAAAATTGATTTGTTGCATGATTTACGTGTGTGCTTTATATATTTTTTGTCAAAGTATTTGTTTTATTCTTGCTGATAATTATTATTGTTGAGTAAAGAAGGAATACTATTATTGAGAACAGATCTGTCATAAATAATTAATGTTATAAAAAAAAATTAAAATGTAATAGTTAAAAATTTGCTAAGAATTGTACTCAAAGGAAAAAAAAAAAAAACAAATAGAGCACACATGTTGGATCATAAGATAAATTTCTTTAAGTATCTAATATAACTTAATTTCAAATTTGAAGGTAGTCGATGAATGGTACTGTGTTGTTTTACCGTTCCCACGGAAGAAAAAAACTACAAACAGTATACGGAATGTGTAGAAAACTAAAAATGATACAGATTTGTTACGGTTAAGCAACACTGAAAGCGCAAAATGTTCATTAAATAATAGAGAAAAAATTGAGGGAATAAAAATAGTTTAAAGTTTTAAACTGCAGGATAAATGACTAGAGAAGGGTTGAATTAAGAATTAAAATTCCTGCTTATACATTCGTATTAAAGAAAAAAGACCAACAAAGTAATGAATAACAATTAAAGAGTAGTAATCTATAGTAAAGAAAAAAAAAAAAATTATCGAAAAATCTATTTCAACTGTCTGAAGAGAATAATGCTTCTACCTCTTAATGGACAGTATTTCTTCTTTATTAATTCTGAACGTTCATTATCAATAAATAGTAGTGAAGATTTTTAAAAACAAAACATTTGAATTTAATTAAATTAAATCAGTAAATAAACAAAGACGTTTATACACACAAATAGATAAGCAAAACTCTGCAAGGAAACGATGGCTCGTTACTACACTAAGAAGGGACAATGAAATTGCACTATAAAATACGGTTGCAGTTACAGGATTAAGGAAGATGTAATAAGATAAATATCAGAAATAAAAGAAAAAAATAAATAGAAATATGCCCAGAGATGAAAACATTTTGAATTTAAATAATAAATTAATTTTATAAAAAGAAAATCATGAATAAAACAATAACGTAAATTATTATACTTATATAAAACTTATCATTATTTTAAAATAATACTTTATTCTATAAGAAAATCATTTTTTTTTATTTCTAAGAAACTCACTAGAATGAATATTTATTTTATCATTTATAAACGAATCCTTTCTACAATAAAACATAAATGTTTTCTCTCAATGTAGAGTTGGAAAGTAAACAAATGAGCTGCCGAAAATGTAACTTCAAGTTGCTTAATAATACTAGTATAAAAATTTTAAAAATAAACAAAAAAAAAAAACAAGGAAGAAGCTTCCGGACAAGCGTGGGCAGAAACGCGTTCAAGTAAATATTTTATAATTGTATTTATCACTACAGTAATGCCCTTATAATTATTATAAATAAAATGTATTAAGTGATATTCATAAATGCATAACATTAAACTAAAATAATTGAAAAACGACTGTGATATTGAACGATCTTGTGACATTCAATTACCACACGAATTGATGATAAATGATAAAAATGCAAGGAAATCATTAACATGTTATAATAAAATATAAAGTTAATTATTTATTGATTGAATGTCGACGACAAAATAGCTCGGTATTTAATTCTGGAGCTAATAGAACTGAAAAATATTGAGTCGTTAATGATGATAATAATGATAATACACAAAGAAAATTAATAATTAAATTAATTAATGTGGCTGTTGTCCGATTTTTTAAGAGGACTGAACGTTTTCTAGCTCGTCAGCCAATCTCGTGAGGCGTTTTCGGGGTCACACTTGCAAAATAAAGATAAATAAACGAAAGATTTAAGAATAGTAAAAGAGAATTAAAAAAAAAAATTGACAAATACTAGCAAATTTCAGTATGATTAATGAAACAATGATCAAAGTTCTTAGTAGGTTTATCGGTATTCAGGTAGTAAGTATGCTGGATTTGATTCAATCTAGCCGTGAAAAGTACAAATTTGACTTTGCCTGATCACTTGACAGCTTTTTAGGTAACAGCAATTAAAAAAAGAAAAAAATTAAAAAAATAAAATACATATGTCTTAATGACTTTTAACTGTTACATTATGTACTAAAATAATAACTCTAAGTGCAATCGTGTACGTAAGACATTGGTATATCATGTGGCCGTGGACCAAGGTGTGAATGATCATTTTTCTCATGGAGGAATCCTAAAAAAAATAATTATTTAAATTAGTAAAAATAATAAATAATTAAAATATTAACATTCAAAGTATTTAAAATACATTTCTTGTATGATGTAAATATTTTTTCTATGATTTTTCGTAATGAAAAATCAATTTTCTTTTTCACTTTGTTTAAAAGAATCTTAGTTGCAAATATTATAGTAATTTTAAATGTCAAACGCCTCACGTATCTGTTCGATATATATTTATTATAAAAAAATCGTCAATTTTTTAAAACTAAAAAATTAGGCTTCAACACGACAAATAATTGATAAAAATCGACAAATCAAGTGAAAATTAGTCAAATGAACAAAAAAAAAAAAGTTTATTATAAATAATAGTCATTTATTCGAAAGATACTTATTGGTGTTCATAAAAAAACCGTGACAAATATATGAATAATTAAAAATAAAAAATTATGAAAAAGTAAAATTGTTATTATATTACTTGGACTTACTTTTTAAACGTGGGGGCTCTAACTATTTAGTGAATATTATCTTATTACTATTTATTTATTGTTCACTTTATATAGTATTTATTTGACATTTGTATTGTAAGAATGAAAAAAAGTATGTTATGTGTATCATTTATATTTACAAGACAAAGCATTCTATTATACTTTTGTGCATTGTATGTTTAGTCCTCTCATGCTCATCGGACTAGCAGCCTTGTCAAATGTGACTAAACGAATGAAATGACATTTTAATTAATGAATGCGCCGATTAATCGGCTGTATTATTAGTAAAAAAAAAAAAAACAAAGCTATAAGAGAATTAAAAAAAAAGTGTATCAGTGCATTTGGAATTCTAGTTTTTTTTTGTTAAATAAAAATAAAATTAAGATAAAAGTATCCAAAACACTGAATAATAATTGGAATCATTATTAGCACAATTGCGTTGGTTTAATATGCGTTTTAATAATAAAGAATAAAAAGTAAAGATCAGGGAAATAATCCAGTGATAAAAATGTGAGGTAAACTGTGACTGCAATCATCTCTTAGACGGAGTAAACAAAAGAAAAAATTAGAAAAAAAAAAAAAATAATGATTAACAAATTAATAAACCAGTAGTTAAATAAAAACTAAGCTTAACAAAGGGTAAATAAAGAATACTCGTATAGATAAATTCAAAAGTAAATTCATGACAGATTGATACACATATCTGGAAGCTATTCAGTTCCTCAATTAATTTGAAATACAGAGATTATTAGTGAATAATACAACATCGATTTAATCATTAAAAAATTTTCTCTTTTTAAAATCATTTTTTAAAAATATTGTAAGATTAAAACGCTTTCATGAGTACAACTGCGGCATCAAAAAGAAAAAAAAAAAAATTAATAAAAAGAGAGAAAATGTAAGACGGAATGGCAATAATTTCTTCTATTTTTGAAGAATAATTAATAATCTTTGAAGCGTCCTTAAAAAATCTTATAATAGAGTGCAATCCGTCGATACATATAGCGTGAATAATAACAATTTATTTAATCTTTTAATTTTCTTTTCCAATTGTTTCAACAGAATTTATGCAAGAATAAAAACAAAAAAAAAAGTAGTTAATAAAATATGAGTGAAAAAACATGTAATTAAAAAAATATTTAATAATTCAGGAATGCTTCCAACATATTCTTAGGGAATGTGTCCCTTCACTTTTAATCACGCACGTATTGAATTAATAAAACTGTGTGTAACGTCAATGACAATTACACTTAATTGTATTGAATTTATTATTATTATTATTATAACGTATAATTACTATTATTTTTTTTATTATTATTAAATCTATATTATTTTAAACTTTAATTTTCGGATGATAATATTACAAAAATGGAATATTGTGCGGCGCTAAAAAAAAAAATCATTAACGCAACGGCGAATGTACCATTCAGTCGGTCTTTTAATAGTAATTATATTGTATATTTACATGCTACATTAGTTAATATGATTGAAAAAAAAATTTGAAAAAAATTAATGAATGAAAAAATTCTACAAATTATTGTAACGTCGTGCGGGTATCACAAAAAAAAAAAAAATAAAGAAAATCATAATAATGATAGCATATAATTCGCGATAATTTTCTAATTACTGAGAAAATGTTACTCTGACAATTCTTAATAGTTACCAATATAAATATCATATATTTATTTATTTTAAAAACAAATTGATTATGCAAGAATCTCTTTTCATTTCATCATTTCAATTTAATAAACAATTTACAGTATTTTTATTAGACACATGAAATATTTGTTTCAAATATGGCTGTATTAAATTTGTATTTATTTTTAAATATAATTCAATATCTTGAGTATTTTTAAATAATTATAATATAATCAAGTAATTATATCAATATTTCAGCCATGTTTAATGCAGATATCATATATTTTTAATTTAATATAGTGACATTTTCTCTGATAAAAATCCTTTTTCTTCTTGTAAATATTATTAGTTACTTCAACATCAAATGACATGACATAAACCATTCAGCAGTATATATAGGTATGTATCTATTATTTATTAATGTTTAGCTACTTAACATCATTTTCAAAAAAGAGTGTTTTTTTTTAGCAAAGATTTCGTTCATATCAACATATAATTGTTTAAAATTGTGTTTTCAATATCTATTTTCTAATAATATTTTACTATCTAAATAATTTCTTTTGTATTTAACTTTAATATTTTCCTTTTGTCATTGAATTATTTATCTTCACAAGAACGTGATACACGATGACTGGACGTATTAGCATCAATGAAAGCACAATTGTAGTAAGAGTTGAAATATTTCAGAATGACTTAATATTTCTGAAATTATTGAAAGATAGTTTAAATATTTATTTTTCTTTAACGAGCATTTTATTTCTTCATTTATTTAATTATTCGTTTAATATATTTAATTGCTATACTTAAAGTTAAAACGTAAAATTGGACTTTCTTGTTCAAGGCAGCTCGTAATGTGGAATGAATCACGTAAGTGGGTGTCTACAGTGGAAAATAATTATTAACACACATTTATCTTGCATTGAATCGCTTCTCTCGTCATTCAATAAAAAATGCAGTATATAAGCAGACTAACAATTTGCGTGAGCAATCACATAAGCAAAACTTCAATATTCTTCACGCACACTATATATAATAAATTCTTTATCTTTTGTATAAATATACACATATACGTATAATTGTTTTTTTTTTTTCAAGTTCTTCCCCTAGCTACTTATGTATTACATCATTGAGTTGGTGTTTTTTTTTTGCATATGTAACATAAATTTTTTACAGTTAAAGCCACAGTATTTATATTGTAGATAGATGTATCAGAATAAATTCCATGTTAAAAAAAATGGAAATACTTAATGGGGTGACTTGCAACACGTCACCAGAGTGGCACTTGATTTATTTGTAAAAAGATATAAACAATACAGTCATTACATTAATATTGTATGCTTACTTGGACATTTATAATTTATTTTTCATTATGCACCCACTTGTAAACACCCACAGAAATTTACCGCCACTTTATTATTTTGTCTTTTTTATCTTTTTTCGCACTTGATTTAATCGTAAGATTTTCTTTCGGTCTGACGTAATATCTGATACGTCTTATCATAAAATAATCAAGTGAGACAATGTTTACAATACATGAGAAAACATTTCATAGATTAATGTTATAAGTGAAAATACTAAAAATGCTCGATATTTTATTATTTTACTTAATTATTATTATTTGTAATTATTACCAGACGCAGTTCATTATTTAACTCTTAGGGTCAATATGAGATCAGCTCCCATCGTTGTCTTGCATTGTTTGGTTTTATACAAAAATTTTTCTTAAATAAATTGATTTTACAAAATTATTTCTTAATAATAAAGAGTAATTTTCAAATGACGTGGGGCACTTATAAGGCTCATATTATATTGTCAGATGATCTTTAGGCATTGAATAAGGCTCATCATTTTTTTGTTTTGTTTCTTTTTTTTTCTTGAATTAATCATAATAAACAGAAAGTAAAAAAAATTTTCATAAAGATAGTAAAAAAATATAATTAAATTTCTGTAGATAAAAATATTAAAAATATCATTTTTTGTACACGTAAATTTTTAGATTTTTTTTCTTAATAATTTGTAAATTTTAAAATATATCATTTAATAAAAAAATTAGTTGAAAACATTAATTTTACCTTCTGTCGTTGGCAAAAATGAGCTTAATACTTTCATTTAAAACACTTTCATATAGCATCAATTGTACATTTGTTGTAATATAAAATTCAAGTAGTATTTGTGTCTTTGATTGTTTAATTTGTTGTAAATTGCACATAAATCTCTCATAACGTGTTTAAAAACAAAAACGTTATGCCAAGCGAGATAAATTTATATAGTATTTCTTTTCTAATGAGTAACGTATTGTAATTATCAATTTTTTAAACATTCAAAATAGGATCCAACGAGTTTTAAAACTCTTTTAGTTTCAATTTTATACATTATATAATTAATATTACAAAACACTTAATGTATTTTGCATCTTCATATTAAATCTGACATTATCGGCTTACCTTTTATTTAATCAACTTTTAATTCTACTTATTTGCACTTGCATCAAAGTTTATAGTATCATAATGAATGTTGTCTTCTTGTGGAATTGAATAATCGCATCATGGATAAATAATCTCTTTTCATGAGAACTTTTTTAAGAAATTAAAATCAACACACTTATGAAGTAATAATTGTTTCGTCAAACGCATCAGTCTCGTTTTCTATCTAAGTCAGGTTTATAAGGGCAATTATTTCAGTTTTCAAATGTAAAAATTAACTGATTCTTGTCTATTTTTTAAGTATTTACGACACAGAACTTATGGCATTATGAGGTGATCCCATTTGAGTAAGAACCTTGTCGAGCCACTGTAACGGACCATGCAGATGAGCTTCAATCCAACAGGGAGTTGACGTTACGTCTTGTCGATGATATTCTGCACCCCAACCTTTTACAAATGACATTCTGTAAATAAAATAATTATTTAAGCAATTATTCACTCTTTTAAATAAAATGAAATAACATTTAAAAATATTAATTTTAACTTACCTTATAGTACACATTTTTGTTAATTCGTAGACAGCCTCAAATCCATGATTAACACTTTGCGAAAGTAGCTGAGCAAATTCTTGATTATTAAAAATCTTTAATGAACAGCCAGGAGGTATTTTACAAACAGTACTAGGATGGAATCCATGATGATGATTGCAATTTCTCGACTGCACAAAGATTGCTGAATCAGATAAACATTCTGCATAGACTTCTCCACCAACATAATATAAATGTACTCCTTTTCCAATATGTCTTCTTGTATTTTCTATTGTAGAATTGCGATTTACATTTGATAATTGGCCAAGACAAAATCTATCAGAATTATTACTTGGATTTGTAAAGCCATCAACGATAACAGAATGAGATTGACAGTGAAAAACTTCTCCAACACGACAATTGAGCTCGTAATAAGCAATGGATGCCCAATAGGGAGGTTCTTGATAGCAAACTGGAGCTACTTCAGCAGGTCCTCCTGTGTCCATAGCAGCGGGATCTGGTGGTGGTGACTGACCAGTTTGAGAACCATCTTCAGGAGGTGAATAAGCTGGTGGTGGAGTTTCTGGTAAACCATTAGAACCATAAGGACTTTGAGGATTATTTGATGCTGTACTACTTGGACTTGGAGCTGAACCTATCGATGACATTGGAGACGTAGGATTGATACTACTTCCGCTGGTAGAGCCTGCATTAAATCCACTTGTTGAATAAGAAACATTATGAGGCATCGTTGGCTCTGGAAGTTGTTGAAAAGGCAGCAATGAATGACCCGGTGCATATTCTGAATGTCGTGGCACTAGTACTGGTGGTAATACCGGGCTTTCGACGCGCTTATAGTGATAAGGATTGATGCAGACTTCTTTCTGTTTAGCTGAGAATGGATATTGGCACAAATCCAGTGGCTTTAGCTCATGATGAGATTGAAGATCTGGCCACCTCCATACACGGCAATAAATAACATGTGGTAAACCCTTTCGATGAGACACTTGAAGTCTTCCGTCAAGACTTCTTGGTATTGTAACACACTTGCTTGGAGTTCCAGGACAGCTTAATGCTCTTTCTAATTCTTCAATAGCACCTTTTCTTTTTTTTAATTTTTTTACCAACGAGTCTACAGCTTTTTCAGCCCATTTCTCTTCCTCGTCACCTTGCTTCCAACCCAATAGTTTTTTAACTGCCGGACTAGTGAACGAAAAAAGGCTATTTAATGATGACATTGGTCCAGAACTTGAAGTGCCTTCATCATCATCCATTGTAAGTCATCAAAAATATTTCTCCACTTTGGGTTATTGAAGTGGCACTTGGTTCAACTGTAAAGTTAAAAAAATATTAATCTCTGAATGCTTGAAATGAAATAGAAAATCTATTTTTTAGCGTGATTATTTTGCGTTCTGTCTACTGATAAGCAACACGAAGGTAATTAAATGGCAGGACATAAAGGAATAAGAGTGAATGGTTTGGTTGCAAGAGACGGAGGCGTCGCAAATCATAAGTACGTGCTGATAAACACTGTACTGGTTACCAATGGCTTCCTCTCTCTATTCTACATCATTATTTTTTGCTTCCTTTTCCAACAGACAACTGTTATCAAATTCTTCGAATGACAAATGTAAATACATTAATACTAACTGAATAAAAGATTTATTTTAATTTAAAACAAATTATTTTATAATCTGATACAAAAATAATTGTAAAATTCGCGCCGAGAAGGTAACGAGTACTTGTGATATTCTTACGTACATTTTTTCACAGTAATACTCACCGTGAATGCTATAATTATCGTGAAGTTTTACAACTCTTTGACGTTTTTAACAACAGTTAAATATAGATTCACAATTTTATTATGGCATTACATTAATTAACCACTAAACAAATGTTTATCCCGCGTTGCTGTCTGCTATCACTCGGGCGCATCATTATGGCGTTACGTACACGACATTATGGCGGATTGGCATCAGCTTCAAGTGGAGTGCGTGATTCTGCGTAGAACACGTAAGAGCAAAACTTTCGCGCTTACACTTTACACATTTACTGCCTTTTTATTGTCGATACACGATGTATTATCACTGTATATGTAATTTGAAGCACCCTTTCCCTCTTACTTATCCACACTTGCTGTTGGCTAACAATCCAGTCATTATGAATACCCCGCCTCCCACCTTGCAATCGCTATCACGCACATCCAATCATTTATTATGATTTGTTGATTTATCTATTTTATTTATCAAACTATTATTTAAATAATTATAAAATCAAATAATTATCCTTAGGATACTTACGTTTGTTATAAAAATAGTTTATTTTCAATGAGAAAATTATTTATTTTGTCGACTATTTGTAATCCATGAATTTAACCATCTGGTGGACATTTAAAAAACTATAGAAAATAAATACAGAGCCATCGAGTGGTGATAATTGAAATTAATCTTTTTTAAAAAATTGACAGTTGGTAATATTAATCATGATGTTTTTGTACATAAATTATTTATAGATGTCAGTTGTAGCTAATTACTGTTGAAATGTTATAGCAAATAAAAATACTGAATAAGTTTTGCATTATCTGACATCATCATGTTACGAAAGATTAATTGAAATTTATTAACAATAAACTTATTATAATAAGACTTTTTTTATAAATAAGAATTATTCTTGGATAAAAGTGACTCAGGAATTGTACATTTTTATTTAAAACGTGATTAAAAATAATTTTATAAATTTGGGAAGATGGCGGAGACCGTGAATGATGGAGATGAGCGAGTTGTAGATACAAGTGTCACGAGGACGATGGAAAATCAACAAGATAATGGTGAAATAGCTACCGTCACTGAAAATCAAGAAAGAGATGTGAGTATTTAACATTGAAAATTTTTTAATGTATTCATTATTTTAAAATAGAATATCGATTAATTACGTTTATACTTCAACTATTCAAACAAAACTAATCTTTTCTGTTAAGAAAACATTTATACTGATAAGTACAACACATTTGATTAGATCACGTTCACATACCAACACCTTAAATATTTTTTAATTTCTTGAAATAATTGTTATACACATTATATAACTATTATTGTTGCTATTCATTTTAAACCTATTCTAGTCTTTACCATTGACCTCAATTTCCGTGCTTAGTTAGCAGTATTTCATTGGAATAATATTCCTAAAATTAAAGAAACATTGCAATAATTGACTGCTTTTATTTTATAGATTAATGCTGAAGTAGATGCACAGAGACAAAAATATCAACCAACAAAATGGGAATCATTTTTTGCCATCCTAAAGTCCTTAATTATCCGGTCATTGATTATTTATTTCATAACATCGTTCTTCAGAAAACCGCAAACTGATCCTGCGACAGTTGGAGGAAGTGGAGAAACTGGTGTTTCAAAGTTACCGGCTTTTAATATATTTGGAAATGGAACTGTATTTGATCTCTATGTATTTTTATCTGAAGCCGAGAGATTTAATCACTTTGACGATCCTAAAGCTTTAATATGGCAAGAAAATGGATTGATATATGGTGATTGGATTACTGGACCCAATAATGATGGCACACGTTATTTCGCACATAAATTTGAACCATCGAATCAATTAAAAAATAATGGATCTATTTATTTACACATATATGTTACAAAAAATGGTAAATCAATTAATCCTAAGGATAAAGATTATTCATCCGATTATGTGTCTTATGCAAGCAAGATGTTAAATAAATTCAAAAAAGTTAGATATGAAAAGCGAGTTAATTTATTAACTGGCGAGACTACAGCTAGTGAAGAAGAAATAAAGAAAGCTGCAATTATGAATCAAGAAATAGTATCACATTGGCATCCTAATTTAACAATTAATCTGGTAACAGATCAAACGAATTGGGTTGCTGGCCAAGTTCCCCCTCCGTTAAATGAATACATCGAATTTGTTCAAGGTGGAGTGTATTATAAACCACCTATTTATTTGAATGACTTTTGGAATATGCAACGTGATTATGTACCTTTGAATAAGAGTATTAAAGAATTATCACTTCATCTTACTTATCAGCCATTATCTTTATTCAAATGGCAATTATATTCTGCTCAAAATATGCGTAATAAATGGACCTCATCGTTGATGGGTGAAACTGCTGATGAAGATGATAATGATCAAGATACTTTAAAAGAAGCTATCCTAGAGACCAACCCATACTTACTTGGAATGACAGTTGTTATTTCAATACTACACAGCGTTTTTGAATTTTTGGCATTTAAAAACGGTCAGTATCTAAAATAGCATAAAAATAGGCAGTTAAATAGAAAACAATCTAATCTGAATTTTTTTTTACAGATATCCAATTTTGGAACAATCGGAAATCTCTGGAAGGATTATCTGTGCGTTCAGTTTTTTTCAATGTATTCCAAGCGTTAGTTGTATTACTTTACGTATTAGACAATGAAACAAATACTTTGGTCCGAATTAGTTGTGGTATTGGATTATGCATTGAAGTTTGGAAGATCAATAAAGTGGTGGATATTTCTGTGGATCGTTCCAAAAAATTATTAGGAATATTCCCACACATATCATTCAAAGATAAAGGATCATATGTGGAGTCTTCAACGAAAGAATATGATAGACTTGCATTTAAATATCTATCATGGGCACTTTATCCTTTACTTGGTGGATACGCGATATATTCCTTGATGTATTTAGAACACAAGGGCTGGTATTCGTGGGTTCTTAATATGCTTTATGGTTTTCTATTGACATTTGGCTTCATTATGATGACGCCACAATTATTTATTAACTATAAATTGAAAAGTGTCGCTCACTTACCGTGGCGAATGTTGTCTTATAAATTTTTGAATACTTTTATAGATGATATATTTGCGTTTATTATAAAAATGCCGACACTTTACCGGTTAGGTTGTTTCCGTGACGATATTGTATTCTGTATATTTTTGTACCAACGATGGATTTATAAGACAGATCACACAAGAGTCAATGAATTTGGATTCTCTGGTGAAATGGAAGCAGAAGCTAAGAAAAAAGATCAAATTGCTATTGCTGATAGTCCTAAAGACGAAGTTAGTAAGAAAACTGATTAACCATTTCCTTTTCATTTGATTTTAATTCACAATATATTAGTTGAAATTATTTTAAATTATAATTGTAATTTTTTTCTTGGTCGTACCAAAGTACAAAATGTATATCAATATTTACATCATTACCATTTAATTGATTCAAATTTAATTTTTTTTATTAAAATAATTTAGCTATTACCATCTTTGTAAGTCTGCCAAAGTATTCAATTAAGAATGCTGTATGTTTTAATAAAAAAATAAACATCTTTATGTGTATAGAAATAATGTAAATTTGTTTGTTTTTACATGAAAAAATATTTGTTTAAATATTTCATTATGAACATCAATCAAATAGTATTAAATGAATTGTCAACGTTGATCAATTAAATTTAATTGTTTAATAAAAGAAATATTATCAATGTAATTGTTCTAAGCAGCTCTGTCAAATATTTAAAATTAATAATAATGATAATAAAATATTCGGATCTTTATGAGCTTCCACACTGGTATATGGGTTTTTTTCAATTTACCACCACTAAATTTTCATTATTTTATTCTTTTATTACCGAAAAATATTAGCTTATATAGAATTGTATATCTTAATTAATTAATTAATTAATTAATTAATGAGTACTTTGCCACTATTAGGTAAGTACAATAATATAAGTTACATAAAAAGTTTGATACTTTAACTCTAGTCACGTATTATTTAACTAATGCGTTGGAGATTGAATTATCGCATTACAATGTTAGTGTAAAATAATGTGTTTGATACATTTGTAAGCTCATTAAAGTATTAAAAAAAAAAAAAGAACATTAAGATGAATTAAGATTAAAATTTGTTGTTACGAATTCTATTATAATTCATTAGTTATTAATTTTTTTTATTAAGTAGTTAAAATTTCAATTACGACTAAATTGTACTTAAAATTTTATCACTTGATAAAAGGCATAACGTGCATTTTTAATCTCGTACGATATTTTAAAATGTAACAAAATTAGCATTAATCCTATTTCATGAGACAATTTATAATAGAAATTTTTGAACAAGTTAGTTCTAATAAATATAAAATGAAAATAAATATAAAATTTTAACACACAAATAATCGGCAATAAAAGAAAATTCTTAAAAAGGAAAAAAATTTAAGTGCACACATTAAGTAAATAATTACATATTAAACATTGTTTTCGGAATTATCAACATAAAAAAATAACAATTTGAATAAACAGGAAAAGATAAATAGGTTTCTACAATGGCAGTAGTTTATGTAATCAGATAAAATAGTAAATTATTATTTTCAAATTGTGACTCAAGACTTGTCTAATGAAAAAGCTTTCAAAAGAAAAATTGATATTTACCAAAAGATAATTTAATGTTTGTTATAAAAAGATAAATGTGATAAAGCTTTTTCCAAGATTTTAATCACAATTTTGTTCATTTTTCTTATTACTGTTAAAATATAAGTGTCGGGCCGAGTATTTTCATTTGTTTTAATACTTTCTGCACATAATGTGCTTTAAACGGATTGTCACAAAGAAATGCAATGTGCGTTAATGATAATGAAGCAACAATACGGTTTTAAGAAAAAACAAATTTTTCAGTTAATTAATTTCATAGAAATTCATGCAACAATTCCAGCGTCCTTTGCCATACTATAAAAAGCGCTGGTTGGTTTTTGTAACAAAACTTCAGGCGAATCAAATTCTGTTACTACTCCTTTATCTAATACTAAGACCCTGAAACAATTAAGAAATATCTTAACAATAATTCTCATCTATTATTAATTATTTAAATAAATGAATAACATACCTGTCCGAATCAAGAATTGTATTGAGTCTATGAGCAATTGTAAGTACTGTGCAATCTTTAAATTCTTCACGTATCGTACGTTGAATAAGATCATCAGTTTCAAGATCTACTGCCGCTGTAGCTTCGTCTAAAATAAGTATCTTAGTTTTTCTAAGTAACGCCCGAGCTAAACAAATTAATTGTCTTTGACCAACACTTAAATTATCTCCACCCTCAGATACTCCATAAGACAATCCATTAGGTAAACTTTGAACAAAAGCTTTAAGATGGGCATGCTCTAATGCTTGCCAAATCTCTTCATCTGTATGTGAATCAAAAGGATCTAAATTTAATCTTAAAGTACCAGAGAAAAGTACTGGATCCTGAGGAATAATTGTGAGCCTGTTACGTAAGGCATGAAGCCCAAGTTGAGATATGTCTACACCATCAATAAATATTTTTCCATCAGCAGCTTCTATTATTCTAAAAAGTGCCAATGTTAAGGAAGATTTTCCAGCTCCAGTTCGACCAACAATGCCTATTTTTTCTCCTCCATTCACGGAAAACGTGAGTCCATTCAATACTAAATCCAGACCTTCTCGGTATCGAACTTTAAATTCATTAAATTCAACACGACCCTCAGAAGGCCATTCTTTAGGCGGTGCAGTGCTTGGTATTTCCCATGGTGCTTCTTGAGGAGTTTCTCCATACTCCTTTATCCTCTCAACTGCTACAATATTCGTTTCCACATCAGAAGTCATTCTCACCAACCAATTTAATGTCTGCGTTATTTGAAGTGCATAGCTGACTGATAAACCAACTAGACCAGCACTTAGAGTATCACGTCCAAGAACTGAGAATAGTGCAGCGAAAAATATTATCATGTTTCCTACCATCTCTAGCCTCACTGCTAACCATCTAAAAAAATAAAACACAATTTATTTACATTTTATTAAATAATAAAAATGATTATTGCTGATTAAAAGAAGCATAAATCATGTTGGTACATACCTATTGCTTATGATTCCTGGGAAGTAACACATTTGATTGAAATCCACTTTACGTTCTGATTCATGAATGAACCTTTCTTGAACACCAAATGCCCTGATAGTTTGGGCTCCTGTAAAATAAAATATGATGATTTAATTTTTGGTTATAAATAAACATTAAAATAGAAATTTGATGTTTAAAAAAAAAATATTACCAGTGATTGATTCACCGAAATGAGAATATATTGGTGATCGAGATACTGATTCTAATCGTTTTAATTGACGAGAAGTAGCAACGTAAAAACGTTGTATGAAATAATATATAATTCCAATTGGTAATATCACTGCTATAAATATTGGCGTACTGTAACTTATTACTACAAGAGTTGCAATTACCTGAAATATTCAAGTTCATTTTATTTTCAATAATTAATAAATATTATCGCATAAAAAATTTGCTTTAACTGTAAAATTATAATAACTGGTACACAAAGTAAAACAACACATTGAGATTTGGATACAAGTTCTAGAAAAAACAGATATTCATGCAAAGCAGCGTCTAAAAGGACACAAATTTAGCATTTTGTAGGCGAAGTAGATGAAATATTGAATGAATTTATTGAAGGCCCACCAACATCAATCCGTATAGTACTCAGTTGAAAGTAAAGTCAAGATTTTGAAGTGTAAAAATAAAAAGTTTAGTTATTTTTTTTAAATTACTAGTGTAGAATAAACAAATATAGTAAGAAAATTTTGAAACCAAATCAACCTTATGACGGACACAATTATACAAGATTGAGAAATAAACAAAATAAATCGACTTACTGTTTGGGTTTAATTTGGAATAATAATAAATACTATTCGTCATCATCATCATCATCATGCATGATGTTTAATTAAATATACTTTGTTTATTGTGTAAAAAAAGGATAATTTGAGTATTTAATTGATATAAAAATGTAAAATAGAGTAAATTGTATTGTAATAATTGGTAAACTGTTGAACTTAGTCCGTCTGTGTTGTGATGAATTACCTCAAAAAGACAATAGAAGCTATCAGAAATTTGCTGAGGAAGCGAAGTATCCAGCACGTCAACATCTTTAGCGAACCTGGAGATGATGCGACCAGTGGGGGTAGTATCAAAGAAGGTAAGTGAGGCACGCATCACTCCGCGAAGCATTATCAGATGCATCTGGCGTGCAGCCAGCCAACAACCCAGCTGTGGAGCCAAATCGCAGAAAAAACTCGTCACCGCTATAACATTACAGATGAGCGGTAATCACTGCAACGGGGTTCGAGTAATTTATCCAATTTTTCAGGGATTCTTTTGATTCTCCACTTTGTTTTTTTCTTTCTCTTTTTTAATACTTCTTTTACAAAATAACTATCTAACATTCAAACTTCCCGTCTTGTTTTGGTGAGAAGAAAAGATATTAATAACAAAAAAAATGTTAGAGATTTAAAAATTAAAAACACCTGTAGAAGAGTTTGATGATAACTGTGTAAAATGTATGAATATTTGTGCTTGTGTGTGCAAAGATATTATCTTCAAATTGTTATTGAATATTTATAAAAATAAAATCAGACGGGAAGTTCTAAATCTATCTTCTGAAGCAGTAAATGACTTATAATTTGATCTTTACCATAAAGTCCATTTAAAATTAAACTTTGTTACTATAACTTTGGTTAATGAGTTACTTTCTGACTAAATAATCATTTAGGCGAGAGAGTGAAGTTTGCTGTGCCATGCAAAGTTTAGATAATTAAAAAAACGACACAGAGTCGTATTATTTAAACACTTTTTTTGTTAATTAATACATAATAAACAAATACTAAATGAATAGATGAAAGATAGGAACAATATAGCAGTAGCAGGATATCGTCTACTTCTAGAATGATTTAATAAATATGAATAATGAATTAAAATTCCAAATATTCCAAAATTCCAAAGTAAATCTGTAAAATATGCATTACATTACACTTACTGGAATTAAGAACCCCAATACTATATTATTAGAAATATAAAAAAACATCATAACTCTGCTACTAATATGTTTATCTGATCTATTACAGTTCTATAATGATTTAGTAAATATTTATCCCCTGAAATGATCTGTCTGACGACATGGTATTCATGATGTGATTGGTTTAAAATAAATCTAAAAAGAATTTTAGTTATCTGGATAATCAAAAACAATAACTAAATTTACTTCTTTTCAATCATAATAATAGCTTTGAATCCATCTCATGGTTGAAATTCATTTTTTTTTAACTCTCTTGAGTTTAATATAATAAATAGACGTGCAAAACACGCTAAAAATGACCATTAAATAGTCAGTTAACTACTTGTTCTGTTAAAAAAAAATGATCAAAGCTTGAAAAGTTTCCATCTTTTGTCAAATCACTGATTAGTCTTTTTAAAGTGGACGTGAATATTTAAATAAAAATATAATAATAAAAAACTATGGTATAATTGTATCCGCCAACAATAATTAATGATATAAAATAAGAAAATTTATTTGACACAGCGTGCTTGGATGCAACATATAACTTGCAAAATGATAAATCAACATGCATTTTAGCTTACGTTTGGTTGAATAAAAAAAACAGTAGCTTAGGATAATAATAATAATAATGACGTAATAAAATAAAATAAATAATAGCTTAGGATAATAATAATGACATCTTAGTGATGTAACATGTAAAATGAGATATTAAAATGGACGCGTATGATAAGCTTACCCTAAAACAACAGGGTAGCCACTGTACAAGTGATAAGGGTAGTTTTGTATCCATGATGTCTACATCGGCACTGAAACGGCTTAGTATCCGGCCAATTGGTACTGTATCGAAGAACGAACTGGGACCACGTAATACGGTGTGTAAAGCATCACGTAGTAATGCTGCAGATGATCTCAAGGTACCAATGTATATTGACAGTGCGGCGAAAAATACACTTAAGACTGTAACACAATAACTAATTCTTCAAAACTGTGATCATCATTGATTTTACACAGTTTAATTGACAATAGTTTTTTTAACAAATAAAAAAATATATAAAAAAAATTAAAACTACATTCTTTAACGTTACAGTTATTTTATATCAATGAAACATTTACGTTTTTGATAATAAAAAATTATAAAATACTTTTTAACTTATCATTGGTCCGTTTAATTTGTTTAATTTGGGAATTCCGAATGATTTATTATAAAAAACGGTATGATATGAGGAAAACGTAATAATGATTAAGGTAATTTTTAATGCACATTAGAAAGCAAACAAAGCATTCAATACACCCCAGCACATTTTCATTACTTAGGAAGAATTTAATTGAATATATTATTATTGAAAGAACTCTTTCCAAATTCTATTGAATATTCATCATTGGTTCAAACTTATGGCAACTTATTATATCGAATTATTCATACCGCAAGAAAACAAGTAATCCAAGATCGTAGAATCATCGGTATAATATTGTCTATCACGTCTGTATCTTTACCAAAACGATTTAACAGACGACCAGATGGTGTACTATCAAAAAATGACATAGGATTTCCTAGTACATGGTGTAAGAATTTCTTAAATATTTCAATAGAAGCTTTAACAGATCCTGATGCCAATGCTATTGATATTCCCACTTGAAATACACCTAGAAATTATGGCAAAATATTGAAATAATATTTATGATAATGTGCTGAGATCGTTGTTGAATTAGACTATTTGATAGTCTTATAGATTTAACTTTAATATAAATAATTGAATAAATAAATTAATTGGTTTAAAGAATGATTGTGGATCGCCAGTTTATGAACTTGATTGGAAATAAGCTTTATTGATTGCATCAAGTTTAATAAATCGTTGATGAAAATAATTGAAGAGTATGGATTGAACCGTGCTGAAGGTGTAACTAGTATTATTCTATCTAACTAAAGTAAACTCAGAAAACTTAATTAACGCCGTGCATTAAAAAGGTAAATAATATTTATATCAAAAATGAGTATTGTGATATTATTCTAATATAGTAATTTATCATTGAAGAAACTCATTTCCTAACGATGATTCTGCATTGACAAATAATCTAAGATAAAAAATTTTGATAGCATGATATGATTATTGTGGAAATAATTTGATTTACGAAATACTTATCAATAAGAAATAATAAATTATTTTTTAAAAATTCTTGATGATAAACAATAATTTTATATTGTCTAACTTTTGATATTTAAAAAAAAAAATAAAATTGATTATTATCTTGGAAGATTTCAATATCAATCACCAATTAATAAAGATAAATTAGAAATGAAAATTAAAGAAAGAATTTCGATTGATTTTTCAATTTAAACTGAAATAATAATAACATGCTAATCTTTTTTATTTCTTACTGTCAATAATTTCAGAATCATTTCTAAAACTACCTGATAAAACACATTTTCATTTGACTAGAAAGCATTTAAAGATAATGATTAGAATTAAGAAGACAGTAGTAGACTATAAATGATACTAGAGAAATTTTTTAGTCTATCTCTGATAATTGAATTTATGTTATGATGAACATAAATATGTTAGGCAATGAGTGTTTACGCAAAATAAATAATGAATCTAAAAATTGTGATATTATTATTGCAATGAACAAACATCTAAATTTATTGGTGGACCACAATATCAGTGGATTAAACAGAAAAAAAGCTCAATGATAAACGAGTCTTGTAACGTTTTTTTTTCTGTTAAATTGATTTTTGAAGAAAAAAAATTAATAAAACGGTGTTGTGTACTTTTGTGAGATTAATTTTTTCTAATTCTCACGTACTTCTGTTAGGCAATATAGCCATCCTCTAATAGTGGCTGGTATTACATTGTCGATTGCGTCAACATCCTTGCCAAAACGATTTAATACTCTGCCTGAAGGTGTAGTATCAAAGAATCCAACAGGTGAACGAAGTATACCAAATAATAAAGCTGAATGCAGCACTATGCTGCACTGCAGACAGCCAATAGCTGATGTCAGCTGTGCAATAAGCACAAATATTGCTGAAATTTATGTCATTTATAACGATACAATAACCAATTAAACCAATGAATAGATTAATCCAATGTTATCATTGCTATTTTTACCATTCAATCAATTATTACTAGATTAATAAAATAAATAAACTAAGTGCAAATATTAAGTCATTATTAAATAAATCTAATCAGTGCGATAGAATATTTTCTTTGAAGAGAAATAGTAATTAAGATAAAATTTTGCGTTTATTCACATGCGTCATTTGTTGGTAATTTCTAATCGGAAAATAGGTGTACTGAGAAAAAATTATCTTCAATTATTTTTATAACAAATACATTCTATTACTCATCACCAATTATTTTATATTTCTTAAGTATATTGACATTGGATTTTCAATTATTTTCTTTAAAGAAAAAAATTCACCAACCAACCGTTGATGAATTTGAATTGATTGATTACTATAATAAATTTGATAAATTACAAAAAAATAATCATCAATATTTCTTTAAGTTCATTAAATATAACTTCAAAAAATTGAATCATTATTTTATTGAAATATTTTAAAAAATTGTTAAAAATAAAAATAAAATTCTAAACTATAAAGTTTTTGTTTTAAAAATAATTTTTTTTCAGTACAAAAAATTCGAATTCTAAGTAGCAAATATATACATCTATTTATAAGCATGCAAGTAATGTTGAAACATCTTATCAATAGATTTAAAGATGCTTCGAAAAGAGACTTGCCACTAGATATTTTCTACTGTCATAAGAAACAAAGAGTAACTAAATATAAGATAATGTGTAATACTTTTAAGAAACCATTATTGAAATACTGGTCGCGCCTTCAAGTACACAGCAAACCACACTCGCTGTTCTAGTTTGTTTAATTATCTAGGAATTCACTTAAAAAATAAACTATCTGTTCATAGTTTTATATTAACTGCTTAAGAACCGTTAGAAATTATTTTTTCTTTCTATATCGTACTTTTCACAACTGCAGTCAAATGGGATCCGCAATCATGGTTGAATTATCATTTTATATCACTCAAAAATTATCCCAAAACCCGGAGCATTAAAGTTAATCACTATTTGCATCGTTGTGCAATGTTTCACAATACCATCATGGTATTCAGTTCAAATAGTAATTAAAATGATACATACCTTGTCCTATACCTAAAGCACCATATACACCAATATACATAGATTTTTTAGGACTATCAGCTGTACTATTTACACTCCAATCAGCATCATCTGACCATTTACTAATCCAAATATTTGATCCAATGCTAAATGATTGAAAAATTGCATTCATAATTATTGTAGATATTGATAAAAACCAACCAATTGACTTCAAATAGTGAGCATAGACTTTCAATTTTACCTATTAAACAGAAAAAAAATAATAGATAATTTTGGTGATTATACAAGCAATTTAAAAAGCTAAAAAATAGTTTAAATTTATTTTAGTAAAATTGAGGAAACATTTTAAACTTACACTTCCTGTTTCTGCTTTTTCAACTTCAATGATTTTTTCACCAGTTTTAAGAGGTATTGCATTATCCTTAACACTGCCACTTCTAACTAAATTACCAGATTTTTGGCTATCTACTGATTGTTGCCTATGTAAAGAACCATTGATAGATTTTTGATCAGCCACAGAACCAGATTCACTGTGAGTTATTGATTGTCTCGATCTTGCTCTCGTTAATTTTTGTTGTAATTCTTCAGAACCAATTGTGGACTCTAATTGTTGTTTAATTTCTGTTAAGTCTGTTTCTTCATCATCTTCAGATCTAACTTCTTGAAGATGTTGAATAAGAAAATCTGCAAAAGCACCTCGTTTTTCTAATAATTGTTTATATGTTCCATTTTCTGAAATTTCACCATCTTTTAAAACAATAATATTATCAGCTTCAGGTAAATATGTGATACCGTGTGTAACTAAAACTCGTGTCTTTTTTTTAAGTAACCCACTTGGACCAACGACATTTTCAAAAATATGTTTCCCCACATGAGAATCAACTGCACTTAATGGATCATCAAGTAAATATACATCACAATCACTATAAACTGCACGAGCTAAAGCCACCCTTTGTTTCTGTCCTCCTGATAAATTGATTCCTTTTTCACCAATTTCCGTTTGATCCCCAGCTGGTAACATTTTGATATCTAAACCTAAAGCACAAGCCTCAATAACACGATTATATAAACTTTTATCCATCGGTTTTCCAAATAAAATATTATCCTGTAATGTAGCATTCTGGATCCATGCTTGCTGAGCAACATAAGCAATTGATCCTTTTGTATTTACTCTTCCACTTATTCGCTCCATTTCTCCAAGAAAAGCTGATATCAATGAACTCTTTCCTGATCCAACTGTTCCCACAATAGCCACTAGTTGTCCATGCTGCACTTGAACATTGATATTTTTTAAAGTCGGTTTATCAGAGCCTTCAGAATCCCAAAGAAATGTTCCATTTTCAATTATCAATGGATGTAGTTCTGATTGATCGTGTTGTACATTATTTGGATCCAATTCTTCGTTATTCATAAAGACATTGATTCTTTTAACAGACACTAATGCTTGTACCATATTGCTTATTACCATTGGCAACATTGACAATGGGAATCTTAAAATATTGAATAAACTTAGTGAAACAAAAGCTTTGCTACTGTCTAGAATATTTTCTTCATCAATAAGTACATATGTTGCAAAAGAAACGAATGATACCAGAAATGGTGCACATGACCAGATAAAACTCGTACCAGCATTCAAATAAGCTGCTTCTTTAAGTACTTTGATTTCTTTGTTTCTGATTTTTAATATTTGTTGCTCAAAAGAAGGTTCCCAGGCATAAAGTTTAAGTACTTTAATTCCATTCAGAACTTCGTTCATCAATTTAACTCTCTCGTCTTTACATTTCATCTGTCTTATTTGTAAAGTTTTTACTTTATTGGCAATAACTGCATTCACTGGAATAAGTATTATCATTACAGCTAGACCGGCAAATACTGAAGGTCCCAATTGCTTCCACAGGAAGTAAAGAGCCAGTAAAATTTGCAGAGGAGCTGACCAAATCATATTAATGTATGGCATTAAATCCATGAATCGTTGGGCGTCCACTGACATTAAATTAACTATTTCACCCACCGTTGATTCCTTTCTTGCCGCATTGGACATCCTCAATGCTTTACGATAAATAGAAGCAACAAGAGCCGTTCGCATTCGCATGCCAACGATAAACATTCGATTGAAGTATTGTGATAACACTAAAGTTTGAAACGTTGCTGTAATTAAGAGAAGAATTGCATACAGATAACCTTTCCATAGAGGTTCTGAACCTTTTACAAAATTTATAAGTAGTCTGCAAGAAAAAAATTATTATAGAGTTATTTTAAATACTTTTATTGATAATTCTATAAGGTATTCATGAATTACTTACCCTAAAACTTGTGGACTAATAAAGACCATTATATCTTGAGTTAACTTCAATATACCACCAAAAATAAATGTACCTCCAAAGGCTCTGTATAGAGGAATGAACACAGAAGCTACTTTCTTTTTTTTTGGATTATTAAAATCAACCTGACCAGATGCCTTTCTAAATGATGCCTTTGTACTTTGTGTGCTGTAAAATGAATGAATTAATCATTGTATTAATTTATATAATAACTTATTAATTATAATTCATCATCATTTTCTTACCTACAGTAATTGCAAAACAGCCTTGTTAGCAATTACCAAAATATTTTTTAAGAATTAAAATAAGTAATTATATATTATAAAATGATAATAATTTAAATAGATATATAAAAACATTTACTTGTCAAATTTTTTTATATTCCTTGTCCAGTATTTATTGAATTTAGGAACTATTTCAGCAGCAGTATCTTCAGGATTCATTGACCATAAATCAGAAGTTTCCAGAGGTTTTTTGAATCCTTTCCATGCCATTGAATCGAACCAAGCAAATAATATTCTTGAAGGATAAGATGCACTTTGCTCTGGACATGGAAATTCAACGTGTCCATATTCTGAAAACTTAGGCTCCGCATCCACCAAGAAATTAAGTATAAACATTATTACAACCAGTGGATAGTATATCATGTATGATACAAAAGAGTAAGGCCGCTCAGGCTGCAACAAAAAATTTAATAACAATAATTAGCCCTTGATCATTTGCAGTAAAAATGTTTTGTCAATTCTTGGAAAGAGTCTAAAAGTACGATTATGATTATATGAATATCAATAAAAGAAACTTCCTCCGAATGATGATTCTCTAAAAGTCTAGATTATTTAAATAATTATGAAATGAAAGATTTTTTTAAAGAAAAAAAATGAATCATCAGTAAGATTCATTTATGAATATAATTAAATTGAAGATGACCATAAAAATATATTTATGGTTGGTTTTATACCTGATTTTGGTAGTCCCTGAGCATACTTCTAAATTGTACAATGCCGCAGAATGCTAACAAAAACCAAAATAAAAACAACAATCCGGAAGTTCTCATTCCAAATTTTTTATTATAGTACAGTAAAAATGCCGCTAAACTCTGAAAACAATAAAAAACAATAAATAATTAAATAAATTGAAAATTTATTATTAAATATTATATTAATGTTTATGTAAAAAAAAAAGTCAACTTACAAATGTGACGATCTTGATAATCGGTGTATAATAATCAACATTATAGACTATATTCGAATAGCTTTGATAAATCGCCATTCCTAAGTCAACAACACTGAGTAAAATAAGTATTACAGTTATGAAACCTTTTGCAAAAAACTTCCATGTATATGGTACATCTCTTTTTTTACTACTTATCAAATAATAAGCCTCTAAAAATGAAAAGGCCCAAAGAAATACACACGGTGTCCAAACCAATACTGTTTTTTGAAAACACAATGTAAGATCTGGATCTTCTGTATACCATGTTAAATTAGTATCCTATATAATAAAAAATAAAATAAAATAATTTAAATATGTCACTTCACTGTTTACATATATTCAATAATCATATATTAATAAACTTATATCTAATCAATGTAATTAAATGTATAGATAAAATTTGGTGAACAAATAACTACCCAAAATTGAGAACCACAAAATAGATCCATTGTCGAATTTTCCATTTTTGTGTTTTATTGTTTTTTTCAATTGTTATAATTGTTAACTTCCAGTAATATATAATAGTTTAGCTGCTCAGTCAATTTCTCTTTTGAGTTTCACTAAAAAAAAAAAACGAAACAAAAAGGATTACATTGACATCAAAGATTAAAAGTGATTGTTGTATATGATTTTTGAGTTAATTGATGTTATAAATTAAATCCATAATACTTACAATTTTTATATCGCAATTTGTACCAAGAAATTAAGATACAGTGGCAAATGATGAACGTGTGCCAACACCACGAGCACTCTGACGACTACTGTATGGCCTCAAGTAACCTATCCAACAAATTAATTTGTTACACACACTTACAAATGACAGTGTCTCTTTTATGATGATGAGGATAAGACATTTCAGTGTCCAGCAGTAAATACACACAACATGTTGTTCACGTACAGCACAATAATTGAATGTACATTCACATGGACAATCCTTTATACTTAACAATACATAAAAAGTCTCAAATATCTCCAAATGTCTCTCAATACATACTCACAAGTGCGTCAACTATGATTGTAGCATTGCAAAGGCTGGTCATCGTTACAGTGGCCGAGTGTAGAACGCGCCAAGGACAACGAATTGTGATTGGTGCACTTGTAAATACCTTACCAATTCAAACGTTAAATGGTGGGATTGCAACTTTTACACCCTATCAACACTACTAGATATTATCATCATTCCAGTTATTAAATTGAACTAACTGATGTGAACTTGATCTATTATTCATTTTTTTTTCATTCTAACCACACTTATAGATGCTACTTAATTTAAAATAATAATTTTATTTATTGTGATTTATGATTTATTTATTCCTTATGAATGAATATAACAATTACTTTCCAAGAAAATAAACCTTTTAATATCGACATATGTATACATTATTAGATTTTATTCTAATGGACTTGCCATTAATCTTAAATTCAATCTAAAAGATATAAAGTTGTGTAAAAAATAGAATTTATTTTTTATCAAGTAGTTTGCGGTATTTTTAGGATAATTGATTAAATGATGATATAATTATTGCAGGAAATGAATTGTCATTGATGATTGAAATGGTTTATAACATTGAAAAAAAAAAAATATTCAAGTATCCTTTTTCTTTACTATCATAGCTGTTTAAATGTTTTTTATATCATATATAAACACCAAGTTTATTTCAATTATGTCTTATATTATTATTTCACAATGTTACACAATAATAGTGTAAGTTATTACTTCACGTAATAGTTAGAGTATAGTTATTAGAGAACTTTAAAATGACTATGCACTATTGTATGTAGATATACCTTCTCTTACTTGAGATAAAACAGCTGTCATGATGATGATACGATGATAACACACTTCTGAATTGTGTGTATATAAGATTGATATACTCTTTCAAATTGATTGGGATTAAATATATCAATTCAACTGGCAATTGTGATACTTTATTAATATGTACTCATGTTTTTTGAAGTAAAGTAATCAATGTTAAATGATTTTTAAAAATAATTATTACTGTTTAACAAGCGATTAAATTCCTGACTTAAATATTTATGTAATGAAATAAAATTTCAAGATGTTTAAATAATTATTCAGTGATTTTATTATAATAATATAAAGTTATATCGCTTAAAGCATTTATTTCATAATGACTAAAAAACAAAGTTTATTACTATTTTTATATCTAATAAGATAACGGTAATTTTACTTTTAAAGTTAATGATTTATGTACGTGATAAGTGTGATAAAAATCTTTAGAATTATGTAAACTTTTAGTTTAGATAAATGAAAATACCTTGAAGATAATAATCATAAAAATCAATTGTACTGCTTCATCATTTGGCACACCTCTCAATTCACATGATGATTGAAAAATATACTGAAATATTCAATTCTTTATTGATTGTTATTTAAATTTTATTTATCAATACTGTTAAATAAATTTTTAATTTTAAAGTAAAAATAAGTAAAATCTTCTTTAATTTTTACTTAGATTATTTACACGTTACAATTTATCAATTAATTATTTTAAGTGTTTATTTCAACTTGATACTGTGGTATTGTTGAACAAGAATGTGAGTAACTCTGGTTGTGAAAGATCTTTTTTATACTTTTGTACTATATCTTGAATTTTTAAACGTCGACGCACGTGTGGTGGATGATAACTATAACAATAAATATTAAATTATGCCCTATTTCCTTGTTCTTATAATTATCTAAAATATGATAAAGTATTGAAGTATTACTCATACCTATCATTATCAAGTCTTCTTCGTTTTCCCATATTTAATGCAGTTTGTCTAACTAATGTTCCTAAAACTCTTCGTGATACAACCATCCCATCAATTAAAGGTGTAGCGAGATTCATCCTAGATACTGGTCCCTGCAGTCTTACTCTCAATAAACCATTTGCTAAAGCTTGAAGAAATATTATATAAACATCGGACGGTTGAGGAACTCTAAATGATTCTAATCCTGTATGAGTACAAGGCAAAAGTTCAGCTGAAATAATATTGGAATTAATGTATTGTTATCCATCTTGTTGATATTAAAAATAGAAATGATAAAGATAATGTTACTAAAGATAGTTACCAACTGGAAAATTAACATAGTCTTCAAGACTTTCAAGCCATACAACCATAATTCGAGTATCAGTTTGCCAAGGCAATGAATGTTTAGTAGTTCTTCTCGGTCTAGTTGGCTCTTGATTACTAGAAACACTAGATGGTCCAGAACCTGTAAGACTTGGCGGTTGTTTTTCCAAATCCAATGACATTGTTCTATTCCCTTGATTATAAGAATGTGAAGATGCGTAACCTATGCGATTGGTTCCTATTTCACTAATACTTCTCTCATACCAAGTTTGTCCACTACTCGTATCGCTATTGTAGCTGATTTCATCGAGAGAGTCTGGTAATTGTGCGGGTACTGATGATCCAGTCGGAACTATAAATGCTATTTCTGAGCTTACATCCGCCCAGTATAAGATATGTGTTTCCCCGTTAAAAAGAGCACCACCATGATCAGAATTTGTGGTGGATGGATTAGTGGTTGGTGGTGTGACTCTCCAAGATGTAGAAACATGACCTGTCCAACCAGCATGAGTTGAAACATTTACTGGCCAACCTAATGAACTTAAAAGCTCCAAAAAATGTTGAGAAACATCATTTTGATGTTGAACATTTGATAAAATTTCTAAAGGATTTTTTTGGCCAGATTTAACATAAAATATATGCACTGTATCACACGTTCTTGAACTTATTTGGTCTAAACTCTCAAGATCAGTGCAAAATCCTGCAAGAGTTGGATCTAAAGCTATTATACCGAAATTATTGCCATCCTCATTATAACTTCCTTCTAAATTAAGAAAACCAAAATGACTTAGGAAGAGCCTTGCGGTTTGGAATTCATGACAATTCTCTGGTGAAATGCATTCTTCATCATTTTCTAATCTTCGTGAATTAAATTCTTTATCCATCCTTAATTCTAGATTAATTTGTCGGTCAAGCAATTGTGATAATACCTGATGCTCGTCCTTGATATCATCATCATCATTCATTACTGCCTCAAGAGTTGGTATTGAATCATCAACTTTACAGTGAGGAATTTTATCAACATTATCAGGAAAGAATCTAGGTTTATATTCACTTCGAGGTGCAGGCTCAATTAATGATAATGGTCGTCCAGGATTAAAGTTAATACTCTTAATTCCAGATTTATGTCTGGGCAAATGTCTCAAGTGCATAGTCCAAGCATGTCGACCAAAAGGACCACGAATTAATGCAGTTACAGTTGGTTGAGGTGTTTTATCACTCACTAAAGGATCTTCTAAAAGTGCTAACATTGTTGCATTCTCAGCGACAAAAAATCGAAAATGTTCTACTGCTGTTTGACGACTTATTTTTTCACTATTATTACTATTACAATGTTGAAGAAGACTCACTTCATCTAAAAGAGATGAAAGTGATTGAGCACCACATGCACTGGGGAAATAGCCAACCTGAAAAATGCATTTAATAATAAATTATTATTATCATTATTATTTAATAAATATTAAAGTATGTTGAAAATATACCTGTTCAAGAATTATTGTGAGAAGAGCATCAGCAGCATCTCGAACTCGCATTGATGCTGGTTTTAATTCTTTTTCATGTTTCATTTTAATTGGTTCACCTGGTTTACCAATACTTTTTGATCCTGATATGCCAAGTTCGACTACTTCGAATACTGTTGTTAAACAATCTTTGTCTTGTAATAATTGTGGATGTGCTGTTAGCCAAGTTGTTAAACAGCTAAAAGCAGCTACGATTGATGAATGAAGATCTTTAGAATGAGCCGGTGGTGGACGCCAACACTGATAAGTAATATAATCACAGAGCCATTTGACTGCACGTTTACATTCTAATGCATCTAAAATTATGAATAATTATTTAAATTAATAAACACCAATCTAGTAATTTTTATAAACATAATTATTTGAAAACAACACCTGTTAGTCTTCGAGCTGCATGAATAAATTGAAATTAATGTCGTAAATAAGTATTTTTAATAAAAAAAAATATTTAAACTTAAAGTAGTTATTGATTACCTGTTTCTCGGATTTTAGTTCGTGCTAATCCTGATAATAACTCTAGTGCAGCTAATGAAATATTTAGATCTGTCTTCCACGATGAGATTAGTCGATGACAAACGAGATATGTGGCTCTTAGAAAGAGAGCATGAGCAGAATCTGTAATTATGATTATTTTTTAGTAATATCGGAATGATAAAAATAAGATGAATATTGAATGCTTTTTTAATTATTCTAAGACAATAGAAAATAGAAAATAGTTTCCGCATTCTTAATATTACAACAATCATCAAAATAAAATAAAAAAAATTTAGCTCTATATTTACCGAAAGATGGACTTTCTTCCTGTACAGTTTCTACATCAGATGTTTCCCCAAGCGATCGAAGGTCACTGGAAATGCTTATCTGACTGGTCGAATCACTGCTGACTATCAAGCGGCGTGATGATGGATCGCAATGGTGAATATACAGCGAAATAAAACCATACATTTTCAATGAAATTATAAAATGAAATCATCTCATAGATAAAGCATATAAAAAGCTGATACAGCGGAACATCGTTGTGATTTTAAGCGATGCTACCGTCAGAATCAAGTGCAAAAAATTAATTAATAATATTACAGACATGAGTAAATATCTTTAATAAAATCATTTTTTACTTATTATTAAAAATATTTAAGCATGCCATTATATTTGTGAAATTAATTGAAATATAACAGTTCAGGCAAGAGCTTTTTTATCCATTAAATAATTAATTCAATGATAATTACCGGATGATAATAAATTGGTTGAGGTATCATTTGTTAACGTGTCTACAACTGTTGAATGTTCTACTTCTTCAACAGTCGCAGAATCTTGAACACTAAGTAAGAGACCACCAAGTAGCATATGTGTATTTAAAGGATCAGTTTCTACTTGGAGTGCATTAATCAATAAATTCATTAATCTAGGTTTCAACTGGCCAAATGTTAGTTGAGGTTTGTCTGTATTATTTAGATTCGTTGAAGCAATAGGCAACTCACGAATGAAGAGATTCTAAAATAATACAAAGATAAATTAAATAATGTTTTTATCAAGCAATAATGATTAGTAGAAAATTGTTACCTGGAAGTGTAGTGGTAATACCAACATTGATATTAATAATTGAATTGAAGCTCTTCGTAGTTCAATTTTTGATACAGAAGTTGACTTCAATTTCAAATCTTTATCAGGTAAAACAAGTTCTAAGGCATTAATAACTGCAGGAATTAGTATCTCTACTCCATCAAGATCTAATCGAAAAAGATCTGCAGAATTAGATAAAATACTAGCAAGAGTTTCTCCACACTCTCGAGATTCATCAACTTTCAGTCCGTGATACATTGCTTGATAAAATCGTGCCAAATATACTGGAAGTATTTCTTCGCCAGTTTTTTTTGCACAGAAAATCCGACAAAGTGCCCCCATGGCTTCCGCTCGACCTGATTCATAACGATCAATGCTAAGAGTAGATGGTATCTCAGTAATAGTTTCTTGTAAAGAACTTGGACCTTCTACGAGCACAGAAGATGGACGTTTCGATGCTCCTAAAAGTAATGAATTATTTATCAATAGCGGAGCCAATTGAATTTTGATTTTTTTAGCTTTATTATTTGAAAATACTTACGAGGCAAATTTTGAGACCATCCGTCAGTTCCAATGAATGCTGCTTCAAATAACCATTCACCAAATAAATGTAAAATACTATTGCACTTGGGTCTTCCTGGAGCTAAGGGAGGTCTTATGTCTTGTCCAAGAGAGGTGATGGCTATATAAGATTTTAAATATATTAATCAATAAATTTATTGAAATGATAAATAAAATGATTATTTCTTACAAGTAGTACTGGATGTTGAAGATGGCCCGGAATTGGCTATCGTTGGAGGTGTACTAGAAAGTCGACTACTAGTCAAACCAATTAAAGATGCTTTAGGTATTCCTATTTGGAAAATAATGATTATTGTAATTGAAAAAAAATACGATTAAATTAAAATTGGAAGTTTGTGTAAAACAAAAAGAATGTGCAGTGGTAAGGGAAAGGTAGAGTACCCTTTGTGACAGCAGAAGGAGTTACGCTGAAACTCTTGGCAAGTCTTCGTTGAGTTGGAGGCGTAGGCGACGATTGCGGCTGATCTTTACTGCTAATCGCGCCAACGCCTCCTCCTGCTGCATGCGTATTTATTCCTGAAGTAAATCCACTAGTTGCACAACATTCTTCCCAGCAGCAGGCTTGTGATACTCCTAAAAAAGAATTAAACATGCAACTACTACCCTACACCAAACATATTGTGATGGAATATTTTCGGTGCTCTGACAGACAATGAGATGATTTTTTTGGTGACTATTCAAACTGAAAAATGGTGCTTTAATTTCTTGTCAAAAATAAAATAACTTACCCAGAAATGCATCAACTTGACCAGCGATACCTTTGATGGCTTTTAAAAAAATCTGCGGTAAAGACTGAAGACATGGATGATGACAAGGATCAATCACATAAGGACTTGCTATTGCATATTGCAAAAAAGCTTGTGTTTGTGATACAACAGCTGGTCTACATAAATCCACTGGATCTCCAACTGTCCTTAATAATCGATACCAGGCTTGAGCAACTGCTTCATCTGACATAGTTGGTGGAACTACCTGGGCATCTTCTTCACTTATTTTTAATTCCGGAAACAATGGTCCATACATTATATTTAATAATCGTGCAGTAAGTGCTAGGCAAACTCGGTTCCATTGTTCAATGAGAGCTAAACGATGTCGCCAACGCAGGCAAGACTCTCGTAGAGTTCTCCAAAGAGGAGGAGATGGAAAATTTCTTTCACAAGCTACTAACCATACCTATTATAAACATTTAAAACTATTATCTGTCGAAAATTCAATAAATTACACAAAATAACTTACCTCAAGTAGTACTCCAAGAACTCGTTCACAAAGTTGTTCTCCAGCATCTTCTCGAACAGCAGGTGGTGCAAGTAAAGCATCATTAATACCAATTAAAAATAAGAGTAAACTTTCCCATGTTTCATTATCTAACGTAGCTGGGCCTCTTGCTACCTGCTGAAGCGTTCTTAAGACTCGATGACAAAGAACTGCTTGTCTATTTATTGTATCAGCTCCTGTAATTATTAACAATTAATATTATTATCAAATCGATAACTCATCACTTTCGAGTAGCAAATATGAGCAATCCGAAAGAACAACACCGCACATAAAGCATTGAAGCTTAAAAATATTAATAGTGCCTTCATGACAAATACAAAAAAGCATGAAAAATTATTAATGAAATCGGAAAATCGAATTACCTAAATCCTGATATAAAAAGGGCCAGACTATTGTCAAGAAAAAGAAAATAAACAACTGTGTTAGAGGATTATTGAATTAAATTAATTAGTATATCGATTGTCTATAAATAATTAAACATTAAATAGCTACAAGAAACAATAATTTCCGTCTTACCTTCGCCCTTTCTTGGTACAAATAAATTATGAAAATGACTGATCATTTTCCTAGCATAAAAATTTGGATCTTCAACAATTGGTTTTGGTACTGAAATCTTTGGTGAAACATATAAAGCTGATAACCATTCACAATAAACATTAACACAATCTCTGACTGTATCATGTTCAGCAAGTGGTAGTGATAGTCCAAAGCATATGACTTCCATACACCATTGAACTTCTTTATCAGTATTCAAAGGACTTGGTTCAGCAGCTTGAGTAATTCCAAGATTTGCAGCTAATTGTCGAACCACAGGAAGTGCAACTTCACGTCCAGCTCCTGGAGAAAACTTTTCCAATACGCTGCGACTTTCTTCTGAACCTCTCTGTATCAATGCACTTAGTGAAGCCCATTCTGAATACATTCCTCCCCCAGAATCCTGTAGATCCATATTCAAAGTTGACTTGATTATAAATTAACAATAACTCGATTGTGTTTTTTCACTCATACATGAATAACAATGAAATTAAAGTAATTAACAATATTTATTTTATTGTTAATAAAAGAGGTTATGGATTACAACGGTAAACGAGAGTTATTACGTACAAATAGAAGATAAATTTTGAAACTTTACCTTGAGATTAACTCTATTGAATACGCCTAAATTCATAGATAATCATTGGCTAATAAAACATTAAACAAAGAGAACAAGTTGACGTTTCATTAAAATGACCAGCGTGTACAGCTGTCAAATAAGGACTGATGTAAATGAGGTCATCCAATGCGAAAATGACATTATTGACTGATAAATTCTTACTTACCGACCAGTGGTAAGTATTTTGTATCAAATTAAAAACAATAAATTCAAAACAACGGTTTCGAGGAAGTCTTTTATCTGCCCCATAAAAATCGGAAATAAATTAGTGCGCAAAAAATATTACGCCCTTATAATAATCACGTGATTTAGGGCCAACAGATTCTACAAATGGCGTAGTTAGTATATAATATATCGATAATCAGTTGAGTCTTCAAGTTCTTTATCACGTTTACAAGCAATTTTATTTGTTTAAATCATTAAAAAGGGTAATTTTTATTAACTCATTAAAAATAATTCTTTTATTAGTATCATTATCTTAAAAATAATCATAAAGTTAATTATTATCTTTGACTTAGCTTGTAGTAATGTTAAAAGTATTACTGCGTATTAATACAAATGGTAGCTAAGATTTCTGAAAGAATTGTAGTGTAGTTGTAGAATTGTACGTTAACAAAAAAAGAATTAATTAACATCATGATATAAAAAATATTCAGATAAATTAAATCGAATGAAAGTTTTAAATTGATTTAAAATGAACGTTTCCCATGACTAAATAAAATTAAATTTGTTTAAAACAATTATTTTAACTTGAAAATTTGAGTGCAATTATTGTTTATAACATTTGAAGTTGAAATAATTTGTTCATTCGAGCTTAGTAAAAAATGGTCTTTTGCTGTCAATTGAATTTAATCAAAAATAATTAATCTTATTTTTCTTTGTTTGATAGTTGTTCTTATTTTTGAATCAAATCACATCCAGGAGTTGGAAACTGGTTCACATTCGTGAAGAAGTAAGCTGACTGAAATGATGGATTCAGATAAATCGAGTGAGGATCATCAACCGAGCCACCACAATGATCCAGTGATTTCTGAAGATGAAGAGGCAGCACAACAGATGGAAAAACTCCGTTTGGAAACTATGATTGATTCTATCACATGGAATGATGCAATTTTTAACGAAAAGTTTTTACCAATGGCAAAAATAAGTAACAAGGTCACTATAGCCGATGCGATACCCGCTGCGAAAGCTCTACTAAACTGGTATGTTCATGGGATAAAACCAAAGTATTCATCGGATGCCATACTCTTCGTTTTTTATGCAATGACCATGCGTATAGATGATCGCTATTATGGCATTAACGAAGAAAAAAATATATTCCCCTCAATCTTAATGGAAGGAGAAACTTCTTTAAAAAAGCCAGATAAAACTGAAAAGATTGAAGAAATTAAATATACGAGTCCGATTCGTTGGCCCTTTAAAAGAGATGAATCATCACAATCTAAATCTTTAAAAGAGAATAAATCAACTATTCCTAAAACAGTAAATTTTATAGAACAAGACGTCAAACGTTGGTATAACACATTATGGGAGGCTTTGGATCACGATTCAGAAAATATGGACGAAGAAAATAAAAAAAAACAAAAATTTGCTATCAATTTAATAGGGTTTCTGTACATAAATTTACAGAGACTCGCTATAAAAAACAAAATTAAGGTTTGTGAACATATTACATCAAGAGTATTGAAGGCATTTTTCAATATATGGAGTTCAATAACAGAATTTTCTGGTATGATAGATAAGATCATTCCACCTACGTCTGCAATGGTTTCAGATTTTATTAAAGACTATAAAAAATATAATTTTAACAGTATGAGATGTTTAGCTGCAATAGTAGCTGCTTTTGGAAGTATACATAAAAAGCCGGAGTTATACCGAATTCAAAGAGCTCTAAAAGCAGGATGTTTGTACACATTAGAATTAATAGAATTGGATATAGTAAAATGGATTTGCAAAGTAGAAAATTTATACAAGAACAAGCTATTAGAACTGATAAAAGCTATGATCACCGAAAGACATCATGAAACTACCGCGGCTTTATACAATTTTATTGAATGTTTTTTCGTAAACTCAGAGGAATATACTTGGCGTTGGGCCAGAATGTTTTCTAATGAGGCATTCCCTAAACTACGTGTAAAAGATAATCCTGAATACGCAATGACCATGTTCAGCATTTCTATCGGAAATGATCCTAAGCACCCACTGTGGAACACTATATTTGGTCGGTTTGATAGCACAGGAAAAATAAAAAAAGCAGCATTGAAAATGGGGATCCATATAGAAATAGATGATGACAACTCCTAACAAGTCTCAGCATTATTTAGCACGTATTTACATGCATATGGTTAAGAAGAATGTTTAAATAAACAAACTCACATTTTGTTTTTATTCATCATTATAATTATGTTTATTGCTATTCAATTCGATTAACTATTAAAAACAATGATTTGATCTATCGAATAATAATCCTTATTTTAATTATTTTAGAAAATATTTAAAAAAAAAATCATATAATATAGCTTTTAAATTAATTTAATTATTTTTTATTTTTCCAGAGTATAAAATGTTGAATGTTTTTTAAAGTTGTCATTATTATCTGATTTAAATGAGTACTGATTGATAGGAGTAAGGATTTGTCAACTTGAATTTTCCATGTGTAAACTTTAAAATAAATATTTCAAGAAGAAAATGATCAGTTTTATTCTGTAAACTTTCAATAAAATGATTAATGACAGAAATAGACTAAATAATTTATCTAATTTTTTCTGTCAAGTATATTAATCAAACACATTACATTAAAGAGTCATTATCATAAGTTTTTCTTCTTTAAGTTATTTTTAATATTCAGGTCGTCCTAGTTATTGGATATCCTATTAAAAATTAACAAAGGTTACACCCTTTGACTTAGACTCTATCAACATAGAAAATCATAACAATTTATTTTTGCAATCATTTTTCTGTGAGAACTAGAACAGGTGTTTGGTAATATTTGCTATCCCGTAAGTGATGAATAAAATCGTTAAAACTTATGTTAACGTACATGTTTGATCAGTGATCATGGATAATGATAAGTTATTTAACTTATTATAAACATTTGTATTTTTTTCAGCGACTAAATAAAAACACAATTACTTTTTCACGTAGATGTTTCTTCATGACATCATGTTCATCAAAAAGGTGAATAAACAAAATTCTTCTACTACTTGACCTAGCAATAAGAACTCTTAGAATCAGTCAAATGGCAGTTTTGAACGATATAAAACCTTTATTGTTTGGTGCGCGAATATTTGGTTGTACTCCACATGAAATCACTGACCGAGAATTGGTAATAACCAAAGTTGGCCAGTTTTATTCATTTTTTATAGCTATTTTATTCACATCTGTTTGTATGCTTGATTTTTATCTGAATGTCCACGAAATAATTGAATTTAAATTACGACTACTCGTGGGTTTACGTGTTTGTCTTTATTATTTTTGTGTTTTTGCTGATGCCATTATCACTATGGCTTGCAATAAAAGTTTATGCCTAACTATTTCTCGTCTTCATAGCTTTGACGTTGCCACGAAGTTTGCAGAAAATATGAGCTCTCGGTTGAATAAAAGTTGTCAGTTTATTGTGGTTATAGTTATCTTTTATTGGGGTATTGTTGGATACTTGACCTATTTATGTGAAACACGATATGTTATATTTAATGGTGTGGTGTATGGAATAGTGAATGCTACCATGTCGATGCAAATTCTCAAGTTCATAGGGATGTTGGTGTTGCTTTATCAAAGATTCCAACATCTTGATAAACTAGTTGTCCAGAGAAACAATGCAATAGGTATGTTGAAAATAATTACTACTTAAGCTTTCGTTACTTTAAAATGAAATTGAATTGATTTAATTTTATGTTAAATAGGTCAAAGTACAACAATTTATCCTGAACGAGAAAGCATGAGTCTACAAGATATTCGATGGCTGCATCATACTCTAGTCACATCAGCAGAAGAAATCAATACTATTTACACTACTCAGCTTTTTGTTTGGATTTCAATTAATTCTCTCAATGGTTTATCAAGGATATACACTCTGACTACCACCGGATATGATCAAGAAATATTTATCAAAATTCGTGATTCTTTTTCTATCATAGCCTGCAGTGTTAATTTATTTATCATCTCAGCTTGCAGTCATTTTACTGCTGTTAGAGCTAATAATATAGGAATATCAACATTTTTACCTCAATTCTCAATGCGTCGAAAAAAGACATTGGTAATTACTTGTTGTCCTTTTTATGATGGCTATTGATGAGGTTTTTTTTTCTTTCAATAATTATTTGTTTTCAGGATAACGTAGAAGTAATGGCATACTTTTGTCTAAAGAAATTACATTTCTCTGCAGCCGCAGGTCTTATCCAAGTTGATCTTCCACTTTTGTTGACAGTATGTGGCGAAAATCAATTACTATTATTACTGAAAATATATTTATTGTGAAATAATTATTCTGAAAAAAACTTTTCAACTTTTAGATTGCTGGAGCAATAACAACATACCTCGTTATCCTTCATGCAATGAATCCATGATATAATATAAACAATTAATATTTTTATAAAGAAAAAATTTTAAGAAATAGTATTTATTTTTATGAAATTATAATAATATTTTTTTAAATGACAGAAAAATATTTTTTTATATGATGTGTATTTTTATGTTTTATAAAATAACATTATTTTACTGTGATTATATGAAGAAGTTTAAACTATAAATTTACACGTGCAAAAAGTATGTAGCATACAATATGTAAGGTTTAATGAAGTTTTAAAGACCAGAAAAGTCATAAAGTACTTACACTTAAATTTATGACTGGAAATTTGCATTAATAATACATGTGCTACACATGATTCTATTTTTCTTTCCCACGAAGATAAAATTAAATGTTTGTGATAAGAAGAAAACTAGAATTTTTGCTAGCAATAATTTAACTAGAACTATAAAGATATTTATATATTTATATTGTAGAGAAAAAAATATATTTGTGTATGAAACTATTTATTTTTTATCAATATTACATAAATTGAACGATTTCTAGTATTTATTTTTTTCAGACCAAATCCTTGTTTGTACAAATTCTTACAAGACTTACTTTTCCCAATGTTATGCAAAAATCCATTGACTGTATCCAGGTTTGACAACACTGAGCGTATTTACAGAAGGAACGTGACAATTTTTTATCAGGATGAAAAGTCGTGAGAATCAAAGTTTTCCCACCAGAAAGTAGCTCTTGAATCAATTATCATGTAATTTTGACACGCTAAGAAAACTAATAAAACTAAGTGATGTGAAGGAAAACGTGAGGAGAATTAAGAAGCTTGGATTTTACTATATTTTAGTGTCCTATTCTTATTCTACTGGTTGCTTGCAATTGCTGTGGTTACTTACTGACCTCGGCTCCATATGTAAAACCTATATAGTAGTTGGCCCTTTGAACTGTATGGTAAATGTGCAAATATTCCAGTCGTATTGTGGGAAAATTTTATTTACATACCAAGGTGATATTATTTCATATTTTCTTCATATGTTACCTTTTCATTAAACATATAGAGAAGAATGAGATACTAAATCTACGTTTAATTATCTTACATAGCAGCCAGTTTTTCCTAGTTCAATACAACACTTTTATTGACTATGGTGTTGGAATTCAAAGGTTAAAAAATTTTTATCCTTGAAGGGAATTTTTTCCAGGATTAGGTTTTTTATGGTCTGAGTTTACCAGAAACTTTTTTACCAAGCTGGTTGTCATATGCTTTACAATTGTTGGAGGGATTAAAAAGAAAAATAAACATTGCTGGTTATTATGAAGATAATTAATTAATTCGAGATGCATGAGAGATTTATTTCAAATGAAATTGTTCAGTTTTGCACATAATTTGTTCCTTTATGGCTAAACAATGTGACCTATTTTAAGGGATATTTGGAATAAAAGGCAGTCAATTGGTTTAGAAAGATGAAATCAATATTATGCAAAAAAGAAACGAAAGAAGCCATTAATAAAGTAACTTCCTAATGAGCTATGATTATCTCAATGAATCAATAAAATTCTGGAAAGTTAAATCTGTGGGAATATTCTCTAAAGTATTTAGAGCACAATAAGGAATGATGATGATGATGTGTGGCTGTTTAGGCCAGTTCCCGCATGTGTACATACCAGCTTTATTAGTCGGTATTCCCCAAATGCTGGTGGCAGTATGGATGAGTTGATGTTTATTGGCAGAAGAGTGGGACAAGAAGGTACTTTCTTAGGGGTTGTAGGGATAGATCACATAGTCTTCGTTATCGGTTATGTCCTGCAGGACCAATAGTTGAATCCAACACTTCAGTCAGACGACAACTCACATACAGTGTAACTGAGTGATGCATCGATTGTTTTTTAAATATTCAGTGAATAGTTATCAAGTTTTTCTTCCCAATTAGTGTTGGACTAAAAAAAAAAAATTTAACACATTTAATTGTACTAGTGAGTATTAGTTCTATTTATTTATCAAATTCTTTGAATTAACTGACTCTTAATCCATCTTTATTTGATCCGGTATACTGCAATCATTTATATATGTAAATATTTGTGACAGTTATCAGTTAAGTTGTCAATGAATGAATCTGACGATCACAATAATTATTTCGGGTTTTTTTATTTTTTCTTCTTATCCAACATTTAGAATTTAAATAATCAAAATTTTAAACCATTCAATCATCAAAATAAATCTCATATCTTTTTTCGGCCTTTTCACTTTGTTGACATTATTAGTCTCAAGAACGTTATCTTGATGCAGGACTTTCCCAGATAACTGTTCAGTCAGTTGAGTGTCATCAGAAAGAAATTTATCAATATAGAGAAAAAGGTGATTATTGGGATTTGCCAACCATGTAACCATATTTTATCTGTATTCTAATATTGTTATCATCATTACACACCTGAAGACAATTAATTAATATTATACTTTCATTTTATAACTGTCATTTGATAAAACAGAAATTGTAACTAATATATCATACCACTTTGATTCCATCAACAAACAGTTTAACATAGAACAGATTTTAGCCTTAATATTCTTCTGATACTGTTAGAAGTAATTAAAAATGACAACAATAGTAATGAATGTTTACAATATTTCTTGTAGCCTTGTATTAATGTAATGTCAACATTAGCCTTTATTTACCAAATTCTTTTTCGAGTAAACAAATAAATTTCTACTGAATAAATTGATTTTTCATGGAGATTTGATAATTTGCACAATGTTGAAAAATTTTCACACTTCTCGAAGACATTTGAAGTTTATTTTCGAGTATTTTATTAATTAAAGAATTATTCTTTATTCACTAAATAATTAGTTCATTAAAGAAGATTAAATACTCTTGAAGAATAATTATAGTCTAAAAACAATCCTTCGAATATTGGATATATAAATCCTTTGGAAAATCCACCCCTTCAGTAAAACCAATATGATATCTACTGTCATGTAAAGAAAGTAGTACATTCAGAAATATATTTATTCTTCACTGTTAAAAATAATCATCTAAAAATACCTATTTACTTCTTTAACTGCATCAAATAGAATTGATAAGTAATCATGTTGAAAGTTAATTCCATCTATAACAAGTACACGTGGTAGGTAATAAGTTCAGGTCGTGTTTAATCTAACAATCAAGCTTGGAGGACACTGGGTTTTCCCACTTCATTTAGAATTAGTTTGTGGATACAACTGTTGGCGGCGCTGACAGTAAACATTGTCCTCCATCATGGAAAAATCGTAGCAAACGTGCTGTAGGTAGCTGACGTAGTTGCAGTCTGTTGTGGAACATCAAAAGAGTTGGTTTGAGAGTTCTGTGATTTGTAAGACACAAGTATTGTCGTGTGAAATGGTGTAAAGAAGTTAAAATAAATTATTTCGGACAAGTTTTTAAAGTATATTCGAATGTAGTACACTCATATTTATCATTTATCTCAATCTCTATCGAACGAATTATATTACGAAAGCGGAATTAATAAACGCTAGCTGTCTTTTTTTATTTTACTATATCAGATAAAGAAAATCCGTGATATAAAAAAAAAAAACAATTGTTAACTCAGTGTAGTTCAAGTTTAAATATAATTATTGAACTAATTAATATCAGAACGAACGAACGAACAGTTGATGTAAACGAAACAGTAACGATTGAATAGGAAAATAACGAAATAGAATAGAAGTGTGGAAACGAGAGTGTGAAAATTTCGAAACAAGCAATTAATAATTTCTCCAATAAAAATGTGGAATCAATCAGAAAAAAATGAGCCAATGGATAACCATGTTACAGATTCCAAGACACAAATTGGTCAACAAGATTCAGGAATCATTGATTCTGGTTTCATTTCATCTGGAAACTTACTTCTGAGTTCTACTGAACTTAGTGGAGAACTTATGAACTCATCAAACTCCATAAACGTTGAAGAAGAGACCGTGGACGGAGCATCGTCTGAGTGTCTTGATAATATTCCACTCACAGTTGAAAACATGAGGACCGATAGTGGACTTGACCTCGGGCTCAGTGAGAGTCTCAGTCACTTGACTTTACGACAAATCACTCTAAATTCTCTCGGACGATCACAAAAAGTTCAAAATGAACCAATTCTTGAACCTATCACTTCAAAAAGTGAGGAAGAAAATACTGCAGCTGCTCCAACTGAAAGTTTCGGTCAAAGAGAGCCAGAACCATGGGAAATCTACTATGCCCAAGACGAAGAGGGTGATACGTGAGTTGAACTTTTTTTACATACTAATTTCGCTATTTTAAGTATTTCAAGCTAATTGATGATTTTATTATTTTTTTTAGACAATTACATGTAGCAATTATTCAAGGATGTTTTGAAGTAGCAGCATTTAGCCTAATAAAAATGGCACCGCATCCTTGTCTGTTAGACATTGTTAATGATGATGGCGAAGCACCTTTGCATCTTGCCGTTCTAACTAAACAACCCAGAATAGTTAGACGTTTAATTTTGGGAGGTGCTAACCCTGCATTACGAGATTGCCGAGGTAATACTGCCCTTCATATTGCCTGTTCAATCGGAGACCTCTTAGCGGCTCGGGCCCTTACTGAACCTTTAGCACCTATTGAAAGAAACTACCTGGGACCACACAAAAGAATTCCAGCTTTACCTCAGGATTTGGAACAACGTAATTATCGAGGTATGTAGTTTCTATGAAATTAGCTATACTTCTACCGTTCCGTTTTCTGCACTTTTCAGAAATTTAAGTATCGTAAATAAGAATATCTACTCCAAACAATAGATCAGATCTTGAAACCTATTTCCATTCATTACTTTTCTGCAAATAGAAATTCAAAATTACTGCTAAAGTATTGAAAACCTTTTGAAATATTTCATTTGAAAATATTTTATGTTATTTATGAATATAAATGAAAATCTAAAAATATTTTTTTTTCTCTGATTTTAAATAGACCTATCGAAACATAGTCTTGAGCGAGGAAACCTACTTAATATTTACATTTGATTGCATGTGTAATGCTGGGGAATTCCGGAGTTTCTGATGTACAATCGAATCGCTTTTTCATGTTTATAAATTTTAGACCGTATTCATGTATTTAACTTCGTTTTACGTCTCACACTTCCTAAGTCAGCATAATCATTTTTATCGTGATACTTTCTGACGCATCTATCTACCATATTGACGTGAAAAAATATCTAATAATAGTACTTTTTATGAGGAAAATTTTAAACAAAATACCTTTCAGGATTTTTCGCAATCTAGTGTCGTAAAAGATAGGCAAATATATTTGTCAGTTGAATGTCCTACATAACTTTAACAATAGATATCTTTTTGAAACATTAGCTTATCGTTATATTACAACCTTCGGACTACGGAATTCCCACATGCCGTCACCTTCAATTGCAATTGACTCAACTACTATAAAGAAATAATTTAGCAAATAATTGTCGTATAAGTTTTATATCATTCTTAATTAAATATGAGCTTATTTTGCTAAAAAAAAAAATTTGATATTTTAATAGTTACTATTTGCTCGGAGATAAGGCACAACCAATGTCAATAGCCGACCTCGATTTCTCGTGACTGCCGTTCATACTTTCTTTTCCTTTACCTATTATTTCGACTTATGCAGATTCATTCTGAATGCCAAGGATTTATATTTTTGTATTACGAAATATATCGTTTGATTGAAAAATTAGTAACTTTTATAGCTATTTTTGTCAATTCTAATCAATATGTATAGACATAGAAAATGCGTATTTCATTCAGAAAATTTCAAGACAAAAATATTCCTTTCAAGTCATTTTCATTAATGAAGTCATTCTTATAATGATCATCAATAAAATAGGAAGTTTTGTTTACACATTCATGAATTATTGCAAAATGTATGACTGTTGAAATTTTAATTTCATAGAAAATTTGTAAGAATCAAATGTCAATGTTAATAATTGATATTATTTAATTATTTACATTATCGATAAAAAAAAAAATAACATACGTCATTGAGTTTTTCTCCATTCATCAGAATATGATGGAATATTCTTAGAAATTCATTCATGTTACATTCATTATTAATTATAATTTTTTTTTAATCTGGGTTTTTTTGTTTTATGAGACATCACTATTTTAATAATATGATGATTATTTAAACAATGAATGACCTGAATAATGAAAATTAAAATTTATTTATTGAATAAGTGAAATGGAGAAAGAAGAAGCCTGGGAAAATACGTGGCATACAATTTCTGACGAGGAATTTCGCTCGACAGACTCGCCGACTGGGATTTCCCCAGTTTAAAAGAGTGAGACTGTTAACATAAATACGTTGTGATGAAAAATACCACCTTGAACATCTTGCGATTTAATTTTTAAGACACTATTCATCGGATTATAATTTATAGGTTGTTTTTTCTTGTAAACAACAAAAAAAATTAATCGTTCAAAAATCCCATGATTCTATCAAATCTTGAATGCTATAATTAAGTAAAAATGCATTCTATTGTGTCTAGGAGTCAAGACCGACGACATCTGCATGGTTACATCACGCGACGATGAAACCGCGGCCAGATGTTTTTGACATTTTAAAATACCTGTAGGGCTATTTGCGCCCGCGCTCTCAGGCATTCTCCACTTGGGAAAGCCCCAACACTAGCGTAGACGTTGGTGGATTTTAAATATCTACATTAGCTTTTTTATTTACTCTAGAATGTTATCCAAATTTAATATCTCGTCATCAAGTTTTTAAATCTGTTGATATAATGATATATCACTCTTCTATTCTAATTTGTCATCAGTATTTCAATAAGATTAAATTAGTTTTTGATAAAAAAATCTATGCTAGTTGATGAAAGGATGCTTGAGATAAATCCCGTAGTTTAATTTTAGTAATCTTTGATCCTCACAGGCCTAGTTTGGATCGCGAGATACTGGCCAATGCTCCGACAATGAATCACCACGTCTTCCTAGTTCTATCTATATTTACTGAAGGCATGTGACTGACGCGTATTTGTTTAAAAATACGCGCCACTCTTTATAAATAATATTTCTAAATCTAATCAAACATAATGATTAAATTATATCAAATCAGTTGGAAGATATTCATTAGATATCATTCAATACCAAAAATCAACCAATTATAATTTGATTGGAAAAAGAAAATACATCATTTTTTCACTGAAAAAATTTGGATGTAAGCCACTGAGTGTAGAAACATTTCTGTCTCTTCGGTGCAAAAGTATGAATGGGAATAGAAATAACTTGAGATCTGACGCCACCAGACAGTTTATTTTTGAATGTTTTATTTATCTTCAAATGCTGACGCTGAATTTTTCTCACTTACTATATTTTTTTCCAGGTGAAATGTGCCTTCATGTAGCAGCTGCTCGGGATCAAGTTGATATTGTGAGGTTACTTCTACGACTTGGAGCTGATCTGGAAGCAAGAGAAGGTTTATCTGGCAAAACTGCACTTCATTTAGCTATCGAACTTGGCTGTCGATCAGTAGTTCAATTTTTATTGGAAGAATGTCGACCATGTTTAGATGCAACTACTTATGCTGGTGTTACAGCATATCAAATAGCTATTTACCTAGACACTTCACTCGCTCATCAATTAGTTTCTCTTGGTGCAACACCAGAACCTCTTCCTGAAGATGATAGTAGTGATAGTAGCGATGATGAAAATGATTCGTTTATGTTATCAAGGTTAAGACAGTCACAAGTTGGCGTTAGGGCATAATATAATAATTTTAATAATAATTATAATGATAGGATTAATAATATACTCGTGTATTTTCCCATGTAAATAGTCGTTTCATCCGAAAAAATGGATTTTATACCATATAAAAAATGTAGAGCGAACAATCTCATTTTTCAATAAAACATTTGTTTAAAAACAATCTTTATTTTAAACTTGAGTTTATATATTTGTAGTAAATAGAAAAATTTACTATCTGACTGATAAAATGAGTAATATACTACTTAATTTATTATAATCTCAATACTTATTGAAAAATGATTAATAAAATTGATAGTTAAATAAATACATGTAAATATATACGTAGAAATATATCTTATTTTTTCATATTTCAATAAATTATAAAAATATTTACACATAAAAATGAATTTCTTTACTGTTGATGACTTAGTTACAACAAATATAACTTATTATATCAAATATTAATGACGTTTATTTCTTTTATTTAATTCATAAATTTAAACAATCATTCGTTTTTCTTAATGAATATTTAGAAGATGATTTCTGAATATTTTTCTTCTACTGGAGAATATCACAACTTTACCATATTTTTTATTAAATTTCTATGTACAACATATTAATTATAAATAACATTACAACGATTATTTGAATCGAGAATGTACGAGAAATGTTGATTTGTAGTTTTAAAAAAAGATGTAAGCGGCGCTAGCTGTTAGTTGCTTCTAGAACTTTCTACATCGCCGGTATGACCACCATGCGAAATACTGCGGCATAGCTTCATTCATTATCGTGCACAAACGAAGGAAAAGCAAAAAAAGTAACAGTCACTATCTTAATTCAATTTTGACACAATGGATCAGGTAATTATAATTAATTTCTTTCAAAATAATAATTATTAAAGTTCCATTTATTCTGTTTATATTATCATTTTAATATATTTATTGTTACAATTAATTTCAATACTCACGATGCTTCCAGCACGTAAATATCATTTATTATGATAATGTTTTTCAAAAGAACCAATAAATAATTTTATTATTTTTACTAAATAATTAATTTTATAAATTTAAATATATATATTGTGCGAAAGAGTTTTATTGATTTTAAATAAGATTAATAATAAGTAAATGTGAGGTTAGCAATTATAAATATAATTTTGTATTTTAGGTGTCAGTGTTAAAGGATAAAGGGAATGCAGCGTTACAGGCAGAAAAATATGACGATGCAATTAAGTTTTATACCGAAGCAATTGCAATAGATGGAAATAATCATGTTTTATACAGCAACAGATCTGCTGCTTATGCTAAAGCTCAAAAGTTCGAGCAGGCATTGGAAGATGCTGAAAAAACAGTGTCATTGAAAAGTGATTGGGCTAAGGGATATTCTAGAAAAGGCAGTGCATTAGCTTACTTGGGAAGATACGATGAAGCAATAGAAGCCTATGAGAAAGGCCTTCAATTAGATCCCAATAACGCTCAAATGAAAGAAGGTCTGGCTGAAGTTAAAACACGAAAAGAAGAAAATACATTTAATCCATTTAATACTCCAGATCTTTTTACTCGCTTAAGAAATGACCCACGAACTAGAGAATACCTAGATGATCCAGAATACATAAAACTTTTGAATAATTTGAGAACAAATGCACTCAATTCAGCTGCTAACTTTCGGGATCCTCGTATTATGACAACTATAAGTGTCATTCTTGGACTAAACACTGGTGGTGAAGCAATGGATGTTGATCCACCAAAACAAGAGGAACCAAAGCCTCAGCCTAAACCTCAACCAGCAGAAGAACCAAATATTCCACCAGAAAAGAAAGAAGCTTTAAAAGAAAAACAAAAGGGTAATGATGCTTATAAGAAAAAAGATTTCGAGACTGCTCTTAAACATTATAACAAAGCTATTGAGTTAGACCCAACAGAAATAACGTATTTATTGAATATTGCTGCTGTATATTTTGAACAAAAAGAGTATAAAAAATGTATTGAAGAATGTGAGAAAGCAATTGATCTAGGTCGAGAAAATCGAGCTGACTTTAAACTTATCGCCAAGGCCTTTACACGAATTGGTCATTCATACGAAAAAATGGAAGATTGGAAGCAAGCAAAGATTTATTATGAAAAATCTATGGCTGAACATAGAACTCCAGAAATAAAAACAATTCTTTCTAAGTTGGAGCAGAAGATTAGAGAAGAAGAGAGAAAAGCTTATATAGATCCAGTCAAAGCAGAAGAAGAAAAAGAATTAGGTAATCAGAAATTTAAGGATGGAGACTATGCAGGAGCTGTGAAACATTATAGTGAAGCTATTAAACGTAATCCTGATGAAGCTAAGTACTACAGTAATCGTGCTGCTTGCTACACAAAACTCGGAGCATTTGATTTAGGATTGAAAGACTGCGAAAAATGTGTAGAACTTGACCCTAAATTTGTCAAAGGATGGGTAAGGAAAGGAAAAATTCTTCAAGCCATGCAACAACATAGAAAAGCATTAAAAGACTATCAAACTGCACTTCAACTTGATCCTTACAATGCTGAAGCTTCAGAAGGATATAGAAGTTGCTCTGTTTACTTTGATTCCAATCCTGAAGAAGTTAGAAAAAGAGCCATGGCTGATCCTGAAGTTCAAAGCATCTTAAGAGATCCAGCAATGAGATTAATTTTGGAGCAAATGCAGAATGATCCTAAAGCTTTACAAGAGTAAGTATTTTTATTAGAAATTATTTATCCTTCTACTATTGTAAAACATATTTCTTATATTCTTTTTTAATTTACAGCCATTTAAAGAATCCTGCTATTGCTGAAAAATTACAGAAACTTTTAGAATCTGGCCTGATTGCTATTCACTGAAAAACAATTCTATTGAATGCGGAATGGAATATATGCGATATATAAGCTTCGAATGACGAATTCATTTTGCTATTGAATTCTTGTATTTTTAATAATAAGTTCAACGTTTCTTAAAACAACTCAGACAGAAATATTTTAAGCTTGAAAAGCAACACTGTTATCAAGGACATTAAATATTGTGCAAAAATGTCTCGATTACAGACTAACCCTAAGATATTTTCGAAAAAATCACAAAAAATCATGAAATGATTAACTAATCAATAGGTAATAATTTTTTGCAGTTCCTGACGAATGTGAATTGTATAATAATAGAAACGTTGTTTAAGCTAGAAATCAATAATGAAATATTTTTTTTTCATGCAAATTCGTGTTCTACTATGTAGTCATTGTTTATTTGTCACGGTCCATTCATTATATAGATTACTTAATAAACATACTATAATTATTATAAAGTGACATGTTTTATTATATTTATAAGATACACTTTTAAAATCAATTGAAGCTATGTTGGTTTTAAGATGTCTTTCAGCATCTCTGTACTGCATCAAATAATGAAACATAAGTTTCTTCATATCTACTTTTTGACTTCATTATACTACACCCAAATCCACTTCTAATGCATATCAATACTTTGTACGTAGAATTTATCTGAAGCAAAGCATGCGATATGGCTGTTTATATTGGTGCTTTTCCATAGCAACTACCATTTGAGACTCATGTCCTATAAATTTATGATTTATAATTTCCCATACGTTGGGAAACAAGTTAAATATGTATTCTTCAAGATTTTCATCAACTTTATTTCTTGATATAGTCATTAGTAGAACTAGCTTTCTGTCAAAGTTACTTGTACAAAGTGCACTCAGTACAACTAGTGAACTCGACCTGTTATTTAATGCTTTCATTTTAAGAAATCAGGATTATTCATAAACATTTTAATTGTACTATCGTACATTTAACTTTATTTAAATCAATCATTAAAACTGTACATTTGATCCAATTGCCAGTTCATGGTATAGATATTTCAAAATAGAAAATATCAGTGATGTTTTCTTGATCAATCGGACTTTTAGATTATTTTATTACATGCTAAATTGTAGTGCATAAAATGTTATTGTAGATATTTTATTTAATACTGGATTTATATATTGTTTTCGTGTCATCTTCCTTGCTCTGCTATTTTCTTTTCTATCAAATTTGTATTTGTTTTGGTCAATTTACAGTTCTGTGTGATGACGTAATATTGATGAATGAAGTAGAATAAATATAAAATCAAATTTATCTCTACATAAGCCTGCAGTGGCGTAAATGGTAACGTGTTAGGACGATATTGTATAAATTATAATTAATTTTAGGCCGTATGGGGGACGGCGGAGTGTGATAGTACACTTGTATAGATTTTGATAACACTGTGTGAATATTGTGTTATAATTTTCTAGAATAATAAATGAAAACTAGTATCAGTAAATAGTGTGTACTACAGGTAGTATAAAGTAATTTCAAGCAAAATTCAAGTGGAATCCTAAAGATCCTGGTTCGAATCCAGGCTGCAGATATAATTTTTTTTTTCTAATGTCATTGCTAAACATTATTTTGGTGATACCAGAATACAACTGGTTTATATGCATCAAAACATTTATTTACATAATAATTAGTTCAACATTCAGTCATTTCATGACTATCTTGAATAATTAAAAATTCTTTATAATAAAAACTATTTTTTATAGAAACCTATTTAGAATTACTCAAAACGTTCGATTTTCGCTTTAAGTTAATTTATTTTTCAATTCGTAGAAAATAGATTTAAACTGTCATGTCTTAAATAGTTGCATTTTTAACATTTTAGATTTCTTTCTCTTCTGTGTTTTCTTTTATTGTCATTACCATCATCTTCTATTTCTATCTTCATAGTTACTTTCTTAATTTACATCCGCATCATCTCAACTGCAAAATTCGGTTATTATCCGATAACTGGACAACTTGAATATTTAAAAAAATTTCAAATAGAGAAGAGAAACTCAATTTTTGTTGTTTGATCACGCTTTGTAAATATTTATTCAATTGTAATTACAAAGAATATAAAATATACATCATAAACTTGAAAATTGAACTTAATTAATGTTATCTATCATTGTCAGGAATATAAGGATCGGGTATTCGACGAAAGACAGCTAAATACTTATCACCTTTATTCCTCGTAACTTTTTGGCCTTCTTCAGTGCTTTCATAAAGTTTTGGTATCACAGGATCATTTTTCTGTAATATTAGAATCAGTATTTAATTAATTTCATTTTATTATAAAGAAAAAAAAAACTTACTAATTCGTCATCAGAAATTCTTTGGAACAGACAATGTTCTTCAAAGTGTTTTACAATCCATTCATGGAGGTCTTTTACATCAGTTACTGTATAAACTATTCCCTAAAAAAATTATAATTCATCATTAATTTTTAACTCTTAAAACAATAATACTAAATTACATTTAGAAAAAACCCTCTTACTTGTTCTGCTAGTACATAAGCATATTCAGCTAACAAAGTTTTATTTATTATTCTCCATTTATGTTTAGCCTTCTTGAAATGTGGATCAGGGTATAAGAAAAACATTTTTTTCAACTGTAATTATAAAATAAATATTATTACGTACGTTTTTATCCAGTTCTATAATTTTAAATTGATTAACTTGCCTGGCCTTTTGTGAAATAATTTGGTAGATATTTCATGGCGTTAGTTCTTAAACAAGCTATGTTCTGATATTGATTAGGATTTTGTGTTCTTAAAGCTGCAATTCTATCCATAACATAATCAGAAACCTTCACTCTGATTTCCATACCCAATATGAGACTCTCAGGAAACATTGGTGATAAGCTAACTATTTTTTCCAATGAAAAAATTAATTATTTGTAAATTTATCTTTTTTAAATACTTAAGAATATTATTATTAATTATATATCTTAATATTTACCAAGTAAGCCACCATAGCCACATCCAATGTCAGCAAACTCAACTTGCTTGTTTGACAAACATTTATCATTTTCGGAATGAGAAAAAAAATATGGATATAAAGAGTTCCAATCTACCAGCTGAGGCTTTGTTGGGCTAACAATACAATATCAATCATTATTTATTTACAGTTAACAAATGAAACAAAAAATATCACTGAAAAGTTTGATAAAAACTTACTATTCAATACAATGATCAGCAATAGGATTGGAATGAGCACGTTGTCGATAATATTTTTTCTGTGGTAAAGCCAATGTCTTTTCAAGAGGCATTTTTATTAACATTAATTGAATATTTATTCGCACATCTAAACAATATTATGAATACGTTTTGGAGTGCACAAACACGTGGTGTAATTAAATATCAGCTGATCGACGCCACGCAAGCGCCTCTAATATCGCCATTTTCAATCATGGCAGAATAGTGAAGTTCTTGGAGATCGAGTTTGCAAGGTGACGTGTTTTTTTGCAAGAGTAAATTCAATTTTAACACTAAAATAGTAAATTATATCCTTACACTAAGATGTTATTAATGTTTAAATTAAATGCTAGAAAAATGAAGGTTAGAAATGTTTTATAGGAAGTAAAGAATACATAACAAAAGCTGTATAATATTACAAACTCATATATTGAGTTATCAGCATTTACTAGGGTAAGGTTAAAATAAATTTTTATTTTTATCTTTTGTAAAAAGTTTATTATTATGTACAAAAATGCATCGGTAATTCCAAACTCTGGCAGTAAAAACGTATGATTATGAGTATGAAACATTAATATTTGTTTTATTCAAGACAACGAAAAAAAAAATAAAAGTAACTGATGACTTATTTTCCTTTATGTCATTCTTATTGACAATAGCATGGTACAATATATGATTACCACATGAAAGTAATGCATTTAAATTTTATTACTTCTAGACACCACCGTGTCATGCAGTTAATGACAACTCTAAACTCATCAAGCCATCTGTATACAATCAATTGGTAAGTTAAAACGGTGAATAAAACTATTGATCGTCAAACACATTCATAATTTTTGAAGCTCCACAAGAAGTAATGAATGAAATGTTCTATTCTTTCAATTCTTGCTTTTACCAACAAGAATATTTCGCATTTTTTTCCATTTTTTTTTCAATAATTTTCATTTATTGTTTGCATTCAATCTTGTGTTTAACAAAATTATTCTTTACTACATCTATAAAAAATGTCTCAATGATTTTTTATGTACATAATTATACAGCTTATCTTATAATAACATTTATAAATCAAGTGGTTGCGTATTTTCATAGGAAAAATCACAGTTTATTACATACCACTAGAACAATTATAAATCTTATCACTATTGTCCTTCACTTCTGATTAGCTTTATCAATAATTTAATCGATGAAAGTAAAGTAAGAATACTAAACTCTCTACAAAGATTAGCTAACTTGATTAAATATTTTTTAACTATTATTTAATCAACCAAAAATTATTTTTATGATAATAAAAAGCACAATGATTAACATAATAATTATTCCAGATTAGAAAAAATTGAAATGATTATCATTATGATATTTTAGATCTAATTAGGATTATACTTTATTTCAACATTCATACATAATTACTCCCAATTACTTATTTGCAGTAATTCAAAACATTTACCACAGTGGTTAGTTAATATTCATCAATAATCGCTTTTCTAATTGTAACCTTGAAATTGCAAGGACACCTGACAACGAAGTTGCAGTTATAACTCTCATGTCATGCGTTTTTTCTTGACTGTTTAGGTGGCAGGATATTTATGGCAAGTCTGTTAAAGTCTTTGTTGAATAGTTTTGCAGTAGGACAAGTGATATACTTTCTAAAATTGTGAATGTTAAGGTTTTATATGAAAGTTAAAATTTAAATTCTCGCTTAGTTATTTAATTCTTTTATTTTAATAATTTATCTTTTGGATATATTTCACAGTGAATTATCATAGTGTGTGTTGTGTCATATGCCAAGTTTCTAAATATTATTTCTTCAAAAGTGCAATATCTAGGACGTCAAGTGCTAATGTTTCCAAACTTTAATTTTACTCTGCCTTTAGTTTATTTGATAAATAATATTCAGTGATGTCATTGAGAAAGAAACAATTCTCTTCTAGAGAAATACTGTATAGACAAGTATCCTGTCAATCGAATTATCAAAAAAACCAAATTGCTTTGTTTAAAGAGAGATCTCACAGCATTGTTCAACGTTTTGAGCATCGATTATTGGAGGTATATTATCATCAAATCCAATTCATCAGATATTAATTTATTTAATGTCATATTATATTGTCACGTGTTGTAGTTATTTTTTTATTTCTCCAATCAGTTGTCTCATTTCAAGAGAGAATGATAATGTATCTGTTGTGGCCATTATTACTCGTCAGTTATCAAATAAAGTCTGTCTTTATCTTCTTTCAGAGCTCTACTGTCTTGACCACCGCTTAGTCATTGTAGACACTTCTTTATATTTAACTTGTGTTTTTTTCTATTCCAGCATCTTCAATAAATAAATAAGAATTATCGAATATCGAACTAACTATAGTTTACCTTCACATTCAGGCTTCTAGTGATTAGTGTGAAGTTGAATAGAACTAATGTGGGTCTATTTTGTTGATGTCCTATTAACTATTTTTATTCATTTAATCTTTTTTATTGGGACTAGACTTGGTAAATCATGTTGTGATATTAGATGACAATAAATTTTCATCCTTGGACCATAAAATATTCGGATAGTATGGTAAATCCACCTGATGATGATCTTGAATCAAGTGAGAGAACAAGTCTACTTAGTGAAGAAAGTAAAAGTTCTTCAGGATCATTTTCTGCATTTTTTGGAAGTCGATACGTTTCTTATGGATCATTTCAAACTTGTCAACAAGTTGTTCGTTCTTTTTGGACGCGAAGTAAACAGGTAGAGTTTTTTTTTTTAGTTTTATTTTTAAAATATACTTATGAATATATTTTCATCGTGAACTATTTCTAGAAGAAGTATATTAACTCTTCTATCTACAAAACACACTTTCTACAGTGGTAGAAAATATTGTTTCATGTTATTTTAGTTGAAAAAAAGTATCTAGAAAGTCTAGCTGTCGATGATGTTACAATTCAATGCAGCAGTTTCTAGATTTAGATTATAGATTCCAATGAAATTGACTGACAAGATTTTTAAAGAGTTAGTTAGACATGTCTTTATCGAATGAACTTATTTTTAAAAATAATTATGGAGAAAATAATTAGAATTTCACGTAGTTTAATTTTATATATTGAACAATTTTTTTTATTTTTAGAAAAATGAAGTGATGCTGATGAAAAATAATTAAATTTCACTTTAAAAAAAAAATTTTTAAATAAAATGCAAAAAAGATAAAAATATTGTTGGAAATACTTTTATCTACAGGATATAAAACAAGTGATATGAAACGAAATTTATCATATTGGCATTGAAAAAAAAGAATGCTATACCAGATCAACTCATATCTAATTGTTATTTCAGCACCATTACGTCATTAATTCATAAAAAAATTATAATTCTTCTTTATAATAATAATAACTGTTTAAAGAAAACTGATAAATTAGTTGGAATTAAATCTGCTGATTTATTCATGACTATAAGAAAAGAATAGATTCTTATTAAAATAATTTCTTAGTCAGTCTTTTGTTCCATTTTCTTCATCTTTGTATCAGATAGCATCATAGCACAATTAAATCTCTAACATAGAGTTCCATGTATTAATCAAATATTTTCTCACAAACTTAAATATCAAACGAAACCAATTATATTTGACTCATAAATGACAACGAGATGAGGTCGTAGTACACAGAGATAAGTTAGCAAAATATATTTAATCCTATTTGATTCAACGTTTCATGTAGACTGAAGAATTTTATTAACTCTATTTATTATACTTGATCAGATAAAAATGATGTTCTTGATATTAATTAAAATATTTATTATTGACAGAAAGAAAATTGGAAAAACATCATTGAAAGTTTGGTGTGGGTAGAATCTATTATGTTGATACATCTGATAGGTTGCATTGAAAATAACTGGTGAGACAGTTGTAAAAGAAGCTAATAATGGAAAAGCAGTGAAATGAGTGCAAAAGTAGCAACTAATAGAGCTACAGACGCGTCTAACAATATGTACACATGAAGCGTTATACATCTCTGTGGCATATAAATGTTGATCCACAATGTGGGGAAACACCACCAATGTTTCTGCTGTGTATACATAGCTTTCGGGGTAACCGAGATATATATTCTACGCAATAGGCGACTTGGATCTCTTTGAGTTTCATTCGGTCTTGTCGCGTGGATCGTGCAATAGTTTTTTTTATCATTATGATTTCATTATTGTTTTATCTAGTGATGTAGTATGATTACTTTTTACTGTTACTATCAAGTATTCAGTGTAACTTAATTTAAAAAAAAAAAAAATTGTTTTTTTCTAAAGTTCTTTGTTTTATTTCTTCTAATCAAGATGTCATCAAAAAATTTTGAAAAAATGCTCAGGCTGACACCTTTGACTAGGGTATTTTTTATTTTTTTTTTCAATTATTTTTTATTATTTTTAATTGGTTTAATTTTTCATAAATTCTGAATCATCATTGAAGACAATTTAAGTGATAATTAAACATTGGACTAAATATTTTAAAAAATTCTTAAATTAAAAAGATTTTTTATTAAAATTTTGTGTATGTAATAATGAATAAATGTTTTTTTTTATCACATTCATTAAAGTTGGATTAAGAATAATGTGACTTTAATTAAATATATTTTAAGATTTATTATCAAACCAAGTTAATTAAAAAATAAGAATAATTTTTTTTTTTGTTAAAAATATTATTAATCAAAAAATAATGTTTTACATAAATCTTGAAGATTATTATCAACACTTCTAATTGATTATTATGATATATTATATTTCAGATGACGTGAATAATTATGCACTGAGAATAATTCACGCGCATTGCACTCATGAATTCTTCCTTTGATCATTTAAAATCATGCGCTTGTCATCAATTTTTTTTTTTACTATCAATTCTTTCAACATCTATCTCAACATCTCATGTCTATTTATTTTATATTTCGAATGAGTTGATTAAATTTATTTATAAAATGATAAATTAGAACAACTGGAAAATCTAGAAATTTGTTAGTAATAATTTGCTGTGCAGTTTGACACATATCTATATGTGCTCCCAATTGAAGGACACATTTAAAGAAGACGATAAATGATAAGTAAGAGTGAAGGATGCCATGCGGAAGGCTGACGGCAGAGAGGTCAAGATTGCGTGTTCGATCTGCCGTATTGACATCGATGAAGATGATGAGAATGAAAAAAAAGAAGAGAAAGAGACTACGGGAGATTTGCCATTATCAATTGGAGACAATGACAAACCAGATACGGTGATGACAAATGAAAATAACTTGTTTATAGATACAAGTGATAGAAAATGTTCATCAACTCTACAAATTCCTCAAGATTCTCAGAATTTCTATCAATCTAATGGTCATGTTTCTGATGTCTCTGGAGACTCGCAGAGAATTTCTGGATGGTATTTTTCATCAGACAATACCAATAATTCATCTTCTAACACTTTAGAGACTCATGAACCATCTCCGGTATTTACAAATAATCAAACAGGTGACATAAGAAGATCTAGTGTCACAAGTATGGCAATAACATCTAGTCTTGCTACAAGTCTTGTTGGAATTTCTTCAGTAGTTCCGCAAAAAATGTTTAAAAAAGATACAACATCACGTGTACGATCACCATCCAATGGATCAATTTATTCAACAAATATCAATGATGATACTGGCCTTGATGATGTTACTACACGTACTCTGTCATCAAGAAGAAAGTCCAAGTTACCACTTCTACGTCTACATATGCCTCAACCACATTCTTGGTCCAATTTTACAGCATCTTCTGATCCTGATGAACGTATTCATCATGATAATCACCATCATTATCATTTTCCACACATTCCGGTACCAACGTTTAGCTTCACCAGCGACGGACCCGGTCGCAAATTCAGCTTTGGCATAAGACGACATTCGCAGATGGTTAGTTGGTCCGGGTCATATCGAACTCAACAAAATAATGTTTCTTAATCATGCATGGCGTTTTTTTTTTTTTCTCATTAACTAGAGTGTTGGCTGCGTAAGCTTTTGATTTGTTTAGAAAAATAACCAGCAAAATTATAATTAAATAATTTTATCTAGTAAATTAGCAGACTTGGCAACGTTATAGCAATATTTAAAAAATTGTATCTTTGTGAAAAATTGTTGGACTCACATCAACCAGAACTCATTTTAAAGCTTGAACTACCTAGTAGGAAGATCAACATTTAAAGTGTTTTTATTAGTTTACACAAGTGTGTTAAAAATTCATCAATATTCTAATGTGTTGCTAAATAGAGGAAAAATAAATAATATTCCCTTATTTCCTACTAAATAATGGATGACAATGAAAATTTATCTACTAATGTTTTTGAACACAAGTAATTATAGACTTTGGAATGGATTGTAATATCCAACGATTTTAAACAGAGATACAATTATTTGTTAGTCATTCAGGTTTGGTAGGGTTTTCAATGGTTTTTAAATGATCGTCTCTAGAGTATTCCATTAATTAATGAAATAAGTTAATGAGTTATTTTTATGTTATTTCACAAAAGGTACCCAGCTGACGAGAAATCGGTTGATAAAATAATCATTATCACAACTTAGATCTCACTTTAATGTCAGAATAATATTTTTCAATATCCAATATATTAATTTTTATATTGTTAGTTCATAATTTCCTTATCCATATAAAGGGTTTATCCTTTCACTTACTAGCAATCCTTGAAGTAAAATACAAAATAAATTTTCCTAGCTATTGATATTACATTTGAATATTTAACAGTTAAATTAACACTAATGTTTGGTGAAATAAAAGTGATCAATGACGTAGTTATGTTCATGAGTTTATGTTGTAAGTGACATTAAAGGAAAAACTTCAATTACAGTCTTTATCAATTTTTATACTATCTATATTTACACACGTTTTCCCCAGACAAGTTAGCCATGGAAAGTAGTATATTATACACAGTTGGTGATCAACACGTTTATCGTAAGACGTTCTATTAGTAATACTCCAATTTTTCAACGCTAAAATGCAGCTCTCAATTATTTCTTGGATGAATAGCGTAACATCGCTCTACGATTTTAATATATCATCTAGTGTAGGTTGTTATTAATATCATTGACATCCAGCTGACTATTGAAAATCAATGTAAATGACTTAATGTTGCATACATCATTCAATTATTCATTTTTTCATCTGGCTGCTCAACTCAATAATATTCATGTGTTTGGATGCCGTGTGATTTAATATTTTACATCAATTTTATTATGATTAATAATAATATGCTATTCTCTGTTTTGTTTTCCAGACTCTTCATCGAACTGACTCGATGGTGTCGTTGTGTTACCGGTCACTTGCTAATTTCATCACTGAAGATAATTTCAGTGCTTTTCAAAGTTTTCTTGAAAATAAAAGAATACCTATTGATGATCGTGATGAGGTAATTTATTTTAATATTTTAAAATTATTTGTATTTTTAATTAATGTTTTAATAAAACTAATTGCTTTGAGTTGGATCAGGTCTTGATAATTTAAAATATGTTGTAGATGTGTCTTATCTATAAACTTGAAGTATAAATAACATAGCACCATTTATTTTCAGAATGGCACTACAGCTCTCATCTTTGCAGCATCTAAAGGCAAACTTCAATTTGTCCGTGAACTCATTAACCATGGTGCCGATGTCAATGCTGAGGATGCAGATAACTGGACAGCACTATTATGTGCTGCCAAAGAAGGACATACAGAAGTCTGTCTCGAATTACTGGATCACGGAGCAAATCTGGAGCAACGAGATGTTGGTGGATGGACAGCACTCATGTGGGCCACCTACAAAGAGAGAACAGCAACGGTAATGTTGCTTTTATCTCGTGGTGCAGATGTAAATGCTCATGGAAATTATCATATATCATCACTACTATGGGCTTCAGGAAGAGGTTATGCTGAAATTGTAAAAGAACTAATTGTTCATGGAGCTAAAGTTAATGTAGGAGATAAATATGGAACAACTGCTTTAGTTTGGGCAGCCAGAAAAGGAAATATAGAAATTGTTGATACTCTTTTGAAAGCTGGCGCTAATGTTGATACTGCTGGAATGTATTCTTGGACTCCTTTGATTGTTGCAACGCTCGGTAATCATGTGGATGTGGTTATGCTACTACTTGATCACAAACCAAACGTTAATGCACTTGATAAAGATGGTTATACAGCGTTAGCGATCGCTTGTAGAGAAGGATATCATGAAATTGTCAGTGCCTTGCTCAATTGTGGAGCTTATATTAATATACAAGATCGAGCTGGTGATACTAATTTGATTCATGCAGTCAAAGGAGGTCATCGAAGTGTAGTTGAGGCACTTTTGAAAAAATATGCTGATGTTGATATACCAGGAAAAGATAGGAAAACTGCCATATACATTGCAGTAGAAAAGGGCAATGTTCCAATATTAAAAATATTATTAGGTGCTAATCCTGATCTTGAAATACCCACCAAAGATGGAGATACTCCTTTACTACGTGCTGTAAGATCGAGAAATGCTGAAATTGTACAATTATTATTAGATAAAAAAGCTAAAGTGAGTGCTACTGATAGAAAGGGAGACACTGTATTACATATTGCTATGCGTGCACGATCAAAAGCAATTGTGGAAATTTTATTAAGAAATCCAAAACACAGTCAGTTACTTTATCGTCCTAATAGACATGGAGAAACTCCATATAATATTGATCTTAAACATCCAAAGACAATTTTAGGACAAATTTTCGGTGCTCGACGGCTTAATACTAATGAAGATAACGAAAATATGTTGGGTTATGATTTATATAGCAGTGCTTTGGCTGATATTTTAAGTGAGCCATCACTTTCTACTCCAATTACTGTAGGACTGTATGCCAAATGGGGATCTGGCAAGTCATTTTTACTTAACAAATTACGTGAAGAGATGAAGAATTTTGCACGTCAATGGATTGATCCTGTGTTTCAATTTTCTACACTGCTGTTAGTTGTCGTTATGCATATATCAGTTTTAATTGGAACTATTGCAGGATTAGCTGTACAATCATGGATATTAGGTGTTGCATTAGGAGTTTCAGTATTGACGACAGTTTATATTTTTCTTGGACTAGTTTGGTATGCAAATAACCGATACGACTGGAATTGGCCGTATAATTTTACGGTTGCACTTACAGTTAAGCTCAATTCATTAAGACTATTACTACAAGTGATTTTTTGTCTTCCTCCTAGTAGTCAACTGAATGATGGCCTAACAATACAACCGATTAAATTTTATTTTACTGATCAAACACGAGTAGGAACAACAACAGCTGGTGAAAATGCTGTTGTTCAAATGGTTGGATCATTATATGATTCAATTGAAAGTGATTTTGGATCTTTTGCCACGAGGTTATACAGAGCTTTTAGACCGAAGGCCATTAAAACAACTACCTCTTGGAAGTGGAGACAATTATGTTGCTTGCCTTATGTAGTTATTTTTGAATTTTGCTTATGTAGTCTACTTGTTGGTATATCTACACTTACATTATATTTTATAGACAATTATAGTATTGAAAGAACCATAGATCCCACGACAGCCCATATTATTATGATAACTGTAGCTCTTTTGTTAGCCTTCAGTGTCATTGCTAATTTATACACGTGGAGTAGAACATTGAAAGCATTAATATTCTCACAGCGAAGACATTTACAACGGAATATTGCAAAATTAGATTCTCTTAAGAGTGAAGGATTTTTACAAACTCTTAAATCTGAAGTGAGCTTAATGACCGATATGGTTAAGTGCCTGGATAGTTTTACTTCTCAACAAAGTAGGCTAGTATTAATAGTCGATGGATTGGACAGTTGTGAACAAGATAAAGTTCTATTAGTACTTGATGCAATGCAGGCACTTTTCAGTGATAATGGATGTCCATTTGTTATTATTTTAGCAATTGATCCACACATTATTGCTAAAGCTGTTGAAGTTAATAGTCGTCGACTTTTTACTGAATCAAATATTGGCGGTCATGATTATTTACGTAATATGGTCCACGTGCCTTTTTATCTTCAGAACAGTGGACTGCGTAAAGTTAAAGTTGCCCAACAAAGTGCTCAACATTACAAAAAAATGACTTGGTGTGAAGCTGATGAGAATGTTAATTACGCAACAACAAGCGCTATTCATCATCCAGTGTCTAGTAGACGTTTAAGTACAGAATCGAGTGTAATGAATAGCAATGAGAAATTAAAACCACCGAGTCGGAAGGGTAGCCGAAAGATGCGATTGAGTGAATCTATTGCCAGCAGCATTGGTAGTAATTTAAATCGCTTAGGAGGTGCTCAAGATTTAAATAAAATGCTGTTGACTGATGATTACTTCAGTGATGTTAATCCACGTAGTATGCGACGTTTGATGAATGTTGTTTATGTTACAGGTAATTTTTGTTTTATATTTATTTTTTATATTTCAAAATAATTTAAATATATTAATATAAATTTCTTATTTGTAGGAAGACTATTAAAAGCATTCCAGATTGACTTCAACTGGTATCATTTAGCTAGTTGGATCAATATTACTGAGCAGTGGCCTTTTAGAACTTCTTGGATGATTCTTCACTATGAAATGTATGAAGACACTTTTGAAGATTCAATATCTTTGAAGGCATTGTATGATAAGTAAGTATTGATTCAATTGTCTGAAAAAAAATTTTTAGAACAAATAAATTAACATTGAATTTTTTTCTTGTTATTTTAGAGTTCGTCCACAAATTCCAGTACTTAAAGACGTTCAACCTCTCTTAGAAATGGATAGAGATGAACGTAAGCTCGATGTTTTTCTAACATTTCATCGCTCCAGTCTTCTAATTAGTGATATGAGAATATTCTTGCCATTTACTATTAATCTTGATCCTTACATAAAAAAGAAAATAAAAGAAGAGCAACAAAGTATTGAAGAAGATGTTCATTTAGGAATATATAAAAATCAATGGCAAAAGACAAATGACTCATGGATTCCAAATAGAACTAATTTGACAAATCGTCATGCTAAATTAGTCAAAACTCCAAGTTTATCTGGACCACCATTCCCACCATTAGGACCTTGGGCTATTCCTCCAGTCTATGATTGGCATCAACCTTGGGTCCAAATACCACCAATTGAACCTCCAATTAAACCTCTTCCAGTGGCTACTACTTTGCCATCGGAAATTCTTGAAATAAGATTGTCAAATTTATCTGTCAATAATATTTGTGACCTTCTGTCAAAAATTGATGAATTAAACCCTAATAAATTAGAGAGCTATAAGAATATAGTTAGAGAAAATAATATAACTGGAAAAGTCTTGTTACACTGTGATTTATCAGAATTGAAACAAGTACTTAATATGACTTTTGGTGACTGGGAGATTTTTCGAATAGTTATTGTATCACTTCGAGAACAGGAACGATCAGTATTTTCAGTTTGTGAAGAAGGTCCACGTAGTGTACGATTTACTGTACGACCCGAACCAAATAACCGCAAAGGTATTACAATTTTTAATTAATAATTAATTCAGTATTCAAGCAATATTTTTTTCATACCTTTGCCATTTTTTTTTGTAGAAACAAGAGAGTCTCAAAGTAGTTCTCAAATATATTCCACTCATGGAGATAAAGAAAAGCCCACAAGTCGAACAGATGGATCATCAAGACGTGATCCAACAAAACATTCAATAATGGAAAAGCAGGTAAGAATCAATGAAAAAAAATAATTTAAAATAATATTAAATGATCAGATACTTAGTTATTCACTTTTATCATGTGCACAAAATTTCATTACGTGGGGAATTAGTTCCAGGTAAGAAACACAATCATTTTAATGTTTGCAAAAGTCACGATTAAATCAGCTTGTAATATTTTTTATGCTTTATTATTATTTAAATTATTTTGAGAGATACTACAATCTGGTTTTTCAAATGACTCTTTTGTTAGTAATAATTATTAAACAATAAACATTTATTATGTTTGTGTGAAATTTTATTTCAAGTTATTTATAATAAGATAATAATCATAAAAACGTATGTTAAATAAGTGTTTCGGGTATTAGGTGACTCTAGAAGAACAGATGATCTGTGGAGCTCTTCAAACCTTGAACGAAGAGGCTTGTGAAGATGTTTTGGATGTACCGTCACCCACTGTAGTACCTCCAGACTCACTTCCAGGTGAGCCTACTTCCCTACCGCTTACACTGCCTGTGGTTATTGTTGAAGAACCACCAAAGTCTGACGACCAAAGCCCTGACAACAACGAATACGGCACTCATTTCTAGTCAGATAAATATCAAAATGATACATTTGTGAAGATATTAGATTAGTTTGTTTTTACTTTGAACAGTTTTATTTTACATTTACTGCTGACTATTTGATATCAAATAAAAAAACTGACTGTGTGAACAAAACATTAATTAATCCAGTTATTTAAATTATTTTTAATATTTCATCAAAGTTACCAGCAAAATGAGTAATAATTTGCTCGTAAATTCCATGAGTGAAAGGAGAGATTACAACAGTCATAAGTTGGCTAAAGATTTAATAAAGTCTGTATTTTTCCATTATTTGATAAGTTAAGAATTTATTAGTTAAATAAGAATAAAAAGATTGTAATAAAAAAGATTAACAATGATAAAAGTTTAAAGATACTTTGTAAAATACGATCTATCGATGTGTAATTATGAACTTTTTAATTGAAATTATGTAAAGTTTTGTGTGTTTAATTAGCAATCACGTCGATAAAATCGTATTGAACATTTATTTGTACATTACGCATGTAGAATTTAGAGATAAATTTATCAAAGGTAATAGGTTGATGTGAAACTGTGATAAGATGTACAGCTATTGCTGTTAATATTGTTTTTTAAAAATGCAGATCTCAGTTTATTTATAATAACTCATTTAAATAATTCATAACTAAAACCAACATTATTGGATATTGTTAAACCTTAATAATGGCAATAAACAGTTACATTTAAAAAATAATTTTTGTACGATTTTATTTGTTTACAAAATAGTCTGTAGTAAACTAAAATGTCATGCATGTGTGTGTATTTCTAGATGTCAGGGCAGGTCGTTAAATAAATTTCATTATCTTAGAATACCCAAGTCTTCTAGTAATCAGTCTTAAAGTAAAGAATGTTGAATCATAAACCAATTATGTTCTAGGTGGTCGAGCACGATCTGTCAGTATTACAACTGCCCCCGACACTGACTACGTATTGCTTCAGCCATCACCTATTTATCATTGGGTACCAGTTCATGATGATCCTGAAAGTTCTGATGATAGTTCTCATGAATCAGCATTAAATTTACATCGTTCCAATTCACAACGAAGTATTACCTCCCAAAGAAGTTTTAAATCTACTTATTCTCATAATAATCGTACTAGAAAAAGAAGCACAAACATCAACAGCCGTCCAAGCTCCCTTCTAATATCACCTCCAGCATCTCCAAGGCCTGCTTATCGTTCCAAGTCAACTGATGATTATGCTGCCAATGATGTGGCTGTTAAACAAATCCCAGCTGTTACTCTATCCAATATGCGACATTCAACTCCAACTATTGCTGATGATATAAAAATTGTTGTACCAACGGTTCCTACAAATTTCGACAAATTAAATAAACTTAAAGATCGTTTGATTGGAACAACATCATCCAATCAATCACCTGCTGGTGAAAGTGACGACGAATCTACTCCTCTTGTGTCTGAACTCTCAACACCATCACACACACAATCTGATAGTGTTTTTACTCACGCATTTAGTCCAGAAAGTGATATGTCTCCAGTGTCAATTAAGAGTCTTCCACAGACAGGAGAAAGAGCTATAGATTTAGATTATTGTGATTCTGCAAGCCTCGTAATTCACGAATCTTCTGACTCAAGAGCACTAGCTCGACAAAACGCTGAAGACTGGGATAGTCCAGAGACGCCAGTGTAAATGAATATAATATTTTATGTTTTTTATTTCACCTTAATGCTTCACCTTGATAAGTTATTACACTGCTCAAAAATATTTAGAAGTGTTTCGAAATTTCTATAGATAAGATAATGAGGTTCTATTTGTTCTTTAAGACCTTGATAATTGCACAGTGATAAGAAGCACATGGATTTTAATTAGATAGACAAATTAATTTTTTTCTTTTTTTCATATTTATTATTTATCGTTCCTTTACATGTTGTATTACATGTAAAGGCTAAAAAAGAACTCTTAGGAAACGTACTATAGTCAATGTATGTTTAATTAAATCAATTGTACTACTTAAAATATGTGATATATCGTTATAAATACGTTAGAGTGCCTTAATTAAATACGAATAAGGAGAATTTTATACTTTTATTATTTAAATAAATTAACCCTTCAGCCTATAAAATGTTTAGTTTTAGATTTATATGTTTTTATATTTAAATTTTTAGCGCGTATATGCGTGCGCATGAAAACTATCTTCTAATTGGTCGAGTTTAAATATAGGCAATATGGCCGAAAAAGGCGAAAATTTGGAAAAGAAGCTTTGAATGATTTTTTTTATTTATCAAGTATTAACACTAAATAAAAGTAAATAATTCGATTCAACTATCGAAATTTAATCATGACTACTGTACATCGTCAAACTTTATCTTCACTTCATCCTGATGCTCAAAATACTCTTATTGTTGGATTAATTATAAATAGTTTCAATCCGCGATCGTTTGATACACATTCAAAATGTATGTTATTATTTTAATTGCGTTGAATATTTGTTCTTTACTTATTTTAATTTTATAAATTTTTTAGTTGGTTCGTTCACAAGATGTGTGTGGACTTTTACTCTTCGTGATATCGAAACAAACACAATTAATGTAACCGTTTGGGGAAGTGAAGATTATGTAAAAAACCTTGTAGCGTCCTATCATATAGGCACCGTTGTTGATGTAATAAGTGCTAAAGTAAATTTGAGAAAAGCTGATGATAAAAATGAAATGTTTGTGCCATCAGTAAGTAGTCTTTTCAGCTTGACTGTTAATGAAGGAATAGCACTAATCCAGCGTCATGAAGGTGCTGATGTTGATGAATATAAAACCCTATTACACTTACCAATAAAAAATATATCAAATGTTAGCTCTGTTCAAAATGTAGTAGAAAATCTGCAAACAATGTTAAACCAATTTGTTAATCTTGTAGTCATTGTTACATTTGTAAGTCACTTCATTTGTTCTTTTTTTTTCGTCGTAATAACATTGATAAATATTGCATGAATGTTGGTATTTGTAAGATGAATAGTTTTAATTCTTCCTTTTAGATTGGAGAAGCAAAAAATATCATAACAAAACAAGGACGTTCAATGGTGACAAGAGATTTTGAAGCTACTGATGGTTCTTATCCAGACACAGTTGCTTTTAAACTTTGGGAGAATGATTGGGTTGAGAGATCTGGATTATGGGAACCAAAATCAACTGTTTTATTCTTAGCAGATGTACAAGTTATTTTCAATCGATATAAGAAAAAAAATACCCTAGCTATTGTGAGGAAAACAATGATCACTGAGAACCCGTCTATTCCTCAAACCATTGAAATAAGGAAATCCGTTAAATTGGATAAAGATTATCAACCACATGATCCATTTATCGTACCAATGCGTAAATAGGAATACTTTTATTTGTTTTAGATTTCACTTTATTCATTTTATTTATAATTATTTTCTTTATTATAGCTGAGAGTATTAAGAATGTAATGACAATTATGGAGATATCACAGCGATTACATCAGAAAAAACCAGATAATGTTGATAGAATACAGTTTTCTACTATTTTGTATGCTCAAGTAACAGATATGGAGTTAGATAATCCTAATATACCAATAATAATCACCCGATGGTATAAAAAACTATTCTTTTCATTTTGATAGATGAAAAATTTATTAACTTATCATGTATTGATTTTTATGTAGTGCTTTGTGTAAACGTATTGTTACGAATCGTAAAGAATCTTGTATGAACTTGGATTGTCCATGTGGAAACGGAAGAAGAGCGCCTGAAAATATTGATCATTTTTATATCAAAGTTAATTTAAAAGATGATACAGGCCATTTTTTGATTGGATGCAGGTTGACTGGACCACCTGCAGAACAAGCTTTGGGCTGTACTCCTACCGAATTTAGAGTAATTTTTTTCACAAAATTTATTTACTCCAAAATATCACAATATTTTTTAGTTATAAAAGATTATTTTATTTCTACTAGGCAATGATGAATGAAGAGCGTCAGAATTTAAAGTGGAAATTCTTAATGGAGCAAGTTGAAGTTCGGCTACAAGTCTTAGGTCCTTCACCAACATTTTCTCGAGCTCTTTATAATATTTTATCACTTAAAAGAATTCGAGACATATAATATTGATAACAATATTTTCTAATTTATTATTATTGTTTTTTTCTCATTAATATTTAATGACTTTCTGTTTCGTTAACGATTTTCTTATCTATTGTACAAAAAATGATTTTCAGTTCTTAATGAATTTAAAACTAATCTCAATTAAATAAATTATGTTGATAAAGTATTCGTTATTGAAAAGAAAAAAAAACATTTTTTACTAGAATTTAAATTTGGCGCATTATTTAAGCTCGGTCGATCATCAGCTGCTTGGTAGTCGCCATGTCAATTGGTGCAGTCCGGGGCAAATGATATCATTTGATGAACAAAACTGAATTATCATCTAATTAAATTTTTAGTTTTTTGATGGTTATCTATTCCAAATAAAAATCCATTTTTATGGAAAGTGTGATACATGAAGTGTATATATATTAATCGATAAATATCATAATACTTTTTTTTTATAATTAACTAGTACAATGTATCAACAATACTGCTTAATACAGCTGTTAATTTCTATGACAAGATTAAGCCCGGACTTATTACTGTGGAAGTGATTCACTTTATGCGTATTTATTTTTAATATTTAAAGCATTGAATCATGGATAATAATACTGAGGAAAATTCTACAACCACCCAAAACATTGAAGGTAATTATTTAATTAAAAAAGTTCGTTTGTTATTAATCAAATCTTGGTTACTATACATTATTATTGTCAATTGAATATCCATTTGAATAATTGTTTAATTAAATTTAATATTTTTTTTATTAATATACAATGAATATATGACATTAAAATTTTTAAGTGTACTTTTATGACTCATTTAATTAATTTATTACAGATCCCCAAACAATGTTGGAAAGGTTGCAGTCAGAAAATGCTCACTTGCGTGAGGAATTTAATGTCCAAAGAGCGAAAATGAAAGAATTGTTTTTACAAAAAGAAGGTATATCTTGAAGAATTGATTTTATTTAATAAAATAAATATTACAAAAGTATTTTCTTTGTAGAAGAATTGAAAAGGAAATTAAAAGAGAATGCCGAGCTGCAGGAAGAAAGAGATAAATTAAAAAGTGAATTAGATGAAGGAAAGATGCAGTTAGCTATAACATCTTTAGAATTAGAGAATTACATTACTATGAATACACACCAAGTTCAGGAAGAAATCGTTTCTTTACAGCAAGTGATTCAAGATACAATGCAAGAGTCCCAATGTACACGAGAACAATTAGAAATGGAATTACGCAAGTTAAGAACACATATTTCAAAACTTAATGAAGAGAATGCATTCTTAAAAACCCAATTAACGAAAGAAGGATCTTCAGATGGACCACAAATATCCCTTTCAACAGTTACCAAAACACTTGCTAGGAAAGTAGTATCGCAATTAGGAGCAGATACTTTATCATTAGGGCCAGAACATTTAGAGGAGAACATGAGGAAGGTAAAAAAATATGTACGTAAGCTTAACACAATGCACATTTAATTTTTTTCAACTTTTATTAATAAACATTTTATATTCATTTACAAAGTGCTTTTCTTTATTGATTATTTTTATTTTAGGCTCAAGAAGATGCTGAAGTACTGAGATCATTGGTTGTGCCATTAGAAGAAGAAATAAAAGCTTTAAAAGAGAAATTACGATCGACTGATGATGAATTACAGAAATATAAAGAATTACAACACCAAAAAAGAACAGAATCAGATTCTACAGAGCCTACATGTGATATGTGCATTAATTATGAAGCACAGCTAGTTAAAATGCAAACGACAGCTAAAGATTTAGAAAAACAATTAAATGACACTGAGCGAATGTTACAAGCTCAAAGAGAGGAGCTTGTTAAAGAAGTTGAGTTTAGAAAAGAAATGGAAGAAAAATGGAATGAAAAAAAAGAGGAACATAAAATAAAAGTGACTGAATTAACGGCAGCTTCACAATTAGCTCAACGTACACTACAAGAATTAAAGCAGCAATTTAAACAGATGCATCAAGGTGTTACGGAAGAATTAGCTAAATTAACTAAAGGTCGTGAGGAAGTTCAAAGGCATCTTATTGAGTAAGTAAACCACTTTTCCAACAGTTTTAATTTAATGAATAATATTTTATTCATCTTTTATAAATAAAATTTATGTATAAAGTAATGAAATATTAATTTTTAATGCTTTGTAGACTCCAACGAGAAAACGAAATGCTAGTAGGAAAACATAGTAAACATTCACAGCAACTTCAAAGTGAAAATATCAACATGCCAAATACAGTAGAAGAATTGCATATCAGTCTCTTGAGAGCTCATGAAGATTTAATATTAGCTCGGGTTGCGCAGGAAGTAGCAGAAGAAAAAGAAGCTACGATGCGGTATGAATTAAGTATTGTTCGAGAGCAAATGATAGCTGAAAAAGATGACAAAATAGATCGTTTAGAGAAAATGTTACAAGAAACTATGACCGCAAAGAAAGAAGCTGATGCAACGATAATTGAATTAAAACAAAAAATCACGAGCCTCCAGCAAGTATTAGAAACTAGTGGAGAAGTTCAAAAAGACTTTGTTCGACTTTCTCAATCTCTTCAGGTAATAAATCGATCAATATTTTTTATTTCTATTTTAATGGTTACGATTGAAATATTTTATTGCAATGATCATGCAATTTTAGGTTCAACTTGAAAAAATTAGAGAATCAGGAAGCGAAGTACGATGGCAACATGAAGAAGATGTTGATGAATGTCCGACGTGCCACACAGCTTTTACGCTTGGAAAGAAAAAAGTAAGCATTTTTGTAAAATAAAAATTTAATAAATAAAAATCATTTGTTTTAGAATTTGAGAAAATAATGTGAATTTTATTAATTAATTTAGGTACATTGTCGGCACTGTGGTCATATATTTTGTCAATCTTGTTTATCTCATGTTGTGAATAGTGGTCCAAAGCAAAGACCTTCCCGTGTTTGTGGTGTTTGTCATACATTGTTGGTTCCAGACACTGCGCCATACTTTAGTCAACAACCACCACACACTCCAGATTGATTTCTCTATTTATTTTGACGAATAGAAGTTATTTAAACAATGAAGAAAACATGCAATGAGTTTATTACAAAAATCAACAAAATATTAGAAAAAATTTATCTTCTCTAGACAAGTTGACTTCTTGAATTAATGGTTGTATATTTTAAAAGTATTTTTCGCTTTTCAAAAGAAAAAAAAAACAGTTGACATTTAAAATGTTTTTTATTTAAAAATAAGCGTTCTTTATGAATTCCAATTGTTCTCTTCGTAATCTTCTTCGAATTACCTTCAATTTAAAAAGTTGAAATAAAAAATTAAAAAATTTCTTGATAATAGAAATGATGTGTAAATAAAAATTGTCCTTAATGTTTATTGTAAATTTATGATAATATTAAAGCTTTTGAATGTAATATTGTTCATTTTATTACATTACAACGTTCCTTTTTTTTTTTATTTATTTAAACTAAACAATAATTTAACGAAATAACCAAATTGTTAAAATACCACACAATTTATTTTATACTAATATTATGTTAGTTGTCAACGTATAAAAAAATAACACGAAAAATATACCAAACTATTAACGAAGAATAATTAATCATTTACATTATATCGAAATTTTCAACTGTGCATAATAATTACATAAATTTAACGTAAATATTAATATAACAAAGAATACATTTTATTTATTGATATGTTGATTATTCATTCCTAAACATCCACCTTTATAAGGAAAAACCCAATCGAAATTTTATGAATAAAATCTATTTAATCTTATCCATTTTTAATTAATATTGAAGCAAACAATTGTACATTATACATATGCATGCATCAGCCTCTCATTTACATTCAATGTTTCATTTTTATTAAGTGTTTTAATATATTAATCGATCTAAAAAATTAGTTACTGACTTACTTTATAATTCTTTCACTTGATGTTTTATACTTTTAATTTAATTTAATTTATTTATATCTTCAGTGATGTTGACAGTGCTTTGCTTTGGAAACATTACGACGTATGCTGCCATTGAAAATTTCGACAGCATGTTATTTATATTTTATTTTGGTATTTCTAGATTTAATATATTAACAATAATTTTTTTTTTTATATTTGGAATATCACTAGTATTGTAGTTTATAAAACATTTGCTGAAAATATTGACATAAAATTATTTTTTACAATTATCATATGTTTTCAGTGTATTCATACGTCTTTTTTTTTTGACAGCAGTTGGCTTTTATTAACGTGGAGATAGTGTTGTAGTGTAATTTTTGAATTCTACTTTATATAAAACTATTCTTTTAGAAAAAATTTATCTAAAAACATTTTCTAAACAAAATTTTTTAATATAAATTTAAATTATAAGATTAACAAACTTAAACCACATTAATTAACTAATTATTTTATAATTTGGTTAATCCTCATAATTAAATAAATATTTTCTTTAATTTAAATGATAAAATTCATTTTTTCTATACAATTTTTTATGCAGTAGTGTAATTTAAAATTTGATTAAACATATTAAAATGTGAAATTACATTATTTTGATTTTATAATTTGACAGAGGATTAACCTGAGGTCAGATTTTCTTCTGGTCAATGCAAAAAATTTTTTTTATCACGATCAAAAGTTAATGTAAGATTAAAAATAGCTTTAGAATAATTTTTTTTTATCAATTTTATACGTAATTTTCTCTTCATTCCAAATATTAATCATTTTAATTTATTCTTATTTACGTATTTTACGCGGTAGAATATTTATTGCATCGACCTATTAACTGCCTCTTTGTAAAAATAAGTGTCATGTTAATAAGTTTACAAACAAAACAAATATTTCTTATGATGCCTTAGAAATTGATATTAAATTACATAGCAAAAAATGCCTGAATGACATTTTCAATAGGTTCTGGACGTTTATGTCGATCAATTGGTGGATCTTCAGATTGAGCATTTTCTTTTCGCAATTCATTCCAAAAAATTAAAGCTTCTCGATATTCTGATAGTTTATCATATTCATGCAGCATCTCATAAACACGTAATAGACCTCTATAATCATACCCTAAACCGCTGTAACTCTTCCCAAATAATTTGACATCTGTAAAAACATCATTTTTTATTCAACGTTAAAAAACTGTCTATTAAATGTATCCCAAAAGCAACTCCCATTTAGACAGTGAGAAGAATGTTAGAAAGAGTAAAAAAAAACCACGAAGTGCATATAGTGCACAAAAAGAGAATCTAAACTCGACTCTTGGTTCACAAAAGAAAAAAGAATAATTTTACTCACTAATAGCAATACTGCGATGATAGAGTTGCTCTGCGTCTCGATAGCGATTCATATGGAAGTTGTAAAGCGAAGCCAAGTGACCAATACTTAATCCAACTTCATAATCATTCGATCCTAGAAGTTCTTCTTTGATGCTGATCGCCTTCAGATGCATCTGTTCAGCTTCCTAAATGAATAATAGAATGATTGATCGTCAAGTTGCTAAAGTTTCGGAAGTGGAACTCCACTTCGACTTTCTTAGGGTATCATTAGTAAATAATAATACATTAAGGATTATAGGTTCGATCACCAGCTCCAAAAATATTAGAAATCTGTGTTGGAGCTGGAGCCCAATTTTAAAATAAGTATTATTAAATTATAAAACAAATAAATAGATTGAAGTAATTAATTACCCGGTATCTTCTCATGCTTTGATACAGCCGGCCTAAATTTCCATAATGTTTGGCCGTTTGCACATTCTTCTCTCCAAAGGCAGATTGTGCTAAGCGCAGGGCAGATAAGTGCAGTGATTCTGATTGTAGAAATAAATCTTTGATCACTTCTGTTTCATTGTCATGCTCACTGTCTAAAGCAATTTCTTCTAAAATGAGTGCTTTTACTCTTTTAGCACTAGCTAACATCAAATGTTCCGTTGGTAGCAACTTTTCCATTATTTCTATGGCTCTTTCAATCTGTTCACGTGCTTGAGAAAATCTACCTGAACTATATTCATGTACATAAAGAGCATATGCTAATTCTTCATGAGCTATAGCAACATGTAGATTAGTTCTTCCAAATATTTCTTTCCTTATTGATAATGCAGTCTTATAGACAGAAACACTGTTGCTTATGCTATCATAATTCAATAAGTAAAATCCGTAATCTATAAGAACATCACAGTATTTTGGATGATTTGTATCAAATACTTCTCGTGCCAGGTACACGGCCTGTCGAATTAATAGACCAGCTTTTTGAAATTCCCTCTTTATAACACACGATCTTGCTGCCTGACGCAATACATCAACCGTAATGCGTGGCGATAGAGTAGGTTTTAATTCTTGTAAAGCCGTTAGACTCCATTTGTATGCTTGATCGTATTCGCTCCTCAGAAAAAATAATACACTGAACTCAGCATATAATGCCGCATGATTATAATCTCTGTAACCTGCATCTTGCAATTTCTTTATCGTTTCTAAAGCTAATTCATAAGTTTCTGCGGCTGCTTTAAATGCACATGAAGCTGCTTGAGCATGTAATAACTTGTGACAACAGTCTAATGTACGACCCCAATTTTCTACTGTCTCATTATAAAAAAGACACAATTGTTTACAGGCTAATAAAACTTTTGTACTTTCTGCATACCATCCAGCATCACTCAGAAAACTTCCCAGTCTTATACCAAGATTTATTATTGTTTGCACTTGAAAGTGTGATTTAGTGATTAATCCTAGGCAGTATACGTTATACTTGATTGCTAATGCGTTGCCAATTTTTGTCCCATGATCCATTAGAGCCTATATAAATGATAGAAAAATTTTTCAATATCAATTACAATCATAAAAATTAATATTTGAACAAGTGTCTTAAAAGAGATTTTTATTGAAACATAAATTTTTGTTTATAAATCAAGTGTAAATATTATTAAAGATTTCTCAATCATGCTGAGTAAATAAAAATAAATGTTTTTTATTTGTAGTAGATATTTAAATAATTATTTGTTTTCATACAATACCTGAAAAGCTTGTAACAAGTGAATACGTCTATTTCCAATTCTTAGCATTTTAGAAAAGATCTCTAAATCACGTAATTCTGCATCTAAGAGACATAGTCTTTTATCTTTGTACAGCTGAAATGAAATAAGTAAATATTAAACAATACTAATTGCTATTAATAAACAAATTCAAAGTAAATAAAAATATAACAAGCCAGTTATGTTGAAAAAAACATCCAATTAATGGTATTTTTATAAATGGTGTACTGACATAAATAATATGGAACGAATTAGTGTTACTAATATTAGTAAAATAAACGGATTAAAAAATGGAGGAATTTCAAATAAAATCATCACGTCATGATAATAAAGTTCACGAATATCAACAACAATTAATCTTCCTCATTTGTAACAAGTGGAAACGTCAGATAATAAACAAGTTAAAAAAAAAAAAAGATGACAGTTACCTGATAGTAAATATCGAAGAGTATATTCTCTGGTAAATAAGTTAAATACTTTTTATAAAGTCCAAAGCTACTTGCAATTGTAGAAACACTAAGATCGTAAAGAGTTTTTGTAAAAGGTACTAATGAAGTAGATGGTATTAATTCATCAGCCATTTTTCTTGCTCTTCAATCGTTTCAATCGTCAATCGTGAATCATTCGAGAATGCTTTTTATTTAGCCAGATAGCCAAGTTATACGTAGCTCATTCCACTATATCTGCAATCTATGCTGCTATTATATATTTCCATGTATATTATTTACATCAAAAGACAACATCGAATATTTGTATCTTAATTTTCACTCAGTATTTTTCCCTTAATAACCCTGTCACATTTAAATTACAAACAAACAGAACTCTTGAATACTATCACTCTTTCTACTCTTTATGTCACACTACTAATGAGCATTAGAATACTGGTGTCAGTATTCAAGTATTCCGTAAGGCCAAATGGTAAAAATCTAGCTGGTGGAGGAAGTAAAGTAAGAATTATCTTTACCAATACATGATACAACAGAAAAAATTGATCATACTGGTATCCTAGTAACTATTTATTTATTTTTTTCAAATTTAATTCATTAAAATACCTTAAGTAGACGATTTTTATTTAGTATTATTGTTTATTTATTTATTATAAAATGATTTATATTTATTGTAAACATTAAAGCGATACGTATAAAATAATATTATACTTTACTTAGCAAAAAGAGCTAAATTATTTTTTCTATTATTAAGCAATATTTTCTCTTGACGTTTCTTTTCTTCCTTAAATGCTTCTGTATTGGCTTTCCGTTCAATCCTTCTCTCCTATAAATTAAAAACAAAAATAATATTAGACTAATGTGAAACAAAAATACTTTTTGAAGAATAAAATAATATTCTTGTATACCTTTCTATAATTTTTTAATGCCTGTTTACGTTCTTTTCTTTCTTCAGGACGTTCATTTTTAGGTCTTACACTTAACATACTTATAGTAGATTTCATTGTTTCTGCTATAGACTTTGGTCTATCACATTGCATTCCTTCTTCATTTTCACGATTGAATTGAGCTACACTTGCAATTGTTAACTTTCCAGGTTTTCCAGTCAATATATTTTTAGGTATTCCTGTTCGTTTATCTATTTGTAATTTATCAATTTTCTGAAAGATTTAATTAATTATTACACATATTAATCGTTAAATTTGCTAAGTTTTGACTTTGAATAAAATTGAAAGAAAGAATCCAACATACCTTGGGTTCAGATATTAATTTAGGATGATTGTAAATATCGCTGTATAAACTTAAAACACTTTTACAATCGAAATCTTTTTCCAATTTACGTGCATCAACTTCAACAGTTTCTAATTCATCTTCTGAACTTGAAAAATTTGTGTCAATAATTTTTAAACGGTCTTTCATCAACTTTGCTACGTTTTCAGTCTACAAAAGATTATGGAATTATAAAAGTAGTTGAAATAAATGCTGAAATTAGATATTATTCTATATTAAATAGAATATACTTACAGGTTCTTTTTGTTTCTTTTCAAATTCTGCTGCATATTCTAATAAAATATCGGAGTCCATATCTACATGTCCTTGAATTTCTTCACATTCTAAAGCTCCGATTTCTTCTTCATCATAAGCGGCATACATCTTTAATAAAGAATAATATTTAAATTATTAAGATTATAAAATCAAAATCAATTCAATTATACAATAACTTGTGAGATTGTTAATACTTTTTCAAATTTATCGTCCAAAAGAGTTAGCTGTTCGTTTCTTTTGATTACACTACTACTCATTGAGTATTCAGTAAATCGAGATTTAGTTTCTTCATCTCTGAAGGAATATTGTGGTCCATCCAAACTGCCAACTTCATCCTTTTCTTCATCAGAATCTGAAATGTTTAATTTTAAAAATCAGCGTAAAAGATAATTAATATTTATTTCTTACAACAATAAAGCAAATAATAAATCAATACCATATTCATATTCATCTTCTTCTATAATATCATCAATATCACCTCCACCATTAGCAAGTTCCATAAAATTATCTTCCAATTGATTATCAGGATCATCAAAATCAAAGTCATCGTCCATAGCAGCTATTAGATCTGGATCGAGATCTAATCGTGGTCCAGAAATTGGAGCTGCTTTGTTGAGAAGTCCAACTTCTTCTTCAACTGAAGAAGCGAAAACTGATGATGGTAAATTAATCTTAGGTGCAGTCTTTTTTTCATTATTCTTAGATTTGTTGTCTTCATATTCTACAGGAGCCCATTCTACTTCTACTTTGTTAACATCTTTTAAATGCTGAAGATAATTGTAATCATCTTCGTAAAATACTCCATATTTCCTTTGCTCTTCTTTCCTTTTTTCAATATCTACATGCTTTTTCTCTGTCTTCGGTGCCTGCACCGATCCAACGGGAACTAAAACTCTCTGAGGTGCTGTTTCATCAGCTGCTAAAGGATCTTGTTGTGATCGATGTACCAAATGAAAAGTTACTGCATTCTTCTTATCAATAAATTTCTTTTTCGGCTGTAAAAAAATAAATGATCAAATTATCATTATTATTCAACAATGATATTACTTATATTTTTAACAAGTAAACGTTGTTACTTTAGAGGTTATTTTAATTACACATTCTTAATTATTTATCTAAGTAGATTAATAAGATTATTTTTACTAACCATTATGAATGTTTCTTAATATTTTCTAGTAAATGATCAAAATTGTAGACTGATTAATTTTAAAGTTTATTAATCAAAATATTTTTAACAACACGTGAAATATTTGGAGCACTTTGCATCTGTCTAAATGGTCTAAACTATACAATTTAGAAGAAAATCAAGTTTAAAATCTATAGTTTATGTTATGAACGCCACGTGTGTGCAAAAGAGAAGCCATGTGAATTGTTTGATCTTATTGCAACGAGAGAGGTTAGATTTATTTCATGTTATTTTTTTTATAAAAAAAAATATTAAAGCGTGTTCATTTAAAAATTTTAAACGATTCTAGCTAGCTATTTAAACATGGCTGAATCAACTGTTGCTTCAAATAATATTGAAGATAATAAACATCAGAATAATCCTTATGCATATTTAAGCAGGGATGATTTTACATCAGAAAAATTTAAAATTGAAGTGAGTGGGTTACCGAAATATTATGGGATAAAAGAGTTTAAAAAATTATTAAATGATAAATTGCATTTAAATACATGTAAAGTAAAACCTTTAAAAAAGAAAAGTCATTGGATGTTTGTTGCCTTTCGAAATGAAGATGACAGAGAACGTGCTATTTCAATTATTGATGGGTATATGTGGAAAAATTGCAAACTTATGGCAAAGGTATTTAATTCGAAAATAATTATTTATTTATTAGAATTAATTTTTTCTTATGTAATTTAGAAAGCAAAGGCTGCACCAGATCCATTAATAAAAAGAAGAATCGAAGCAGATGCCGATACTTGTAATAAGAAAATTAAGTTTGATGAAAATGGAGAGGAAATTCCTACCTCAGAGCTTGTTAAATCAAGCACAATTCCTTTATGGGACGTTCCTTATTCAGAACAGGTAATTGTAAAGACTACTATCTAACATCCCAAGCAATCAACCTTTAATCACCACATCATTATTTATTCATACAGCTCAGTTTCAAACAGAAAGAAATGAAGTCTATCATAACACAACTTGGTGAAAATATTTCAAGAGAAAATAGATCTTTAGGTAGTTGGGTAAAAAAACAACAGGAAAAGAATGACGGTTTGATTTGTGAATTAAAACCAATTTTGAGTACAAATGTTACTGAAGGATATAGGAATAAATGTGAATTCACAATTGGTAAAAGCCGCGATGGTGATGAAATTATAATAGGATTTCGATTAGCTAGTTATGCTGCTGGATCAACTGCTGTAGGACCTATTGATGACTTGTGTCACATCTCTAGCCGAATGAAAACTGCTGTAAAGATATTCCAAAACTTTGTTAAAGAATCAAAGTTAGATGTCTATGATCCAGTTTGTCATACAGGGTTTTGGAGTCAAGTTGTTGCTCGAACTTCACGTCTAGATCATTTAATGTTGATTATTGCAGTTCATCCGCAAGATATGACCGAGGATCAGCTTACAGAATTAAAATCGAAGATTCGGAATTTTTTTGAAGAAGGTGAAGGAAAGGAAGCTAATGTGACTTCTTTATATTTCAAGATTATGAAGAAAAAGTAAGTAAATAGGTTCTATCATCTTAGATTGGTAATCTTATAACGTATTTTTATTTACAGAAATTCAGAAGATGAAGATGACAGTAAGAATTATGAGCATTTAAGCGGCTGTCTATACATTGAAGAGTTACTTTTTGATTTAAAACTGCGAATCTCTCCTCGAGCATTCTTCCAAATTAATACTCATGGAGCTGAAGTTCTTTATAAAGCAGCTATCGAGTTAGCTGAATGCAATAGTGAAAATACATCATTTTTAGATATCTGTTGTGGTACTGGAACTATTGGGCTTTGTTTTGCCAAGTACTGTGGCGAAGTATTGGGATTAGAAATGATAAAGGAGGCTATAACTGATGCTAAAGAGAATGCTAAAAGAAATAATATAACAAACTGTGATTTCTTCGTTGGTAAAGCTGAAGATCTTCTTAAGGCTGTTATTCAAAGAACAACCAAAAGTGAAATAATAGCTGTCGTTGATCCTCCACGTGCTGGTTTACATCATCATGCCTTACTATCTCTCCGAAAAGCAAAAAAATTGACAAAACTTTTATATATTTCATGTGATCCTAAAGCTGCAATTAAAAATCTCATAGATTTCGCTAGACCAGTATCAAAAACACTTTCAGGAGAACCACTGGTACCTGTGAAAGCTATACCGGTTGATATGTTTCCTCATACTAATCATTGTGAATTAGTTATTCTTTTAGAGCGAATCGGTAATTTACAAAATACCGATAATACAACTTAAAAAGAAAATATGATGTTAAAATATTTATCATCTTAAATAATTGTGAACAAATATTTGTTATAATTAATAAAACTTGATAACTTTTAATAAATCTTTGTAAAAATATTTTTTATGTTTTAAATGCTTCTGGTTTTCCCACCTCCTTTATTCTGCCATTTTTGTTTGGAAACATTTGTCTACGTATATACGGCAAGAGTGGGTGATAACATGTTTAACCTAATGAATAAAAGATAGTATTTTTGAGAAAACATTTGCATTTTGGGATTTAATAGATATTTTTAATACCAAAATGAGTTCATTAGTTGTTGATATTCTTAAAACTACAGGTATACTCTTTTTATTCACATATTTTTATTTTCTAAAAATTATAACCTCTGCGTGAGAAAATTAAAATATTCTATCATCACTGTTTATTAACATTAATATTTAGGTGAAATAGGGACTGCTGATTTGAAAGATAAAATAGTTAACATTCAAAAAGAAATAGAAAAATTAAAAATTGATGTCAAAGAGTATATTGAAGATAATTATATTAACTTCTTACCGACACTTCAACATGATCGAGCTTTAATTGAAAAGACTAAAAAATTATTAAATGAAATGGGTAGCTTGAAAGCTAAAATTGAAGATCAGGTAAATAAGTTAACTGATTGATTAAAAAATCCTGTTCTTAAGGTTATTTAATTATTTTACAGATAAAAATAGAATTATCAGGATCAATTAAAGAATTGAAAAATCTTTCTCAAGCTCTTTTAGTATCTAATTTGAGCCTACAACTTTCACATAAATTACTTGAAATAGAAAAATTGATTAGAACAGCTGAACATCTTGAACAACAAAAAGATTATGTTCGTGCTGCTCAGACATTAAAAAATATACAACTATTGATAAATGATGAAGCTAATAGTGATTTGCATCTTATCAACATTTACTCAGCTCTTAGAGAGACATATGAGACCACCCAAGCTTCATTACAAACAACATTATCAAATCTTTGGGAAGAATATGTAAACTGGAGCAGTACTAATGATCTCAATGGGCCTGAAATAATAAGTCTAACTATTACCAGTAATTCGGAAGAAATAAAAAATGTTATTCAAGCCTTACATTTCTTAGATGATCTTCCAACCTCTCTTCATCATTTTTCAAATAAATTGATCGAACACATCATTCATCCAATTGTCAATGAAGAGTGTTCGGTATATGTTCAAGATCAGAAGGTTTTCAATGTCGAATATTCGAATAAAAAAGTCAAACCAAGTTACAAAAGTGTTTTGTATAATATCAAAATGTTATTTGTATTTATTCATCAACATTTTGATGTTCAAATTGAGAACAAAACATTTTTAAATCGCTTGAATAATTATATGTGGAAAAAATTGTCTGATTTATTGATAAAGGATTGTATTTCTGATGTTATTCCAACATCAAATACACAGCTGAAGAATTTCCAAGTAGTGGAACAAGAGATTAATGAACTAGAAACATATTTGGTTGAAATTGGATTTATTACTGATAATGAGTGTTATTTATCAATGCATGTGAAAAATATTGATACGTTATATATTGATAAAATATGCCAAGATTTTCTAACAAAAGCTAGAGAATTGGTCAAGAAAAACTTACATGATTCCTTCAAATATGAGCCTGATAAGTTACTGGAAGAAGATAACATTATAAAGAATTTAAGAAGTAAACATAGTTTATCAGAAAATAGTCTTCTTTTACCAGCTTGTCAAGTTAGTACAAATGCTAAAGAAATATTGGAGCTGATGCATGTTATTCTGAATGAAGCTGTGCTGAATCCAGAAAAATTTGCAGTCAAATTGTACTATACAAGTCGAAATGTGGTGGAGTTATACATAAAAGCTACTCCAGAATATCATAAAAGCTTTTTAGAAACTATTCCTAATCAAGTTGGTACGATAAATTCATCATGTTGATCATAGTCATATCATATAAAATAATTCAATTAATTTTTGAAAATTTTTTACAGCTTTATTTCATAATAACTGTCTGTATCTTGCTCATCATCTTCTCACTATTACTCATGAATATTCCAATAAAATTCCGAATATAAATAATTACAATTTTTCATACATTGATCTAACTTTGAAGCTGCGAGATGTTGGTGTGAGATTATTTTTAAATCATGTCAAGCATCAAAGAAATATCATTATAGAAATAATTGAAAATGCCGGTGAGAAAATTATTTACATAATATTTTAGTTACTATTTAAATGATATTAAAAAAAATGTTATCTGTTTATAGGTCTTTCACAACTTGGTGGAAGTTTGCCAGCAACTGTAGAACGTGGTTTAAGACAATGTATTCGGCAACTAAAATTATTAAAAACAGTTTGGTTAAACGTTTTACCAATGAATGTTTATTGTAAAACAGTTGGGTTAATTTTGAATTCAATGATTGATGATCTTATTTGTAAAGTTGTCATTGTAGAAGATATTTCAGTTGATGTAGCTACAGATCTAGTTAATCTTTTCAATATGATTATTAACAGCGCACCCCAAATCTTTCCGGTATTTTTTATTTACATTATTCATTTATTAAATCAAATCACTATTTGAATTTTTAATTAATTTAATCATTTTTGTAATAGGATGAGGAGCCAATTACTAATTATGTTTCCAAGTGGCGAAAAATGTTAGAACTAATCAAAGTATTGGAAGGTTCGCTAAAAGATATTGAGGAAAGATGGGCACGTGGAAGAGGTCCATTGGCAAAAGAATTTACTGCTACTCAAGTTAAACAATTGGTTCGTGCTCTTTTTCAAAATACAGAAAGGAGATCTGCATTCCTAGCAACTATTAAATAACTTTCTAATTAAGTTACAACCCTAATTATGCAATTGATTAATTTTAAGATTGAAGATTCTTTGTACTGCTAATGATATGTGATGAAATAATTTCATATTTTTATTAATTTTTATTATGAAAAATAAATTTCATAAAAAAAAGATGTTTAATTGTAAGATTATTTATTTAGATAATTAACATTCACATTAAAAATAATCATTCCATTTTAAATTTTTAATTATTTTGTTACCGCGAAAAATAAATATTGATGTAGATGGCGATGCATGATACTTCTGAGTAAATCTCAAACAATTTACGTTTACATAACCTTTATTTTTATGGTTCAACGTAGTTTACGTGCATTAGTTATTTCTACTTTTAACATTTTTATTTATTATTAGGTAATTAAATAATATTATGATGTTAATCTAAATATTTAAGGACAATAAATAAACCTGAAAATTATTAAAAAATCATTGATATCAATAGTAAGTGTATTTAGATACATCAGTGATTATCTTTCCTGTTTTGTTTGTTGATATTGTTAATGACGATTTAATCATTATTCTGGTTGAACTAATACATAAGCATATAATTATTGTAATTTTTTTTTCAGGATTCTTAGAGAAGTTTATGATTAATTTATAAATCTTGGAAAATGGCTTATTCAGTAAATATTTCAGTTGAAGCTCCGATTGAAAATCAAATTCAAGAAATTACATATGATGGACAAGAAATTTATCAGGCGTATGTTTTTAATTTATTAATGATACATAAAATAATACTCAAGATTCATTTGTTTACTAAGTATAAACAATTATTTTTTTAGGCCGTTAACTTTATCTGAAAATTTAGCAAAAATAGCTCAGAAGATAGATTTCAGTAAAACAAATGGCGATGATATAACAAATGATGCAACTGAGAATGGTGATAAAAGTGAAGAAGATGTTAAAGATGCAGCAGCTTTTCAAACTTCATTATGGCCGTGGGATAGTGTTAGAACAAAATTAAGGTAATTGTTATCTATTAGAAAAAAGTATATATAATTCAGGCAGAATCATATATTAATCCTACTCTTAAATGTTGAATACAGAAATGCTTTGACAGAAGTTTGTGTCTTAGCTGATGTGTTGGCTGTGGCAAAAGAAAAAAGATATATGGTATTAGATCCAATTCAACAAGAGCCTCCAGATGTAAAGCCCATGGTACAAGTGTATGCAAGAAAAAAAGCTCTTGCTGGTGCAGCTTCGGTTCTTTTAACTGGTGCAGAACGATTGAGAAATTCTCAAAATGAATTGGCGAAAAATCGATCAGTTCCTGAATTTCATATCGAACTGTTAAGACTTAGACAGAATTGGCGACTAAAGAAAGTTTCCAATTCTATAATTGGTGATTTAAGTTATCGAACAGGTATTTTCATCACCTTTAAAAATATCTTTTTGAAAATTAAAATTATTTCAGATATTCTAATGTTCGTTTTTAATTTTCATTTTAGCGGGATCAAAATATACTCAAACAGGAATGTTTGAAGTAACAAAAGCAGAAGATGACGAAAAAGTCAATTCTTGTAGTCCACCAGAATCTCCAAACTCTAACTCTGGTGCAGGAGCGTTAAGTGTTACAGCAAGTGCTGGAACAAGTTCAGTTGTAAGTCCAGCTAAAAGCTCTTCGTTACGTGTAACGATACCAAGTGAACTTCAAGGCGTTGCTTATATTGAAGTTTTATGTAAAAAAGATCAAGATGATTTATGTAGTCCAAATATAAATCTTCTAAACAGTAGTACAAGCTCGAATGCTGACATGCATTGGCAGCAAAAACTTGAAGCAGCTCAAAATGTTCTTTTCTGTAAAGAACTTTTCAGTCAGTTGGCCAGAGAAGCTGTTCATCTACGAGCTCCAATTCCTCATATGGTTGTTGGCAATCAAATAATGGCTACAGTACTTCCTGGTATTCAACTGAATATTGGATTGTGTCATAGTACTGGAAATGATAAGAAAACAGTACCTCCACCTCAAAAAACTGATCATGATCACGTTTTGGAGCATTCTTTGCATCAATTATTACGAGAAGTCCATCATAAAAATACTCATCATCCTTTTCCTCATCCATCATCGGGTCCACTAGGACCAAGCAAACGACGTTGCATTGCTGGACCAACTGCTGCTGATCGATATGAACTTATTGAAATGACTAAAAGTCAAACACTTCTCGAACAAATTATTCAACAAGCTCGACACTTTTTCATGAGAATGCGTACGGAGTATGTTTTAGATACTATTGCAAAAGAAGTTAAAGATCCTCTTATAGTTTCACACTGGAATACTCTAAATTCTCCAACACAGTCATGTGTTAAAATAAATATCTGGACAAATGGATATGATACAGTTTGTCGTACATCATTGGTCGTTCATGTTGGAGAGAAATCATTGAAGTGTGTTTGCAGAGATGGAAGAGTCATGCACATGAGTTATGAGCCACAAGAATTACGAAATCTTATCTTTTGCCAGGTATATTAAATTTTGTAATCAATTTTTGTTACTAAGAAAAAATATTATCCTATTGGTTTAGACTAATAAATAATTTAATTTTAATTCATTTCTACAGATTCATCAACATCAAATAACAGCAGTACAAAATTTAGCAAAATGCATGGGCTGGCAATTTCTGGCAAATAGTACACACCTTGGATTAGGTGCTGTAGAGCCTCTTGGAAATGCAAGCAGTTGTATATTAGCATCTCCAATAGGTGATCGAATGATAGCAGTACGATGTGAACCACAAACCGGTGTTCAAGTTGCTATAGCTCATTCACCCAGGAAAGATTTCTTCCCAGGACAATTGGTACGTGAACGAAAGTGGGAAAATTTAGGTGGCTCATTTAAAGAAGTTCGATGGGATAAAATGGAAGGAAAGAATTTTCTCAACAAAATGGAATTATTAATGGCATCTCTTACAAGTTCTTAAATTTATAAATCATTAGTATTATTTAATGTAAATATCAAAATACTTAAATAAACATTATATGAATTTATATAATGTTCGGAAACTTTTTTAATGAAGATATTATGTCACATTTTTATTTTTCATTTTTCGATTTTACACACAATAACTCATACCAAAATAGAGGAAAAAAAATTGAAAAAAAAACGTGTGATTAAATATTTAATGATATTCTGCAATGATTTGTGACTGTTAATTAAATAAACTAAAAATAAACCATTTTCAATAAATCAATAGTTGATTTTAGATGTTATTTATCAATTACTGAGTAAAAATTATCACTGCTTTTATTACTTAGAAAAGGTGAAACATTTTAAAATATTCGTTACTTTACCACCAACTATTTTATATGCTAGTGCAGCTGTGATCACGAGTATTAAATATGCAGTTAATAAACTGGCTGTGTAAGCCTGATATCTGTTGAGCAATGTCATACATGAAACAAATAGATGTGATAGAACCACCCATGCTATTTGTACCCAATTTTTATGATCAACTGCTGAGAAAAATATCACTCCCCAAAAAGTATGTAATAGTATGAAACATAGTGTTGTAGCAGCTGACATTATGAAGAAGTATTCAGTTCCTTGACGTAAACCCATTGTGCCTGGTCCAACAGCATCAGCAAGAACGTTTACCAATGCAAAAGCTCCACTCATTAATCCAAAACCCAAGCCACACACGTATGCAAAAATATGCCTGCTGTTTGCTAGATTTGCAGTTGTGACTTTTTCCAATCCTTTTTCTGCTTTTCGGAGCACTGCATACAGAAGGAATCTAAAAGAAGTTATTTATTTATATCATTTATATACAAAAATATTTGATAGGTCTATGAATATTATTTACCTAAATGCTTCCTGGAATAATACAGAAAAAACTAATCCAAAGGCAAGATTGTTTTGTAATGGAACCACTATATACCACAATATTGATGACAACAAAAGAGATATTAACCAGAAAAATGCACTTGCTATTAATATAATTATTCTTATTGGTTCTATTGATATTGTTAAAGCAAACATTGCTAGTGGAGGCCCAAAAGCAATTAATGCACAACCAAAAAAGTCCATAGCAGTCATTTTTATTAAAATAATAGTAATTTGTTTCACTTTTTATAAATTCATTACTTATTCAAAAGTATTCACTAGTGTAATTGATTGATTATGTCGTTGTTTTCCATTGATAATGATTCGCGTTTTTGACATATGTAAATAGAGTTTTTTAATAATAACTTCATTAAAAAACAATGGATGCAAACAAAAAAGTCATAAAATTGTGAAGTTTTGGAATAACTGCAACTCAGATGTGGCAAAAAGAATTTTGGTTAATGTCACGGATTTCACTGTTTCTTGATTACAAATGAGTAATTATATAGAAGCAACAATCTATTTCTGAATATACGTATACATATGAATTAAAATAGTAACATGTTATTTTTATAAATTGTTTTTAAACAATTTTTTTTAATAATTACTGAAAAAAATAATTACTGCGAGTCTTTGAACTCTTTTCATAGGTTGAGTGGTTAGTTCAACTTGACGCTGGTAGAGGCGTGCGAATAGTTATTTAGGGACCCTAAAAGTGAAAATATTTGCAACTTGCTAAATCAACGCCGAGTTATGTTTTGAATATGATGAAATCTAATTCAAATAAAATAATGTTATGATGCTGATAAAATCAAACAGTTCAGAAGATTTTTTTTATTCCAATTAATTATCTCAATATTTACTTAATCCAGAGTATTGTAAAATTGAAGAAAAATTATCAAAATGACTGAAGAACTGAAAGGAACTTGCTTTGCTATGTGTCCAGAAAAGGAACGAATTTCGTAAGATTTAATTAATTAATGTTTTTTTGTAAATATAATTAAAAAAAAAAAAAAAACGAATTGTTATTTGTTTATTCAAGCCACGTATATGAATTATTTACTCTTTTAGGAGAGAAAGAGAAAATCTTCTCAACATACTAGAGGTAGATGAAAAAACGAAAAACAAAAAACACAAGAAAGCTGATCCTTCTAAAACTGTAAAATGCTATAAAAGATCTAGTGCAGGATTAACAATGAATGATCCTAGTGAGCTTAGACCAGGACCAGTTCTCCATTTTACCGTTAGATATTTACTAACTCGGTACATGCAACTTTTATAAAAATTTTTTGACTGCTTAATTAATCATTCTTTATTTAAACAGAGTCATTATGAGGAAAGATGTAAATTGGACTGTAATATACGAATTTATTTTTGATCGATTACGAGCTGTTAGACAAGATATGGTGATCCAAAGACTTGATGTAGTCACATGCATTAGGATATTGAATCCAATAGTCAAATTTCATATTTATGCAGCAGAAAGGTAGTTGAAATCTTGAAATAACAATCATCATTGTCTATATTCCTCTTCTGTATTCTTTGTAGAATGCGTGATAAGAGTCTGAAAGAGTATGTTCCAAAATTTAATGATCAACATTTAGTTGAATGCATTAAACAACTATTAGTCATGTATGATAATCGAGATTTCGAGTTAACAGAAGAATATTCCACTGATTCTGATAAATTGGTAGAAGTTCCTGTTGATAAAAATAGAATAGAAATTGAGGCATTATATATTTTGCTTTATTTAGGCAATTTTACTTCTATCACGAGAGGATTATCATTGCCTTCTAAATACAGGTTTTATTTTACTCATTATTTACTATTTTAAATTTTAAAGTTTGCATTTGAATGACTTTCTTATTTTTTATGTTAATTCTACATTAATAGAGAATCTTCAGATATAAAAAAGGCGTTAAATATATCACGAGCATGGTACTTAAAAAATTATGTACGAGTATGTCGTGAAATCTCTCAGTTGTCAGGATTGTTTTTAATGGCTGCTCTAAACAATCTACAAGTTATTAGAAGGTATCTGAATGATTAATAACAAAAAACAATTTACAAATGATGAAATTGATATATAATTTAATACAGGGACACTTGGGCAATTATGTCTGCTGGATATAAGAGTAAAAATCTTACATTTCCTGGAGAGAAACTCCAAAGTATATTACTCTACAAAAATATGTCAAAGGTTGCTGAAGACTGCAATACATTTGGAATAAAATTAAATGGTGGCAATATCCATTTTGATAAAATTATATGCAATCATGGAAAAGTAGTAAGTAACACAAAATAAAACTATTCGAATATTTAAACAATCTTTTTATCTAATCCATTTTTTAAAATCAGGCAAATCCAGAAAAATTGATCAATGATATTGAACTTAGTGATCTTTTGCCAGATATTATTATATAGTCTAATTTAATGAAGTGCATTGAGTAAGTGATAAAAGACTTGTAGAAAATCTTACGTTTATTATCATTATTTAAAAGAACAAGTTATAATTATCTATATAGTTACAGAAGTTAAAAAGAAAGAGATGAGTAACTATTCACCAAATAATTTTACTGTCTCATTGTGAATCACTAGATGAACTACTCGATGAATCAGTCGACATAACTTCTACATCTTCATTTTCTTGTTTATGAGTATTAATTGCTACACTTCCTTGTCCACCCATTGTCATATTGATCTCACCAGAAGGATGCCATGCAAATTGATTTGTCAAAGATGCTGGCGGTTCTGCAATATTAAGTATATTTAAAAATATATTATATGAATGAAGATCTATGTATAGATTTTTAAAATAAAAATTTAATTACCTGGATGTCCAGGCCTATGTAAATCGGATGTAATTCCTGAGTGTGATCCGAGCATTGATCCATTTGAAGGTAAATCACTTAGTCTTCCTAAATATCCTAATCTCATTTCAATATCTGAAATAAATTTTACAAAAGATTTTTAATAACTTCTTTGACAATTTTTTAGTTTTTATTTACCTGTTGGATAAGGTCGTCGTGGATCTCCTTGCTGCCATGTTAAAGGAGCACAAATGGCATTTGAAGCACTTATTCTATGAGCAAATTTAATAAGTTCTTCTGAAGGTACTGGTTTTTTATTAGCTCTTGCAATTGATTGAAGTTTTTGCTTAGCTTGATAAATGGCTGTTGCTAAAATTTGTTCTGCTTCTTTTAATTGTCGTTGCAATTGTTGGATATCTTGATCTTGTTTATCAACTTCAGCTTTGAGAGCTTCCATTTTTAAGTTAATTTTCTCTTGTTCAGCAGCTTGCTTTAACATGGACTTGAAGTCATTATTTTTAGCAACTAATAGCTCTACTAATTGAGCATATTCTGCTGATGATAGCTTCATATGTTTTTGGGCTATTGTATTTTCAATCATTTCTCTAAAAATTTAATAAATTATTAAATAAATATAAACAATATCTTGACTACAGATATTTTTTTAAACTTTCATTGATAAAAAGTAAGGTTACAAAAAATACCTCAATTACTCCATAATTAACAAAACAAAATTATTTATTACTAATTACACTTACTTTGCAATTAATTCAATGTCATCGATAAGTGACAATAATACTTGACGAGTGCTTTGATTTGTTGCCATTTTTTTAAAATTATAAATAAAATAAATAAAAAGTTCTCGTTATTTTGTCACTTGTGTACAATTAACATAATAAATTATTTGATTCAAGTCAACACGGAGTATATTGTTTTTACAAATATAATTTATATGTAATATTCACAATACTTTTTATATAAAAATAAAAAGTATAAACTACCTAAACAGCTGAACAGATCAACTGATGCTAATCAATCAAATGTATACAAATTACATTGTATAATGTATACATACAAATATACAGTATAAATACTCCAAGATAATATACCAAAAACGACGCGGTCACTTGCATTGGTGTGCGCACTTATACGTAGTGTTTTTTTTTTATTGAAAATACGTTTGCATCTTAAATACATATGTTTCATAAACTCTTCTGTATTTTGTAAATTTGTGTGGGTATATGGAGTGTTATTATTAAAGGCGGCAAGTTTTGGCGTCCATTTTATAAGTTATACTCAATTCGATTGTTTTTGAATAACCTCATCAATTTATCAATTATGCTTTGTTAGCTCGATATAGGATTAGAACAAAATTAGAAACAATGAGCTTTTCCAGTGATGAAGTAAACTTTTTAGTTTATCGATATTTACAAGAATCAGGTAATTGTCGCTCAAACATAACCTCTCATTTTATCTTGTAACTTTACTTAAGTTTTTTTTAAAAATAATCTTATCGATATTTTAATAAATCGTATATTCGTTATTAATTAATTTACATATTCTTAAATTTTAAAGGTTTCCAACATTCAGCTTATACATTTGGTATTGAATCACATATATCTCAGAGCAACATAAATGGAGCTCTGGTACCACCTGCAGCATTGCTATCTATTGTACAGAAAGGATTACAGTACACCGAAGCTGAAATATCTATTGGGGAAGATGGAACTGAACAAAGAATGGTGGAATCTTTATCCCTTATCGATGCTGTTATGCCGGATGTTGTTGCATCTCGACAAAATCAACAAAACCAACAAAAACAATCAAAAACAGAGGTACAAGATACCAATGGAGAAGAAGGTAATTTTTGTTACATAATAATGTTCATCATATAACTTAACCTGGTACACCCTGGTTCTTAAAAATATTCTTTTTTTTTGAACTTCCTTTTTAAACCAGGAATATTAAAATTTTTGCTAGTTATGTTTCTTGTCCTTGTTTTTGTTATTTTGAATATTTTCTCTGCAATTATTTCATCAGATTAACTATGGTATCATTAATAACATTGTGCTATTAATCTTATCTACATTAAATTATCTGGGAAAAATATTGCAAAGTAAAATTTCAAAATTCCTGTCAACTATGAGGTGATGACATAGCATGAGCTTACAATTTATTTATTTTTTAAACTTATTATATCTAAACTAATTTTTCCTTTCAATTTAATTAATTGTTATGGTAAAAAATTTTTATCTTTTTGGTTCAGTTATTACATCGAATGATCCAGAAGTAGTTACTGAAAGAGCTGCTGAAAGAACGGAAATGGAACTGGATGAACAACAAGGCTCAGGATCAAGCAATATTGCAAGTACAATAGAAATACCAGCTAGTAAAGCAACTAAATTGCGTGGACACGAATCTGAAGTATTCATCTGTGCGTGGAATCCAACAACTGATTTATTAGCATCTGGCTCTGGTGATAGTACAGCACGTATATGGGATATGAATGATCATTGTATGGGTGGTCAACTTATCCTTCGTCATTGTATTCAAAGAGACGGTACAGAAGTACCTAGTAACAAAGATGTTACATCTTTAGATTGGAATGTATGTTGGTTATTACCATGTATCAGGTTATTTAGATCTATTAGAACAATCTAAATATTTAATACATTTTTTAGTGTGATGGAACGTTATTGGCGACTGGTAGTTACGATGGTTATGCCAGAATTTGGACAACTGATGGTAGTTTAGCATCTACACTTGGACAACATAAAGGACCAATATTTGCGCTAAAGTGGAACAAAAGAGGCAATTATATTCTCAGTGCAGGAGTTGATAAGACAACTATCATTTGGGATGCTGCTAGTGGACAATGTACACAACAATTCGGTTTTCATATGGCTCCTGCTTTAGATGTAGATTGGCAGACTAATACTTCCTTTGCTAGTTGTTCTACTGATCAATGCATTCATGTGTGTAAATTAAACGTAAATAAACCTATTAAGAGTTTCCAAGGACATACGGTAAGTATTTTTATTATTTATTATCTAATTGATGTAATAAATTACCAATGGTCTAAATTATCTAACTAATTTTCTTTACCAATTTACAGAATGAAGTCAATGCTATTAAATGGGATCCACAAGGAAATTTGTTAGCGAGTTGTTCAGATGATATGAGTTTAAAAATTTGGTCAATGAAGCAAGATTCTTGGGTACATGATTTCCAAGCTCATAGTAAAGAAATCTACACAATAAAATGGTCACCAACAGGACCAGGAACTCATAATCCAAATATGAACCTCACTTTAGCTAGTGCTTCATTTGATTCTACTGTGAGATTATGGGATGTAGAAAAAGGTGGATGCATTCATACTCTTACTAAACATTCTGAACCAGTGTATAGTGTGGCTTTCAGCCCTGATGGTAAATTCCTTGCTAGTGGCAGCTTTGATAAATGTGTTCATATTTGGTCTACTCAGGTAAATAGTATTATTATTTTTATTTATGTATATTCGTCAAAACTAAATAATGTAATTTTTATTTTTTAACTTTATTAGAGTGGAAATCTAGTTCATAGCTACAAAGGTACAGGTGGAATATTCGAAGTTTGCTGGAACAGTAGAGGTGATAAAGTTGGAGCATCTGCTTCAGATGGAAGTGTATTTGTATTGGATTTACGTAAGCTGTGATTTTCACAAATTTAATTTAAATATCGTTATCACTGCTGGTTTACTTCCATTATTTGTAGATATGCGTATAATTACGTACACATATACCATCTATTTTTTCACTAAATTATTATATTTCATTTTAAATAACTCTGATACCAGATTCGTTACTTATGATTACGTTATTTCAAGGCATTTTGATACTGTTTTACAATCAAGTTCATTTATCTTCTATTATTTGGAATATATAATAAGACAAATTTTTTAAATCATAGAATTAATGTTAATTGATTGAATTATGATAAAAGGATGTAAGAAAAATTGTCTAAATAATTTTATATTATAAATTAATACCAGTAATCTGTACAGATGTTCTGTTTTTCATTGGAAAAATAAAACAGATATGAATTAAGTACTAAACATTGAAAGCATTATAAATGATTAGGTTTTAATTAATTATTATACACATGAATGCTGATAAATAAATCTTTTATAATGAGTAGTATCTCATAAACAAATTTTTTTTCCTATCCTTTAGTTGATGTGCTGTTTGTAAAATCGCTAAAAAAAATTAAATATATATCGATACTTGTGCACATTAAATCAGAACAATATTATTATCTCTAATTAAACAATTGTAAAATATTTTTGGATATTATTTGAAAGGTTGTGTAAATATTAGTTATTATTTAAATACAATATATAGATTTATTTTTTGTTATTTTACTAAAAACAAAAAATTAATTGTTGTAATAGTTATAGAGGTAATACTAAACTTTTCTAACATCGATATACAATTTTTTTTTGTTGAAGCACTAAACTCTTATATATTTTTTTCTATCATTAATTTGTATTTGTATATGAAATATAAAAACAAAAATTTACACAAAAGACTTTTACAGTCTTGAGAAACAATTACATATGATATATAATACTGGTTTCGTTTATTAATAGATAATAGATAAGAATATGAGATCACTAAAAATTTTCTTGAATAGCAATTATTACCAAAAAAAAAAAAATTTCTTTTTCCAAATGGCTTAATTAATTATTAAAATATGTGCATGACAAATCCAATACGTTGAATGAATTATAAATATAATTACAGAGAAAAAGACAAAATTGTACTCGGTATCCAATGGCATTCTTCCCGTTACAATAAATTAATTCGCCTCATTTCTGCCTAGAACAGAATATGAACATAAGTATCTAAATGATTATAATTATAGTTGATAATGTAAATGTACATTCAGGTAGATAAAAGTGCAATTATATTCTAGAAAATTTTTTAATATGATGCACTAATGAGTCCTGAGGACTCGAATTTTTTGTAGACATTAGAAAAGATTCTAATTATATTTTTTAAACATTTTTTCTTTACATTTAGTAACATAATATCAACGAATAATGCAACCATTTAAAATCTAGACATTATTATATCATTTTAATAAATGTTATTAAAAGAAACTAAAAAAATGTACATTTACTTCATCATCAATTATTTAAAAAAAAGATTAAAATATTAATACCTCTTGTAAATCATCACCTTCATCATATTGATCTCCAAGTTCATTTTTATTTACCCAGTATGAGTTTCGTTTCAATAAATTTTTAATGGGGAAATTATTCTGCTCTAGATTATCCGTCAAAGTGTAATCTAAAATACGATTTTTTTTTGTGTCAAGCATTAGATTTAATTTTGGGTGCACATTGGAACGTTTCCCAATATTATTCAGGAAACGGCGATTAGCATTAATTTGCTGTTGATCCTGAAGAGCTTTTTGGCGCGCCAATTCCAGAAGAACACGTTCCCTCAATACATCCAGAGAATTAGATACTGACAGTGAGTGGAGTTTTTTCACTCGATCTACGCCATTGATAGAATTGTTGATTTTCAAAGTATCATCCTGAAATTCATCAAGAGAATAATATATTTCTTTTTCAAGTACTATTTGTGTTTGATTTGTTTTAAAATTTTTCTGATCTTTCAAAAAGCCTTATAAAAAATAAAAAAGTTTGAAAACAAATAAATGTAGGAGTAAATGGAAAAATAACTTCTTCCATAAAAACGACCCAGATCAAAATATTTGAATAGTTTTAAATTTAAAATTCTTTATACGAGATAATGTTTTTTTTTATTTTTTATTTTAGTATTATTAAATTACAAGATAAAAGTAGAGATAAAATTCAAAAATAAACAGCAAAATGTTTTACCTCTGATGATTGTGGCCAGTAAACTTCATTAGCTGATGCTGATCTTCTATCATCAACAACATAAGGTACATATGTATTATACATTTCCCCATTCAAATCAGCGATGTCATTCCTTCGTTGATATGTCATATAAGATAGAGGTGTTGATTTCGAAGAACTTATAAATATTGTTAGTACCAATAAACTAACGAAAAACATCGTTTTAGTCAATTATCTCAAGCTGTATGACCTGAAACAAGTCAATAAATTTTCTTAATAATATTTTTATTGATTTCTTTATAATTAAAAATAAATATTGTCATTTTTCTCACATCAGTTTATCAGAAATTTACTTTTCATTTAAATATTAACAATATTTTCTTCAATAAAATTATTTTGTCAAAATTCATAAGACATTTTTTCCTAGACTCCAAATAATTCGTATCAAATATAGAAGTTAATTGATGAAAAACAATAATTATTCTATATATATATATTTAGTAAGTTAAACAGAAAGTATCTAAATTTACATGTAAAATTCTTCCCAGGCAATTTTCTAAATAAGAAGTAGGTGTGTTGATAGACATATGTTAAATAATTAATTAAATAATAATAGCTATTTTTTTCCAACATAAAAATTTAATTTTCTACCATGTTAAGTTTAATTAGAGTCTCTAGGAAAACACTTAAGTACTTTCAAGACTATATTATGCTGCAATTAATATTTTCATTCAAGTGCAGTATTGTAAATTTACATCTATACATGCACAGATATTACTGTGTTCAATTCAATTGAGCTTCACCGCAGTGATATTTGTGTGTTGCAGCATCAGGTTTATTAACACGATGGTTTAATTTGTCTTGGTAATTCGCGACGGGATTATAGAACCCAGCCACGCTTTTCAATTACCACAAACCTCATACCATAACGACCATTTTCACTTACTTTTCCCCTTTATTCCTTTGTATATTTCTTGCTTAATTTCTCCTATTTACCATTAACATATTTGTAATTTTTTTTTCTCTATATTAATATGTACATAAAAATAGCAAAAAGATATTTGTAGATATTTTGTTATTGCTATTTTAGACCTAGAGTATAATTATTTCGTTGGGTTTATTCAATTAAATAAGTCTCCATGGAAAAAAGTTCAAGAAAAAAATGTTACCATGTGAAATAACGTATAATTGTTGAATAGACCCTGAACTCTAATGATTCGTCGCCAATTAGGAGCTGAACCTTTGATAAAAGAATCTATCTCTACACGCCCCATGTAGCAAACAAAAAGATCCAAAACAAAGAAGAAATGTTAAATTATCTAACTTTCAATCAAGGTTGTATTTCGTGTCTTGATAAATATGTTGATTATTTTTTGTTGAAAAACTCAGGTAAATAGTAATCTTCAGGTATTTTTATCATTAAATATTAAAGAAAGATTCATTTAAAACTAATAAATTATTTACCACTGTTCTTCAATAGTTGAAAAGAATTAAATCATGTTTAACTAATCAAGAAAAACACTTCGACTATTGGAAATAAAAAAATCATTCATCAGTATTTTTCTGTTTAAAATTGTTCCAAGTAAAAATACGAAGTTTTATTCTTCCACTTTATTCATTCAGCCTTTTTAAGTATTCAAATCCTCCAATAAACGAAACATTCAGAATAAAGTACCAAAAATTTCCAACTTCCTGATTCACTCAATTTATCTTTTTAAGCTGAGACAACTTAACACTATCAGAATATTTGCAAAATTCTTGGCAATATTACAAGTGTGAGTAGAATAAAAAGATCCATCAGCCTGTGTTGTTTTTCATTAATTTTAAAAAGTTAAATAATTTCAAGTTTTAATAGATGATCATTACCTGAAGCATCAGATGCATCATATATTCTCCTTCATCCTGAAAATGCAATTATCCTTATCGCAACGTTCCAAACGAGCCACAAAAAGGCAATAAAGGTCACTTGTTTGATATACTGACTATGACCAATCACTATGATTTATTCTTTTTTTTTTTAAACTGGTACTCAATATCATATGATGATCTTTGATTTTAAGGTACATAGATATTTTGGTTTTATATGCAAATTAAAATTTATTTAATAGCTAAAAATATATGTATATAATGCATCAATATGTAAATTTTAATGATATTACTTTGCTTTCTCAGCACGTCTGTTACAACGTCAAGTTAGTTTTACTATTGCATACAGCTATAAAATCCTAGACCTAAGTATACAACTTTGAAGACTGGTGTAATGGATTGAACCAGGTTAAATGAGGTTGTTTCAAATTTAAAATTATTTAAGTATACATATACCAACTAACCTTTCCTTACATTGATGAAAATTCTAATGTTTATGTCAATATTTTTAATGATTATTAGTAATCTTCATGTAATATAACTAATTATCCTGCGTGACAAAAGTTTTTTATCATTAATGGTATTACTATAATTCTTTAACTGGTGAAGTAGATAATCATTAAGAAGAATGATAATAATTACAGCTCATTATCGATATGTATTTTGTTAGAAAAAGTGTTATTAGAGTGTGGGATACTTCACGTGAAAGATATAACACCTACGTATGAAAGAAAAATAATTAAAAAATATATTTTTTCAAGTACAACTTGAAGAAGATTCGATAAGTTTTAATAACAAAAAGAGAAAAGATTTTTTAGGTTTCAATTTCTTTTGATTTTATTCTGATTCAATGACATTCTTGATGTAATAAGAGCTAAAAGACAATGAAGAAGCTTTCAACTGAACACTTCTTAATTTCTTTAATTACGAAAATGATCTATAGCTTGTCCATTACTAGAATAAATCAAGTTAAGTTTTATTTAAATATTGAAATTCTTATTTATTATTAGACTTTTTAAATATTTGATATGATAAAAAATAGTGTTTGCTATAAAGGTAGATGGTTTAGTTGATAAGAATGTTATGAATTATCTAAAATCCTAGGATTGAAATAAACAATAAATAGTTATAGACAATGATAAGTTGTGTATATGTCAGTCAATCAATAAATGAAATATAATAATAAATAAAAAAGAAAAATAAATTGCGTAATTTATTATATTTTAACTCATGCTATGAAAGAATAGATACAAAAAATGGGATATATCTAAATCTGTCATGTTTTTAATTAACCCATTTCAATTGTTGGATGATGAACATAAAAACATCATCTTTGTTTTATATCAAACTAATTGTGAGAAATTGAAAGTTGCCTCTAATATCTAGTCAATTTTTCAACATGTTTATAGTTACAAAATATAAAATTAGAACTTCATACATTAATAATAAAGTTCAGAATTTACTTTTAAAGTGTAGTTAACGATATTTCAATTTTTTTATTTTTCAAATAAATTCATATTGGATAATAATTGAATTTTCCAATATTTCTTTTATTTTTTTTTTTAACGACTAATTAATTTTGTTTATTATAAATTTTAAAAAATAGATGAATTTCGGTACTTATTAAAAATATTCCTATTCAATGAGTTCTTAAAAAAATTCCAATATGGAAATGATAAAACATTTTTCACAAGTAATGCTTGAAAATTTTCTAATAAAGGAATGAATTAAATGTTCAGCTGATCGAGAGAGAAAATAAGGAATAAAATATATATATGTATATATATATCTGTACATGAAAATGTATTCTTAACGAGTTTAACATGAAATTAATGAGAAAAAAAAAAACAGAAAAATAATTCCTGTAAACATTGAAATTATTTTCACAGTCGGGTAGATACTCAAGTGAGATGCGTGTGATTCTTTTGTGAATGAAAAAAATAGAAAAATAAATTTGTATTCACACTCGACGTGTATACACTAGGAATTGCTTGCTGTGAAATTAAAATGTCAAGTAGAATTTTTTTCTGTCTTCATCAATCGGTCTTCCGTACCAATGCACGATCAACTTATTTTACATTCCGTAATAAATCTACATGTGAATGAATAAGTTATCTGTCACGAATATAACAAGATTATTTTTAGACTAATATCTGACAAATTGAATGAATAACATAAAAAAAAAAAACGACATTTTCCTATAATTTAACTCGCTAGAATATGACATTTAATTTATTCAACTTCTTTTTTCTTGCTTCCTTTTATACTTAATGAAACACAGAATAAGGTTAGTTTATATCGCTTGGCCATCTAGAAAAGTAGATTCAAGTTTATTGTCCTTTTATGTCAATAATGCAGATATCAGCACTAAAGATCGTTTATAGTCAAACGGTAGCTTTTAGTATTTCAAAGTGTAAGAAAATGATCTTTTCCAATCTTTTGCAGTGAACTATCATAATCACTACTACTATTATTTCATAGTAAACAGTTATAAATAATCCATATTTACGTGATTAGATCGAGAATAAAAATTTTATTCGACATTAAAAATAGGCGTCAAAAATATTCGGAATTTTATTTTCATTTTTACTATATAAGATGTTTCCATAGGGGAGCTGAGTTTTTTTTTATAGTCTGAAGATAGCCATTAAAAATAGGTGGGTAAACATCAGGTGTGATTTTAATTAAATTTTTTAATATATTTTTTTATGAATAATCAAAAACATGAAAAATTTTTTTATTATCTTTAATGGTGATTTTATATTTAGGTATCTAGTCTCAATCATCCCTAGGATATTTGATGCACAACAAGGGAAAGTGAGGTATAATCGAGGGCTAAACAAATCCTGCAATTTTTTTATGACTTTGAGGGGTAAATTAATTCCTAAAACTTGTTTATATAATAAAGTTTTCTTTTATAAAAATATTTCAACATAGTGTGGGGAATATTAAAATGTGGGCGTTTTATATAGGCTCTTATGTACGTTATGATTTTGTTTTAAATTTTCAGACGCCCTTAGAACCTCATATTGAAGTGTTTACTTCATGGCTTGGATCTTTGAAATTGAAAATAAAAAAGGTTTGTGTAAAATGCATCTGCTTGCCTCTCTTTTTTTCTATTATTAATACCTAACATACTTGAAGCGTTCAATTTCTTCATGGCAAGTACCTGGTATTGACATTACGCCGCACTGTACAAACTCAAGAAGGTCATATTTACAGTCGAAATACTCTGGAGACAATCATAGAACATATTAGAGAAAGAATATATTGCAAATATTTCTGGGTAAATTTTGAGTATCTGAGAAATGAGAAATTATTGTTTTGATATTTTATTGAACGTATCTAGAATTTAGTGTCAACTGGTAGCCAATATATTTATTAAAGTTTCAAAAACAAATTTAATTGACTAAAAAAAAATTTATTCAGTAGAAACCTTTATTTTAATTTATCTTTACTTCAAAAATGAAAAAAAAAAATGAATATTTGCACTAAATGGTAATATTTATGTGCATATAAAATGACTACAAAAATAAATCATTTAAATAAAACAAATTTGTTGCACTTTGTAGCTTTATAAAATAGAAATATTTTTAGTAGAAATAAATATTTTGTTATAAATGTCAAGCAACAAATGTCACTTGGAAAGAATATTATTTGTGTTTTGTACATCAAACTTTATTTTGAAAATTTTTAATTCTGATAAAAGTTAGATAGTTTAAAAATAAAAAAATTATTCTAATGATCAATATATATCTATAACTATAAACTTGGAGTGGACTCCAGAAGAAATTAAATTTAAGTTTAACAATAGACTAAACTATTTAAAAGTTGGATATTTCAAAGAAGCTTCGAATGCTTGATCAGATTAAGATTTGAATAATTTAATGAACTATCAACGTTGTTGTTAACATCTATGATTGTCAAAAGTTATAGCATACAATACTCATTTGTTATCAGGTCTATTTTTTATTACTCTCTTAATATCTATCAACGAATATAATTTACAATAAAATAAAATTATTATATTTAAGAAATCATTGTTAATGAATAGCCAAGTACTCAGTCATTTTGCTTTCAGTGCACCATTGGATGTTTTATGATCTCAAAATCTAAATAATCTTTAAAGATTTATGAGATTACCAATAAAACATGGAGCAAATATAAATGACTTCAGTGATCAATGCCAAATCCCTTTGGAATTAGCAGAAAATATGATGAAGTTGTCACTTGCTTCAAAAAAGCAGGGCAAAATCAAGGTAATTAAGGAAGATTTTTTTAGATTTAATTAGATTATGGGACGAAAAAACAGGATATATTTATACAATCTGTTTATTCATTATTTTCAGAATGTTATTTACCTTTTTTAAGGTACTAATAAAATTAAAGTACTTGTTACTTCATTGTTGAGTACATTTAATTACAATAAAAAATTTTAAAATGTAATATAAAAAATAAATAGCTCATTTTAATTAAAGTAATTAATTTTTTATAGAAATATGAAAAGGAAAAATGAAGTTTCTTTTTATCTATAATGAAAAATTAATGATCACTTATTCCTCAAATATTATTAGTTGTAACATAAATAGCTAAGGAAAGGTAAGTGTAGTGGTTACTGATGCATTAATTATTTTAATATCGAATTAAAATTCAAGCAATGTGGTTAAAAGTTGAGTATCACGGCCTTGTCATAATATTAAAACAATGTTAAAAGACATCGAGTACTGATTCTAATAAGTTTAAATGAGTTTGTTCGTGCCGGATGCAATGAATGCTTCTACATATGTTACGATTCCATGATGTAATAACGAGCGTTCTGATTCAGTTTAATATACATCTTAGTTATATATTTATTTATTAATGTACACTTATATTATTAGATCAAAGGGTACATATAAATTAAATAATATCTTTTTATAGAAGAAATTTTCTTTTTTTTTTAAATATCGCCCAGTCATCTTATGAATAAAAAAAGAGAAGTTTAATTATTGATATATTAATTAATCAGTTATTAATTGTGTTTGAAATTTATACCGTAGGTAAATTTGATACCTTACATAGTGTCATCATGTAACTATAAATATTTTAAGAGTAGTTTAAAATTTTAAATTAATTTATTATGTTGGACAACTTTGCCATTGAATAAAATAGAGAAAGAAAAAATTTAAGTAAAATTAATTAAGTAATAATAAATATAAAAAGTGATAAAAATAGATAGAGACTTCTAGAAAATAGGAATGAGACTCTTAATCGAGTAATGACAAGTGCAGCATCCTCATGATCGTAAATTCATTATAGTCTAACTTCGACTGTACTTGACATTGATCATCTTCATTATCATCATGCTATTATCAAAGGGAATGATGATTTATTTAACATAGCAATGATTCATATGACGTCAACAAAAAATGAAGAGTAAAATCTTTTACTTGCACTGAATTAGAGAGAAAAATTTATTTATAAAGTGATATGAAATGAAACTATTCCAATTTACTGTGATTTGATAAAATATAAATTTAAGGGTTGTGCTTTGATGCTGATTATCACCATCTTCAGGTCCTAGACATCAGAAATGTAACTATTTAATAACATCATATGCATAAAATATTAATAATATTTACTCATTAATTCACTTATTATTATTTTTTCAAAATATTTCTCATGATCAATATGTGCATTATTTATAATAATAAATAATTTTAAACAATAAAAAAAATGTTATGTTTGATTTGATATGATTTTAGTAGAATTTAGATCAAAGCATGATAATAATTAGTGTAATAAATGATAATAAATCTCAAGTTGTTTTAGTAAAAACACTGAATGTGGGCCGGTCTGATCATAGTCGGAGTATTCTACTGGTTTAAAAAAAATTTCAATTTAAAAAAAATATGAATAAATAATTAACTGAGAGGGAATTGTATATTTTTGCTAAAAAGGTCATTTCCATAAGCAGTTAAATATTATTATAGGAAGTCAACTTTCTTATTCTTATTTTTTTTTTTTTTTTTCCTATCAGATAATGATGCGTCACTTATATTCTCACTTTCGACATCCGACATTATGATATTCACTTACTTCCTGCTTAATACTATGGATACTTGGCTTTCTTTGTACGGTTTTCTTTTTGTTTTCACCTTCTTTTGATAAAAAGAAAAAAGAGTACTCGATTACATTCTTATACATCTCTGGCAATTCTATAAAAGAAAAAAAAAAATATTCTACCACCTGAGATAATATAAATGCTTGAGCAGAAAAAATTGATATGAAATATAGGAATTGCAATAAATATTTTTCCACATTGCAAGTCATGAGAAATGAGGAATCAAGATGATGAAAAAGACCGAAAGATTGAGACAGTGGAATGTGTGATGAGAAAAATAGAGCACACTATAACAAGTGTAATTTCGATAAATATGGATCATCATTTTTCTTAGTATGTTATCTGAATCTAGATCGACATCTATATATATATATATATTGAATATAAACTGATTTTTCATTACCCCTAGGGAATGGTCAATCTTCTAGTTGCACGTTATAACTTGCTACATAGTTTTTATGACAATATATACTTTATTTTCACATTTGAGAAAATAATATAACAATATTTTAGGTAAAAATGATTTTATGACAAAAAAAAATGTGGGTCATCAAAATTTCATAAAAACATATGGCAGTTGCGTGCACGATCCACAAATTAGTTATGAGGATGCCCAGAGCTCAAATTATCGCGTGCAGATAAATGCGTTATGATTTTCTATAACTATCGGTCCGTACATTTAGATAATCGAATCTCCAACAAATTCGCTATTCCACCGAGAGTTTTCAATATTTTTAATTAATCTTTCTATCGTTATTGTATCAATAATATTTATGCATTCTGAATAACAAATGTGTGTTAATCTGATTTCTTTTTTGTTGAATAATTTCAACTAAATCATTTTTTTTTTTGTTTTAAATTCAGTGAGATAAAATTAATTTTATCTATTAACAATAGTTTGAAATAGTTTAAAATATTTCAATTTATTAACAAATAATATACAATATTTATTATAAATATTTTAAATAAATAAAAAAAAAAAGAGAAAAATCGGTAATAAAATATAAAAATTAAAATTTTTTTTTAAAAGGAATTAAATAATTATTTTTATTATTAAAATGATTATTTATTTATTTTAAATTATTATTAAATATAGAAAAAAAATTAAATATTGATATAATAATAAAATAATTTTAAAATAATGAGCAGTATTTTTTTATTTAATTTCGCTGGCATGTTATTAAAATATTAAATACAGAATAATTTTATTTAAAACTAATTTATTTATTAAAAAAAAAGTTTAATTTTCCATTGGTCTAGGATTAGTCCTTCTATTTATTATTGCAATTAAACTTGTTTATAATTAAAATAAATTGTATTTTACAAACATTTAGTACATAAAAATTAAAAAGATAAAAATAGTATGAAATGCAAAAAAAAAAAAAAATCTTCCTGAAAATTGAGGAAGTTTGATAATAAGAAGAACCTGAAGTAATTCTAATTCAAATATATATCTATATAAAAATACGAAGAAAAAAGAGGTAATGATGGTGATAGTAAGTAATAAATATAATAAAACTCACGGAATAAGTTGACTTGTGAATTACAAAACTCCAACTATTGCAGCTGTTGACCCAGAAGAAAAATAATCACTGAAGGAAAATGAGAAGGAATCAGACAGGAGAGATTTTGTCACGTTTTTAAATTTTCCTTCCGACTTCTTTCACCCAAGTAAGTCAAAATACAACCCAAGATTCTTTTTTTTTTTTTTATATCACCAGACTATCTTTCTGATGATCAAGGATACTTTGATTTACTTAACACAATATTGCCAAAATAATACCACCCTTCAATTAATTACTCTAGACTTTTGAATATATATTTCAAAAAAAAAAACTACCGGTACTAAGATTCTTTTGGATACCGATTTCCAGACGTTTAATTTTAGTCTGTCGTACTTATTTTCAAATAACTGTCATAGACACGTTAAGAAGAAAATAAATGAAAAACACTGATATCAATGAATGTAATGATTTAGTGATTATTTCACCGCCAAGTGGACCTTGTTTTCAGCAGAATGTACCACCAGCGTGTGACGTTAGCACCCGAATGCCAGTGAGCTTTTATAGGCGTCTATACCGCGCTCTACTCTGCTAGTCCTCCTGCCTACCTGCTACACCGAGTCTATGAAGCTTTTCTGGACCGGGATCACTACTACGACCACCGATTCATCCCGAAGCTCGCGCGCTTTTACACCTTTGTGCGCATACACTAGTCATCTACAAATAATCCTCTATTTTCTGCGCTTTTTTATACATATATTATATATTTATTACATATTATCTACTGTTATTATTCCGAGCTATTGCTTACTTTCTGATCACCTGTTGCTTTTATTTCTTCATCTTTTTATCTTGAATTCGTATGAAAAATCTTTTATAATATTTTCTTTTTTTCTTTTAATTTGATTCTAATTATCATTATTTCATTTATAACAATTATTTAAAAATGAGTTTTTCGATAAAAAAATAAATGTATGTTTTGATAAATTTGATTTTTTTGAAATTAATGTTGAAGGAAATTATTTTTTATTGCATTTTTTTAAAAAACTGAGTAAAAATTATTATAAAAATAACAAATATTTATTTAAATTCATTGTTAAAAAATGAAAAATTGTTGGAAAAATAATTATCATTTGTTCAGAAAGGATTGTCTTAGTTTTGAAAAATATATGTTGCCTAGTTGTTTTCGAACAAGTTATACCTTAAAAGTGCTTAAAACGTGGAATTGAACAGAAAAGTGAATAGTACAAATGAATGTAAAGTTTTATTAACAATAAATAAAGTTTGAGTATTATTATAATAAAATGAATCACTGCAAATTAATGTATATATTTATAAATTAGAATAATTCCCTGTAAAAATTATTACATTTTGTAATCACTTCAAACACTTTTTAAGATGTATTAAATTCTATTACTTTTTTAATTAAAATTTAATATTAAATATAGTTTATTACATTATTTTAACACACTGTGAAAATCAGGGGTTTGCAATAAAATGAATGGATGGATACTTTTTCTAGTTCCATTTTATTAGAATATTATTATTTCACTAAGAAAAAAAATTACTAATACCAATAAAATATTTTTTAATAATAAATTAATGATAATTAGTTCTTTTATTCATTAATTAATTACAAATTATAAATAAGAATACTTTTGCACCAAATTATCCCTTGTTGAAAATCCAAATTTTTGTTTACCTTACTAAAAAATTATTATTAACAACTTTCTTTCCATTCAAATGTATTTTTATATTTTCCCCTTTTTTATATATTTATTTATATTACAGCAAATAATACGACATCCAAATACAAATATTGTCATTTATTTTTTATTAATGCAGACATTTATAAACAAATCATAATTTTTTGATTCAAATGAATAAAAGAGTTGAATTATATTAATATAAATCGATTGCAAGACAATTATTTTTTTGGAGTATAAAAATTTTTTTTATTCCACTGTACTTCTTATATTTGACGTAATTACCATTTAACGAAGAGTGAACGAAACAAAATGGACCCTGTTCTTTGTCATTAATTTTTAAAATATTCATGATAAAATAAATTTCATTCTCATGAAAAGTATATCCATTACTACACTTCAAAGAAAGTATTCATCTTTATTAATATTTTAATTTCATTTTAAAATTTTTTTAATTTTTTAAGAACCTCTTTTTACACTTCAGTGATTTTTAATGAATAAAATAAGATCCAGTATTTGTGATTTAAAAAAATTTTTAACCAATCAATATTGATTGTTTTAAATGATTAATTAAATATGACGTCATGTTAATAGTCAATAAAATTAATTTCTGATTAAATTTATCAATAAAATATAACGAGGAAAATGTGTGTCAAGTAGTCGTAAGCTTTATTAGTAATAAATAAAAATTATTGATGCTGTAAAAAAATTATTTTCTAGTTTTTACAATATTTTTACTTTATCTTCAGTTAAAACTATTATTTTTACCAGCTCAAAAGTTTACATAGGCTCAGTATTGAAGGACGTAATTATTGAGTTTTGGATTACAAGAAAAAAGTTTGTAAGTTTAGGACTAGAGAAAAGGTACTCCTAGACAAGAAGAATAGAAGTAAATATTAAAAAAAAAAAAAAATAAATCCTATTTATACAGTTGATGAAGTTGTGTAAAATAAACTCAAAAAAGTTTGTTTAATAAATTTATGTCTTCATTAAAAAAAATTAAACTGTTATTTATTTGTCGATATATTTTTTAATTCATTAAAAATAATTTAGTTTAAATTATAACAAAGTATAAATTATTTACTGGTTAATTTTATTTATAAATATATATAAAAATATTACAAATAATGTTAACTTTATTTACTTTACTTTATTTCTTAACTTTCAGATTCAAGGATATATTGTTGTTGATTTTCTATGTGATGTAAAGAAAAAAAGTTTTACGAATAAACTAGTGGATATCGAACTTTTTGCATTCATTGAGTTGATGGTCTAGTTATCGATCCAAAAAAATATTCAAGCATGATATGAATACACAATTGGTAAATTAAGACGAGGATTATCGAGAAGCAAATCCTTTTGATAATATTTATAGATTTGGGGATTTTATTAAACCTAAATATTGATATCATACTTTTATTTTTTTTATCAATACCATTTTTCTTATTTTTCCTTTTTCAATTCAAATACTCCAAAACAAATTGAATCTAAAAAATAATCAATACATTTTACTTTATAACAAAATAATATATCAATTTTTATTATTAATATAAAAAAAAATTATTAATTACACAGAGAAAAGTAATAATAAATTTTTTAGTCTGATCACAGCTACGGTTTACTACTTATTCAAAGCTGTAAGCGTAGGAAGATGATGCTGGTTAGGTCTTTCAAGGTCAGTGACTTAAACTCACTCAATCGAAATGATGACTGTGTCACAATGATGAAATTATAATAATAGTTATGAAAATTCATTATAAAAATAACATAAAACATTCTTTTTTTAAACTCCATTCATATTTGAATAAAAATTCGATTAATAAAATGATATTTTTGGTAAAATTTTATCAGAAAAATATTTATCCTAATCTTGATGTTTAAAAATTTTTCTATCTATTAGAAAAGGTCCTGAGTAATGTTAGGAAATTATTTTAATTCTAAGGGATGTAGTTTCATTTTTAAATTCAGAATATAATTTTAAATAAATTTACAATTTGTTAATGCTCCATAAATCTCTATCGATATTTTTATGATTACTATTTGACACTGATCTTATAATAATTCTAGCTAAAACGTATAATCTTATCACCTTTGGATGAATCCTTTGATTAGGCATGTACAACATCAGACAATATATCAATCGAGTAGTGTAGCTAGGAGGATAAGTGTGCTTGAGTAGATTTGTGAATTGCACTGGATAATTTATGATTCCTGATAACGTCAGTATTCTATTTTTATTCTTCATTAAAAAAATAGTTTAAATAATATTTTTCCCATAATTTAGTATTTATTACAATCTATGTTTTTAACTAAACAATAAATAATTGTTATGAACTATTCATAATAAAGTTAACTACATTGAGAAAAAAATTTTCATTTGATGAATGAAATATTTTATTGAATCATTACAATGAATTTTATTGTTATTGCATAAAACATTTTATTGATTTAATAAAATTATAAATAGTTGTAAAAAAAAATTTTCTATTTAACTTAACACACAATAGTTTTTATTAAATAATGAACTATTTAATTATTTAATAAAATATTTTATTTATCTAGTAAAAAATTTTGTTTAAAAATAAATTACTATTGGAAAAGTTAAAATATTTTTATCAAAGTTAATAATGGTTTATAATTTAAATAAAGTTCATGAATATAACTTTTGTTATTAAAAAAATACAACAATTGTGATGAATAGATAGAATGAAATTATAACAACAAACAAGTTTATTCCTTCAGAGAGAAAGATGTGACATCAAAATACATATGCAGGTCTAAATATTATTATAAAGGACTTTTTCAACAAGGATTATTTGCATGTAAATTGTCAAATAAAGACAACATTGTTACAACATGAAGAAATTTGTTTTTCAGTGTAGATATTTTGAATAAATTTTATACAATATTAACTGTAATATACAACAGAGAAAGATTTTTATCAATGCAACTTGTCACTTTAATATAAAGAGATGACCTTAGAGAATAGATAATCTGGTCTATTTGGTATTTTTTCGAATTCACAGTTCCGGGTAAATGATCACACTGGTGTTTCTCAGTGACAATTTTTCATTATGGGAATCACAGGACAATGACTAAGGAATAAAAATAACCTGTGTATTTCTATGTAAGTAGAAAAGTTAACTTAAAACTAGAAAATGTATTGTATGAGCTTGTCACATTATTTGCAAGTTATTTTATGAGATTCACTTGCTTATGAAGACGAAATAAAATGTGATATTGTTAAATAAATCAACTTATATTTTGAACTTAAATAGATGATGACCTAAAAGTAAAAGTTTACCTTAATTACTCTACAAGAGAACATTTAGCACCCAAGATTCTAGAAACGTTGGATCCAAACCCAACAACTGCCATGTTTCTTCCAACAAAAAATACTTCGCATGAACTTTTCTCAGCTTTAATTATCTCTTAGCACCATTTTTTATCTGGTATAATGATTGGGAAATTTTTTAGCATTGAAATTGAAATAGTAGCTTCACTTCTAGAGCTATTTTAGAGTTTCCAAAAATATTCTAACAATAGTCTAGATGTTAATAAATACTAAATATTTAAAAATTTGTCGTAAACTAATTATTCAATACTAAGTAGTCTGTAGTAAGGTGATCATAAACTTTCGAAAACTTGAAATTGACCAAGAATTTAATAATCAACCAATAGTTGGTCAATCATAGGTTTCAGCAACCTTATGATAAAGAAATTATTACTCAACCATTTGTCTGTTCATTTCGATGTGGATTATTACCTCAGAATCAATTGTAAATACCCTTATATTGTCATTATAGAAATAAACCATCATAAAATTAAAAACAATAACAGATCTCACTTGCAAGTAGTACAAATCGAGCTTAATCAGGCTTTCTTATTTATTTAAATTTGGAAGTTCTTATTCCATAATAAATGATCAAATTTGTCTAATCTTCGTATGTGAGTATAATAAAAAATAGCTTTTTCCCAACCAGATTTTTGCAGAAATGAATTTTTATAGTAGCTAAAAATAATAAATTATAAACTTTACTTATTCAGGTCAATATTAATATTGTTATAATCATAATTGTTTATAATTTAATATCTATATTAAATCTATCATAAAATGACCCAAACATCATGGTTTCCTTGCTTCATAATTAGATTAAATGATACCATATGATTGTGCCTTCAGCTGTACATCCAAAACTGCTGACAAACAAAGTGGATAATAATATTTTGGTATATGATTTTATAATGAATTATTTCATATTATCATATTATTAGGTACTTACTATTAGCAACAAGTCGACAAGCCAGTAATCTGATGAAACCATGCATCAGAAAATAATTATGATTATCTCAAATGAAAATATGCGGGTACTCTGATGTATATATTTATGTTCTGATTAAATCTCCAAACCATTTCAAACTGGTTGTAATTCATTTTTTTTTTAATTATTCAAAATATAATTATGTAAAGCAAATTGAAAAAGTTCGTGATGATGAAATGTTTAAATAATCCATCAAAAACTGAGCTACTGATTCAAAATAATGAGCAAGACATTATGATTCTATGCAACAATTCTTCATCAAGGATAACTTTGTTGATAACAGTGATAACTCAGACAATAAAATAATAAATTTCCAATATGTTGATCATAATTAGGAGGAGAATTTTTTAAACATTTAATATTAAAAAATGTAAAAAAAAGAAGAAATATGTAACTAATATTGATGTAACATTTTGATCAAAGTGTAAAATAATAATATTCATTAAGTGCAAAAGTGATGTAGCTTGACCACACTATTAGCACTTATTGCATTTATGTTATACTTGAATCAATTTAAATAGAGAGTTCACATTGAACATCATACAGGTATACTCTTGAGTAGTTTACTGATACATGAGTGATGATAAAGTGCTTCCCAGTTTATCATTCTGACATTCACATAAATTTCATTTAGAAACTAAAATCAAATTGCTATCATTAAAGATCACATGAAAAAAATTACTCTGTTGCTTTAATAGATTGAAGCTCTGAAAAAAATTTTTTTTGTTTCAGTGCAGTTAGTTGTGACGTAAAGATCAGTTAATGATTTTTGATGAATTCTAGCAAACATAAGCTTATTAAGAAAGAGTAGAAAGGACATCTTGACTACACGAAGTAATTTAAATAATCATCAAATTCATGAAAACTTTTGAGAAGGATTATTTTGAAAGGATTTCAAAACTTTTTATCATTTTATTTAATCCTCTTTCTTCTTTCAAGAATATTATCTTAATCCAGATGAAATGTATTATTAAATCAAAAAACTTCATTAATTTGTAAATGAACTAATCAACGTTACTGGAGAATCTCTTGTTTCTAAGAATATATTTTATTTCTTTAAATAAAACTATAAGTAAAAATATGAGAACTTTAATTAATATATAACCTTTAATTTTTTTTTTTCACTTGTAATCAAGTATTCATAATAATTAGTTCAGCTTCTTTTTTTATGTTGATAACAGAGAAGATATCTTACGCTGCTATTTTGCTTACTCTTTAATCAATCAATATTTTTATTGATCAACTTTTCATCTTTCATGTGACATTGATAATGGAGGTATATTTACATGTAGATAAAACTCAGAAACCATATAAAACCTAAAAGTTGTTTATTTATTAGAAACATTAGTTTTTAACTTCAAAAACTTTAGTATAACCTAATTGTAATTTTAGCTTTATTTTCACAATATAAAAACTTTTCCAAATAATCGCACTTGGTATTTCGTGTTCATCGTCATTCAAGTTTGAAGTTAGATGAGGAATTATGAAAACTAATGAGTACTTAAAAATAAAATATTGAAGGTAAGGGCGTTTATTAGACAGGGTAAGAAAAATTCACTGGGTTTCAAGCTCAGTCAATGAAATTATTTTAGTTTGCTATAGTTTCCCGCTTAAATGACGTCAGCATTATTAAATACTTGTGTGTAGGCGCCTACCTTACTACTATACTACTTGTCATTTCTCATCATGTGCAGAGACAAATGTATTAGTGTGCTCCAATATTATTCTACACAAATAAATAATTTCTATTGTAATCAAACATCCTATCATATGGATTTATAAATGTATTTGTACACATACGTAATCGTATGTTATGAATGAAAGCAATTTAACAGTAGAATAATAAAATACATAACCTACAATCATTATTCTATACATTTTCGAGAATTGTTTGGAAATTCAATTAATCACTTTTATGTGCTACATATAATTGTGTTATTAATAAATCTACGTGGACAGATTTGTTGAATATTAATTTACTTTTATATTAATCTTTTGGGATTTAGTGTGATAATGTACCATGATAAAATCAAGGGAAATATCAACATTGTCTACTCTAAAATTAGAAAATTTAACTATTTTAGAAGCTGAACAAAAAACTATTGATAAAGATCCATTTTGTAGGCTTAAAATTGACGATGCCAGTATTCTTGATAGTATTAATGATAGAACAATATGTGGGAAATGTTATAAGTCTCGTAAATTTTTTTGTTATACTTGTTATACACCTGTTATTGACCAAAAATATTTTCCACAAGTTAAAGTAAGTAAAAATTTTTTTCTTTAATTAAAAAAGTATGAATAAAAAATATTAATTATATATTTTAGTCATGAATTTATAATTAAAGATAATAATATTATTTATTTACAGTTACCAATCAAAATTGACATTATTAAACATCGAAAAGAGATCGATGGAAAGAGCACTGCAATTCATGCAGCAATTTTAGCTCCTAACGATGTGACAATTTACACCTATCCAGATTTTCCAACATTCGCAGCTGATGATAAAGTTAGTAAAATTAATTAGTTTTCGGTCAAATTTCATGCATCAAAAATTAGTTTTTAAATAACTGATCATTGAAAATAATTAATATTTCAGGTTGTTCTCATTTTTCCTAGAAAAAATGCGTCCACCATCGAATCTCTAGTGTCATATAATCAATTCAAAGAAAATAATCAAGATAAAACAACATTAGGGAATAAAAATATCCCAATAACCAGGGCAGTTTTTATAGACAGTACATGGCAACAAACTAAAGCTATTTATAACGATGAAAGATTGAAAGCCTTACCGTGTGTTATTTTAAAATCAAGAATATCACAATTTTGGAGACATCAGAAAAAAAGTCCTAGATGGTATCTAGCGACTATCGAAGCAATACATCAATTTTTAATAGAACTACACGAATGTTCTTATGATATAACTTCACCAAAAGAATACTGTGGCCAATATGATAATCTACTATATCTATTCAAGTATATGTATGACAAAATACATACTTTTTATGATCATAATCAACTCAAAGCTTATAGAAGACCTTTAAGATAAATAAAATGCAATTCATTTGATAACAGAATGATTTAATTTCTATTCGTGATTTCGTAAGTTATTTTCATTTATTTTCCATCATCATTACTACACAAATATATTAATATTTTATTGTTTTCATAATTATAATGTATCAACATCTCAACACTGAATACTTTTTTTTTCTATAAATGCGAGGAAACGCATCAATTTTTTTATTTTCATTTTTTGTTAACTTAGCTCGCCAAAGTTAAATTAATCATACATTGAAACTTTGTTTTTTTTTAAAGAGAAAAACAAAAATAAATCAATAAACCTTATTATTATACATAAATACGTATATCATTGTTAATTAAGAGGTGTAATGTATTGAAACAAAAATATTTTCTAACAAAATAGACTTAAACTATACATATATACATTAACATATATAACTGAGATGTAAATTTACTGTAATTCTCAGGAAGATGAAGAACAATTCCATCCATACGTATGTATACATATATAAAGATTTGATTTGTTAACGATAGAAATAATTTAGTTTTTTTCTTTTAGCATTATAATTTTTAGTAATGCCAATTATTTACTTATTACGTTAATTGATTCAGAGTAACACACAAAAATAATATATTTTTTATATTTTTCTATCTTTTTTCACTAACATTAACATTATAGATTAACTATTTGTTTCATCAAATTCAAAATAATTTAAAGATTTATTAAATAATAATAATTCTTGTAATTGTTGATTTAATAGATTCAAATAAATATTAATTTACCAATTTTGTTTATAAGATAAATCTTTGGCTTCCTTTTTTATTCGTGTTCATTTAATTCATTTTGTTTAATAATAAGAAGATAGAGAGAAAATCGTTAATAATGTAAGTTGAAAATCATACTGAAAGGTATTAATCAGTATTATTAATTGTTAACAATAATTGTATATTTTTTCAGCCTAGCATACTATTAAATAATATTTAAAAAATATTTGATTGAATTATTAAAAATAACGAGGTACTAAAGCAATAAAATAAATTTAATTTTCTGTAATCAAAAAATTATGGAATGATTGCACTTTAGTAATCGATCATACAATATTGCAAATTGTTGGTCGATATACAGTAATAATAATTACAAAATAAAATTGGCCTAAAGATTCCAAAATTTTCAATAAATTGAAAATTCAATTGATTTAAAAAATTATTCGTTTTTTGTTTTACCTTAAGTTGAATTGAATACTCCTCTGTGTACTAAAGCATCGCGTAATGACACGAAGAATTGAACTTGCTGTTCAGGTTTTAGATTTAAAACTTGTTGCAGTAATTTTTGAGGTGAAGATGTATGAATAAATGATGAAATATAAACATTAACAAACGTAGCCATCAGGTACTGACAATCGAATCGATCCATTATTCCTCCATGACCAGGAATTACATCTCCAAAATCCTAAAAATAATTATTTTTCATTAATAATTCATAAGAACTTGACATAAAATTATAGAAACTAATAAATTACTTTAATTTTGAAAGCTCGTTTAAATCCACTGGCAAAGAATCCTCCAAATGGTCCGATTACTGAACTGAATACTGACATTGACAATGAATGGAGTAAGAATGGATACATGGTTACACTTGGCTTGATATTTAGCTAAAAAAGTTAATCAAATTTATTATAATTGTCTTATTTTTTATAAATGTTAATAATTAAATAAAAATAACATACCACACGAGTTATAGCTTGCAAGCTAATTGGAAGGGTATATTCTTGTGGTCTAAAGAGACTGGATGGTTCACAGTTCATCGTCATTCGTCCTAGAGCTTCACTATACTCAATTGGACAGACGAAATAACGATATTGGCACATAACATAAGACATCTGAAAAAATTATAAATAATTTTACATGATTTTACAAAAAAAAGTACATTTAAATGTTTTTAAACATAACGTAAATATTATTACCAATAATCCGAATATAACTGTCGATATTCCACCACCAATAAATCCTTCCCATGTTTTCTTGGGTGATAACTTAATCAAAGGCGTTCGTCCAAAGAAAAAGCCAAAAACATAAGCCATGACGTCATTAATAACAATCATACTAACTGGAACAATGAACCTACAAACATAATAAAACAATTATTTTATTTAGATGACAATTAAAATGGCAGTAGAATTGAATTTCTGATAATTAAATAATAATTACCATATCAACCCTTCAAATATATTTTGTATAATCAAATAACTCTGTGTGACAACAATTAACAGAGCTACGTGTGTCCATGCAAACAATGAAAATTGTTTCATATAATATTTTTTCACTAAAGACAGGACAAACCAAACAAAGCCTACAATGTATAGGCAGAATGATATAAACCGATGATAAGTAACTAAAATCCTTAAATAATCCTGAAAATAGAAGGAATATCATTTGATATAATAAATTTATATTGAAAAAGATATTTTCAATGATTGGTTAAGTTGTCAAGTGTTACAGAAGCCATATACAATAGTATTATAAAGTTTTCATATTGATTTTATGTCTAGAAACTCAAATCTACTAAATAGACTATATACTTGATTGTAAATGCAATTGTCTTCTCTGATAATGTCATGTTATTTTATTTAATTTAATTTAAATATATATTGTTTCGTAATATTAATAAAGTATTAAAGTATTAAAAAACTTACGGTTCGATTGATGACTACTGCAAAGTAATCCATCAAATTTTCACCATAAAAAAAGTAATTGGATGTAATCAAGAAGTACCATGATAGAGATCTGAACCATGGTAAACCATGAATTCTATATACCGCATAACCAATATTAATAATTTCTGCAAAACATTTTACTTGAACAACTAAAGTCTGAAAATAAACCAATTTATTTTTAATCCATGAATTGTTTATTTTTACTAAACATAAATGATTTAAAAATACTAACTGTGACCATCAGAGCTAGAGGACCGCCATAAATAATCAAACAGAAACCGGCGATCATGAGCCATGTGAAAATACCACGGATAACCCAGTTTTTCCAGCTAAAAAATTATATTTTTAATTAAAACATTTAAGTAACATTCGATTATAAATTTTAAATGTTTCATCAATAATACCGATCAGGTAAGCCAGAAACTACGGATGAAAGAATACCCGGGGTATGATCTGTTCCTTGTGGTAGAGTTTTAGCTAATTCATCAACATCAAGCTTAGCATCATCTTCTGATTCAATATCTTCTTTCTGAAAATTAATATTTTCAACATGTCATTCATTGGTATTGAACCCCATTGAATGTTTATTATTAATGCATATTCATAGAATACAAAAAAAAAACAATTCTATCCAGTGATTGAAGTTATTTTAAGGAAATATGCTTAAATTTGTTAAAAATAAATGATTTTAATAAGTCCAACTATTATCAAAATGTAAGATTAAGTAATAAAAAACTATCAATGTCTCTAGTAAACAAAGAAACGTCAATATCCTTGCCTGATCATCACGAAAATCTCTGGTGATGTCTGATGACTCCCCTACCGTTCTTTGCCGAAGTTCAGACATTTTTTTCTATGATTATATGATGAATACAGTATTTCGTAAATATCAATAATGACCTTCTCAATTTCACTATCACTGTGGTCACTGATTTATTTTATTTTTACTGAAAAAAAAATGATTATTTACATTTTTAAATAATTAATCCAGCAAAGCGGACGTGATGGACAGTTATGAAAATCGCGCAAGTCCAGAATACGTACAGTATATATAGTTAATACGCCACAACACACAGACAAACACAAACAAATACATAAATAACGATGCTCATATACATGTATACTACACTGTCATGGAATCGACTGTATTCGGAAATAATCGGAATAATTCGAAAAATCAATTTTACTATCAGAAACATTGAAAAAAATGTTTTTGTATGTATTTAGAAATAATTTTATAAATAATTATTTAACTATGTTAGATAAATGGATAATTTACGAAAAAATCTTAAAAGTATTTATCAAATGAACATATTTGGAGTTCCAATGCTATCAGGGTATCTACAGGTTAAAAACCCCGTAAACAATATTTAATTTCTCACGAATATTGAATGTAATTGAATTAATTAATATTAATTTTATGCAGCATAGATATTTCATAATAATAATAACAATATAGTTACTTTATTTTCCATACAAGTAGTTCATTAGAATGTGAGGTTAAATACTGTGCACTTTCAGTAAAGAATTATTATCGTTAATTATTGACCCAACGAAATAAATAGTTCTATATGCAAAATTATTGTTAATAGTTACTAATTATTTATTTAACCTTTCTTATATTTTTTTTTTTTTTTTTTTTTTTTTTTACAAAATAAAAGTGTCAAGTGGCAGTACAAAGTGTGCATAAATATTTTTATAAGCGTAAACAAAATGTGTTAATAATGGAATTACTTGTAATACACCTATTATTTCGCTAGTTTTCATGGAAAATTAGCTTAATTAACATTAGTTATTATAAAATAATTAAATTATAATTACCTATGATAATTTATGACTATTAAAAGTTTCAAATGAAAAAAAGAATATATCATAGTATGTTTAACTATTTATAGCAAGATAAATATAACAAAAATTCTTTATGTATTTTAATTTAATATACATACATATGTATTTATATAAAATATGTATGTATATATAAGTATAAATATATTTTCTAAAATTGATACAATTGTTGAAATGCAAAGGTTCATTTAAATATGGTAAAGTTTATTGAGTAACATCACAGATATATTAATTATGTACACAATCGCTTGAAGAGAAAATTAATAATTCACTTGGAACTTGTTAATCTCTCATAGTCAATACAATCACTCAAGTACTAAGTATCAAGTAATGTTCCAAAAGATTGGATGCGAGACACAAATCTTGAGTTGTATCCTTGGAAGCAAGTTTTTTTTGTTCTGCACCGCTTTAATATACAATTAACGACAATTTTTTATTACACTCTTTCTTTCTTCATACACGCTTATTAAATTATCAGTTTTTTATATGTATATATACGGATATATATATATGTACGTGATGTATTCTTTTGACGTAGTCAATTAATTTAAGTCACAAATTTTTAGTGACTACAGATTATCCTCAGACGAAGATAGCTTATCGAATACATAAAGTTTGAGTTGAGCATCATGTCGTTGGGCGGGCGATGCCGCTTCAGATGGTTTGACTGCTTCTGAAGCACATGAAGGATCTAATGTTCTTGGTAAAAGACTACGATTCAACTCAGGCAATGAGGCAGTGGGATCTTTGAGTGGTAACGTTACTTCTCTAAGTGAATCTGTGGGTGATGGAGGAAGTACCACCTTTTCCGGAGCATTTTGAATAAATATTACTCTATAATTCAAAGTAATTGTAATTAAAATTAATTGTATATTTTTTTAAGTATTATTTACTGATGCAAATAGTCATAAATTAGTAAATCATAATCACCTGTTGAATGCACGCCATCTTCTACATAATTCGATATAGGCTTTGCATTGAATGTACATGAAAACAAGACCACCAGAAGAACCAATAACAACAACAATTAATTTTGTCCAAAATGGCCAATCTACAAATCCTTTTCGTGCTTCTTCAACTGACCGTTCTACCAGAACATACAGAGACCAAGCAACGCAGAGAGCCGCTACTGCATGAAACGCTACGGTACACCATAATTTCCGTATTTCTGGTGCTGACATTTCAAGCTTTTCCCACTTTTAAATAAATCAATAGTCGTAGATTAGTATAAATATTTGATGATAAGTCAATTTTAGAAGAATTATAATAGTAATAATAACAATCAATAACCTCGGAAAATGGTTTCGTTTTAGCGTGCATAATGAATGTGAATTTACATAGTTCACAGGCACGTGTGTCTGATGCTTTTATCCATTGTTGTAGACAGGCCTGATGAACATAACGTAGACTACCACTGCAATAACATGGTGCTAGTAAAGGTGCTCCAATATCACCTTCGCAATGACATATTCTGCAATGTCAACATTTTATGTATAATTTGTTCTTCTGAATCATCTTTGTTTTCATCTAAGTTTTGATACTCACCGACAAATGTCATGATTACTGGATGATAAAGTACTCACTGAGGAATGACAATGATTTGGTATTACCGTAACAACTGTAGCGTATGTTGGTTCCTAAAAAAATAATTATTATTCATTAATTAATATACAATAACAAAGAATTGCATTCAAATAAATTCATATTTTTTAATAAAATTATTTGTTTATAATGATAGGGATAATTATTTTGATAATAATGAATCAATTCTGAAGAATTATTGATACTTTCAAAGAACACAGTGTTTTATAATAATTTATTAATATTAACATATCTAGTGACCTTTATACTTTATAAGAAAATAACTTCCTTTCTTTACTTTTTTTTTGCAATGATTATTATATTTGTGTATGTTATCGACATAAAAAAATTAAGCAACATTAAAAAATATTAATAATAGATGATAAAGATGTAAATGATGATGAAGCAAGTATATCTATATAAAGCTATTTTAGAATAACTTGGCTTGAGCCAATGTAGATCACTTGAAATTTTATTTTGGGATCATATGCATATCGTTTGTTATTCACTTACTGCTTGTTTTTACTTTATTATATCTATCAAAAAACGTTATTGAAAAAAAAAAGACAATAAATAGATATACAGTTGAATAGTAAACTTACTCTCGATGACCATTCCGGCAATGATTCATCTCCTGTTGGACTGGCATTATTGGAAGGATCAAGGGATTGGGGTGATTGCCAATCAGGGGGATTAACATTAATCTGATGAACAGGCATTACTTTTAAATCATACACATACATCTGAATAATCACTATTCACTGACTCGTTTAGAGCTCATGTTCATTACGGTCTTATCGCTTCTTGTCATTGATGTCATATTTAGACACACATACGCATCTAATTAAATTTATCCATCATTAAATGAAATATTCTATTGATTACAAACAACTCTTATTTCAATAATAAACTTTTGTTGTTCTCCCTTTGCTGGTTAACCTTTTAAATCTGGAAATAAAAAATGATAAAAGCTATTATTAAGAAAAGAAAAAAAATAAAAAAAAATAGCGAGATGTTTATTTATTTTTACTGTCTAAAATAAAAGAATTCTTGGAAAAAATATGTTAACATAGTTTATTCATTGCTACATAAAAAATTAAAGTGATATTTTATTTTTATTAAAATGATATTGAAATCCATTTAAAAAGAAGAGCATTAAACTTACAAGATTATGAATAATATGACTCTTTAAATCTTCTGCTGCTACGGCTTGAAGGTAGCAATCACTGTGAATGATTATCACGAATAAATATGTGTAATTAATACCCTTGATAATGAATTTTTAGATACAATAGACTCTATAATTCACATACAATATATTATTTGATTATATTTGGCACAATAATCATTAAAAAAACAAATATTTATGTATAAAAGGTTTCTGCCGTTTGGTAGTATCACTGACATAAGCAATTTCTTTGTGCTATTGTTTTTTTCGTTCTCATATTAATTTTTCTAGATATACATATATATACAACAAACTCTCTCACTACCGATATGTTATATTAAATAATTATATTCATAATTATCCATTCATCATATTTAAGAGTAAATAATTGTAATTTATTCGCGAATTAAAATAGAGTAATAAAAAAATTTTAACATGAAGCAATGTAACAGCAAATACATAAATGTATTGCAGTGTATTGTGTAGAAGTGTATTGATGTATATGGTATATACACTTTTTCACATATGAACAAGCTGTCACCATTGTTGTCTAGTGCGTTCTTTTTATGTATCATCTGATACTATATCAATATGTGTACATATATATTTATCAATGTACAGATTATGTTAAAAATCTATATTTTATGTTGAATTATGTGAATTTTGTTTTTATAAAAATAGATGGCATTATATGATTCTTCTAATTCAAGCATGTTTTTTAAATGATAAACTGAACCAATTGTTTATGTTTACATTGTCCAAAAACTTTATTTATTATTATTAATAATAATATTACAATAGTTTTTTTAAATTTACATTGGAAAAATGGTAATAGAAAAATATTTATTTATTTAATGCAATTACAAATGTACATGGGCAGATGATACTATTTGGTTGTGAAGTTTGTTTAATAAATACTTTTGATTTTCATTGTACCAAAGGATCTGTAAATGACCAGCATGAGTTTTATTATGAAAGAGAAATTAAAGCTGCTAGTGAATAAATTTACCAAATCTATACATATAACTATTAACTTTACCTTAATTTGACACAACGTTAAATGATTAAAAACTACAATTATGGTCAATGATTAAATATGTAAACGAACACATTGTTTGATATTAACAGCTTTTAAACACATTGGGCATTTTTTTCGTGTTTCAATTGCTCTTTTAAGACAAGTTTCACAAAAAATATGACCACATTTTGTCGTATATGCTGGTATTGAAGTGTTTAAAAGTTCCTCGAAACAAATAGGGCACGATAAACATGGTGCAGTTGATTTTTCATGAACTTGGGAAGAATTTTTCATGCTAAAAAAAAAAATGTTTATTTAGACAATTTATACAGATATTCTAAATAACATATTAGTAAAGAAACAGTAGTTTTTACAAATATTAATTTTTCTTTAAATCTCTTACCTTACAACTGGAACTGGTTCAGGATCATCGATCACCACTGTTTCATTAGTTGTATTTTCTCGAAAATTATTATTATCATTTAATTCAATATCCAATTCAACATCAGGTGTATCGATTTCAATTGATAAACGGTGAGTATTTGATTCTGGTGACTCTTCACGATTGACGGCTCTTCTTGATACGGTTCCAAGAGGCCATATCAATGCTCGCTGTAATTGGGAGATCATCATAGTTGACTCTGCTTCATGATCCAAAATCCTCGTCTCTATTGGCGTCCGTACTGGCGAATCGACCGTTAAGTCGATGTAGCACTCTGGAGACAATGATCGAGTAAGAGATCTGGCTTGGGATGGTTTTTGACGTCTTCGTCGTGTTGAAGACATTTCTTCAATTAATTTTTTTCTTTCGTTCTTTACTGTAAAAATTTTATTTGTTTTCTTTTAATTGACAAAAGCTTTTTTTATCTCAAAATTCGGAGATTTCTCTTTACATCAAAGATACATTCTAGCATTCTTACCTTTTAATTTAAATGAAAAAGAAGTCGTTGATAAATATTAAATCATACCCCGTATTTGACTAATAGTTCTCAAAAGAAATATTTACACTTGAAAATACTTTTATATATGAAAAAATCTTAGCGTTGAATGATAAATGAAATGATATTGTAGCGTTGTTAGTAGGAGAAAATGTCAGCTGTGGATGCAAAACAATTTTTGGATGAAGCCGTGGAATAAAAAAGAAATGAATAGTCTGTAAACATACAAGATGGAAGTGAATACAGTATAGATGTAAAGAAAATATAGTAAACACGTGTGTGGTAAAAGAGAAGTTTATTTTATCAACTTTTAAATGTTCTTTTTGACACTTGAGAGCGTTTCATCGCGCTTCTCTAATTGTGTTTTGGACTTAACCTATATATACGAATACACTCACACATGTTTAACAAGGAATTGTCACTGAATCGAACGCAAGGTTTTATTTGTTTTTACTCCTGCAAGTTATTGCATCATTCTTTGATTCAATGTAGAATTCATTTTGCAAAGATAACAGTGCAAATTACAAGTATATTCTTGTAGAACGCAAAGTTTTTATTAAAATCTAGATAAAAAATAATATTCTTCTTAATAAGTTCATCTTAAAAAAGGTTAAATTCCACGAAGAATCTGAATCATCAGTAATTACGCTTTCTGTCAAAAGCTACGCATTGCTGATAGACTTAAAGCGTCATTATTTGATTGGACTTATTGCATCAAGTGTACCAATAAAAAGTTTCTTTGTCAACACCAGTATTTGTAATAAAAAAAACGAAAGCAGGTTAGTATGCTAAGTGAATGTACTTGACAATTTGAAACAATTTATTTTATCAAAATATAATAACAATGTTGTACTTAACTGTGTAAATTTGTAGAACTCATTTCGAAAACATTGACTAATATAAATTCTAAAGATTTTCAAGCCTGAAATAAAACATCGAGATGGATTTTATATATTTTTATCTTTAAAAAAGTACAATAACTGTTTAATATCATAGATAACAACCTTTATTTTGATAGAATATATGAAAATAATATTTTATTTGATCACCTGTATTATTGCTCAAAATTACCACATGATAATACGAACAATCAATTCTATTGATAATCAAATGATTACACATAGTTATATTAAAAACTTTATTTTAGATGGCTCCAAAAAATAAAGAGAATCCTTCGAATAGAAAAAAAAGGTCTTCTGAGGATGATGATGATGTTGATTACCGTCGAAGACGAGACAGAAATAACCAGGTAATTAAAAAATGCAATTCCAAATGCATTTAAGTTCAAGAATAATTCAAATAAAAATAATCAATATTTATTAACTAAAAAATAAGTCATCAGTTATGTTAGTATTAGAATTATGTAATCACCAGTCTTATTTTTATGGAAAAATCAATTTACCAGGAAATTGATTTTATCCTATATTAAATTAATTAATTACTCAATTATCCACTTGACTTGTCCAAGATTGAAATCAATAAGTAGTCATAAATACATAGCTTAATAATGTAAAAACATCTAAATATTTATAGGCAGTAAAACGCTCCAGAGTTAAAAGCAAGTTACGAACTCAACAAACTCTAGAACGTGTCAATCAGCTCAAGACAGAAAATGAGTTACTAGAAGAAAAGATTAAGATGCTGACGAAGGAGTTGGGATTTTTGAAGGATTTATTTTTAGCACATGCTGGTAAAAATTTAATTTAAATGAATATTATTCTATTTTTTTTGATTGATTTGTGTTTTTTAAAGGTTCTAATCAACACACCTCATTCAATCTCCAAGACATTGATTTGAATGCACTTTTGGCAAATGACTCGGATGAGACGAATCATCCAAAGAGTTCGAAGGTTGAGACGTAAAGGATGTATTGTAAAAAATTAATGAAACAGCTTGAAAATAATTGAATTTTCTCATGTCTCATCATGTGACTTAAATGACTCTACTTTATGTGAGAAATTGTGCATCTTGAAACGATGCCAATTTCGGTGATGAGCTTGGCACTGCGTGTATGATTAGTTTTTTTGTATAATCGTGAACGCAGAAGTTTATGACTTCATAGCATCTTGTACTTATGTCTTGTAAGATTTATGAAATTGAAATTAGTAATAGAAAGAAAAGTTAAGAAAAATATTAATATTTATATTAGAACAAATATTTTATTTATTTTATTGACAATTTTTTGCAAATATGGTATTATTATTGCATGTAATAAATATTGTATGACAATATTTATAAATAAGAGTAAGCATCATTGTTATTATTATAATTAATAATCAAAAGTCTATGAATTATATATTAAAAGTGATATTTTGTATAATAAAAAGATAAATCTTAAATTTTTATAATAAATAGCTGATAAATAATTTATAAACGTCGACTAATTAATCGTAGCAATTAATTTGAAAGAGATAAACTTTATGAACCTCAATAAAATATTAAATAAAAAATAAAATTTCCTAATACAGCACCTGGTAGTCCTCGATGAATATTTCTCATCGTTCATTGCCGAAAAGAGCCGATCGATCCTCGGACCTCGGTTCGTCGACGGTACAGGGATGTATCATATTCCCTGTGAACCTGTGGAATGAGTTGTTAGGACATGCGTTGTACCGATAACTGGATGGATTTTATTGAGTAAAGACTGGGGAGATTGATGAGATAAACAAGAGGGTTCTTGAGAGAATTGATACGAGGGTGTGGTTGATAGCTGAGAGGGCCACCACGGTGGTGGGCCTAGCAGACGACGACATGTTGGTTACGGGGAGCACCTCGTCTCGGATGTTTCGGCCGCGAGTTTCCTCGGGAATCCTTGAGTGAGGTGGGTGAGTGAGGTCGGCGAACGAGGGAGGTGCGAGGAGGAGGAACACGCGACCAACTCGTGAGGTCCGATGAGATCGTAACGTTCGGACCCTAGTGTACAGTGCGGGGGCGGTTCTTCCGTCATTTTTTTGGCGGTGTTCACAGGACATAGGGATGGTTGTTCAGGCCCAACTTTACATTCCATCTTTACAGTTGTGTAATATAAATACTTTGTGAAGAACAATAAGGGAATATACGTACTCGAATCTATACGTCAAGTTTAGTATGAGTGAATGCGTGTGCGCGCGCGTGTATACATATAAAACATGGACGGTAGTATATACATAATATACCTGAGTATATGTAGAGTGTTGGTAGTGAAAGAAAAATAGATAAATTTCGAAAATAGAATAAAAAAGGTGAAGTAGAGAACAAGTGGTTAATAAAGAGAGTAAGTTATTAACAATAGATTGAATGTGGTATTGATATTGGTGGAGATATATAAAGTGTAACTTGAGGGTAACGATAAAAGTAGAGAGAAACATTGGGATTGTCGAAACTCGAGTCTGTCGACTGTAGGCTCAATTCGGAGCACGAGCCGCGAGCAATCTATTTTAACGTTGAATCGGTGGGACAAGAAGTCAAAAGAGTAGGGGACAAGAAGCAACGAGACGAGGTTGTATCTCGATGAACACGCGCCTCCGTGTGTCATCACGTTGTCGTCGTTATTGTCGTTACTACTGTCGATTTATTATAACGCACATTAGTGTGGTATAAGCCAACAACCAAAGGTGTGTCTCAAGCTATCATACCACTATTTAGACCCTTCGTGATGAAAATAATTCAACTCAATAATCCACGCATAATTAATACTTGTGCCTTGGTTTCTAGATCGCTGGTGCATGGTGCTTGTAATTCTACCCGGCATCTTGTGTCATAGAAGAATCATTGAATCCAGGAAAAGAATTATCAAAAGTGCTACTTGGGTGTATGATCAAGCTTCAACTCGAAAATTGATATGTTCAGCACCAGTAGTATCTAATGTGGTTATTACCTGTAAGTGCATCAGTAGAGTTAAAAAAAAGGTGGAATTACTTGAAAAGAAAAGTTGGCTAGACCGACGTAAATGTCTCTGGCGCCGTCGGCTTCAAGTGAGTAGCCAAGAGGAAAAGCAAGAGAGAAAGCAGATTGTCAAAGAGAAGACAAGAAGAGAGAATAAATAGGAGTATAGAGCAATACTCTGCCGGTTGGTTGGACATTTGGTTGGTTGATTATCGCCCTTTTTGAAAACGCTACACGCGGCTGCTGCCGCTTCAACAGGCTCACCGTCCAAAACAGTGCTGTTGTAGTATAGTGCAGTAGTAGGATGATGGTAGTTATGGTCTTACGGGGTGAAGAGAAAGGTGCAAAGTGAGCGCGCGCGTGCTTCATCCCTATATCTAATAGAGGAGAAAAAAAGAACAAAAAAAGAGCCCACGAACCAAGTAAAGAAAGAAGGTGTGAGATCAGAGATTGGTGGATGGGCTAGTGACTATCAGAATTTAGATTTATTTATTGGTGTGGAGATCAAAGGATTGGAAATTCAAGAAAAAGACGGCGGGAGTTGTTGAAGTTGTGTTAAGAACACTGACGCCGCGAGTGTGACAGGTAAACAGATAAGAGGAGGTGAATTAATAATTGTTGGTGGTGCTGTTACTGTCATTAGTGGCAGTGGAGGAAGAAGAAGAAGAGAAGGTGGAGGGGGCGGGGGCAGAAGACGACGAGGAAGAGGAAGAAAAGGTGGCGAGAGGTTGGAAACAGGAGAGGCTAAGAAAAAAAAGGAAATCCAAAATTCAAGGTTCACTATTGAGATTCAACTTTAAAAGATAGGGATGGTGTAAATCAATTAATAAATTCAATTATTCAAGTGTTCTCTGCTATTTTGCAGAGGCCAGTGCTGTGTATGAGCCTTTATTTCTCGCTTTTGCGATAGAAATATCGTCCGATAGGTCTGTGATACTCACGCCTATAATTCGTGGCGTGTTGTTTGACGGATAATTAAGTGGGTGTAGTAGAGTGAATAGACAGAAGACGAAGGAAGAAATTAAGCTGTGTGGCTCGTATGTCATGGGGTGTTTCGGGAGTCAGAGCAGTAAGGCTAGTCAGGATGACAGTAAGAACCAGAAGAGGCGGTCAGATGCGATCACGAGGCAGTTGCAGAAGGATAAACAAGTTTACAGAGCCACACACAGGCTTCTGTTACTTGGTATGCATTACATTTTACTTTAAATTTTCAATTCAATATTCAACTTATTATTACCATCATCATCATCAATAATCAATAAAAATAATCAGTATTTGTTCATTAATCTCAGCTAATACATTAGGTGAATATGTAAGTTCTGTTAGAATTGAAGCAAACAACTAGCAACTGACATAAATATTCTCAACTTTCTATTTTTGCAACGGTGCGTTTTATACAACGACGTTCCAATTGGAACCAAGCGTCTTACGTCTTGTGTATGACAGGGGCCAGTCTCCGGCCACAAAGCAACAGCTGTCGACGACATTATTTCTCAGCATAATTATCATTATATGATGTATTTTACGACGTGGATAATTCTCAACACTTTCCTAAGGAAAAAATAATTATCTATAAATATATCAATTACTTTTTTCAAACATTTAATTATTATTCACACATGTATTAGCTGTTGTATTCGATAAATATCTTTTTATTATGTCTGATTACTATATAATATTTTTTAATTCATAAAATCAACTAAAATATGTATTCGAATGTGAATAATAAATTGTTGGCATAAATTGCAGGGGCGGGAGAGTCCGGTAAAAGCACGATCGTCAAACAAATGAGGATATTGCACGTCAACGGCTTCAGTGAAGCGTAAGTTTATTCTGTTAATCTTGTCATTGTCACCACTAGTGATGCTCGATTAACTGATGTTCTCTACTGTGATTATAATGTTTATTTTTTATTTATTGATGGATCATGTTATTGATGATTTTACAACTAAAATAATTGCCATAATATTGCAGGGAGAAGCGGCAAAAAATAGAAGATATCAAGAAAAACATCAGAGATGCAATCGTGGTAAGTATAATTGTTTGATAATCATTAAACGATCGGTAAATCAATCGCTCAATTATATATGATAAAATAACAATCAACTTTGATAAATTTATTTCAGACGATAACAAGCGCCATGAGCACATTGACGCCACCTGTGACGCTCGAGGATCCATCAAATCAGAGTAAAGTCGACTATGTATTGGACGTATCGTCTTCCCCAGACTTTGATTACCCTCCGGTGAGTCAGCAGTCGTCGCTTGTATACCACACAGTATTGTTTTCTTCTCTTTAAAGAGATTATGACATGTAGAAACTTGAAGATGAAGAACATGCAAAATATCTTGACTTTAAGAAAGACAATCAAATCATATCTAAATGATGTTTGCATAAAAGACCAACAAAATGAGTGCAGAAAAGGAAAAAGAGATAAAGAAGATACTGTTTTTATTTCATATCATATACATATATTTTTTATTCAAATGATGCTTCGATACAATAATACGGCATATCAATTCAAAAATTAATGTTTTATTTGAAGGACAGCGATGGCTTTTGGCCAATCGATTAATCGAAGTAACGTCGAACCAAGAGAATTTATTAATAAACGAAACGAAGCGCGCGGGCGCGACATAAACCTGGTCATCCAACACAGGTTGCTTACCATCTCAGTCTGAGCTTTTTATCTTCATTTACACTCTTTTTCCTATTTTCTCCTTCACATCTTTATTATTTTGTTATTGAGATATTTTATTAATCAATCATATCACTGAAGCAAATAAAATAAATTACTTGATTTATTTTCAGGAGTTTTATGGAATCGTTGAAGCCCTCTGGAAAGATCGGGGAGTCCAGCAAAGCTTTGAAAGGAGTAACGAGTACCAATTGATTGACTGCGCTAAATAGTGAGTTTATTTATTACTTGATTATTCACACAGAATAATATGATGGATGATAAATGCAAAAAAAGAAATAATTATTATCAAGTAATTTTCACTCTTATCTACATGATGATTTTGAGGTTTTTAAATCTCTCATTATGAATGCCTATCTTTGGCAAAGTTTCCGTTATCAAGTCGCGCGACACTGGTATCTATAATCATGATAAAAAGGGCGATAACGTAGGCGTTACGGCATACGGATAGTATTCACAAGAAGATAAAAAATGGTGAATACTTATTACACCGCCTACACTCACTGTTTTCCCCTCTTTTCGTATACGTTTTTTTTTCTCTTAAATAAGAATCAGCATTCGAATCAGCTTCACTAGGGAGCAAAAAAATTGGATAATTTATTCGTGCATACGAGGAATCAGTAATATTGAGTCCACGGGAGACCAGAGTGATCGTTGTAACTCAGCGGGGGAGGAGATACTAGTTTGCTAGAGTCGTTTGTCGCCAATAGTTGAGACAATATCTCTCAACGAGGTAATCGCTTTGCATAATAGCTCACTAGTGTAATGGTATATATACTCACATTGACAAGGAGTTTAACTTGAATTTTGTAACTTTAGTTATAGTTTTGATTTTTATTTATATCCTATACTTGCCTAGATCATTATGATGAAGAAAAATTAGCATCTTAGAAGTAAAAAAATTGGGTTATTACGGAAAACTCCAATCTAACTTTTTAAATAACAAGCTGAATTAATTTAATAGCTCTTTCGAGATATTTTTAGCAGAAGAATAATTTTTTTATCTATTAATAAATTGAAAAAAATTTTTCTTTTTTGAAACCTTCGAAGTTATTTTGTTAGTATTTTAGTTGATTATATTTAGATATCTTAACTATTATTTCGAAATTAAATCGATTTAACACAAAATTAATTATATTTGAAACATAAATTTGTCAGATGTTTCAAGCAGTAATAAACCAGTCAGTTCCATAAATGTAGCAAAACTTTTCCATCATTAGAAATGACATCATCATGAAAGTCATTTTTACTTTAATCAATATGTTAGCAGGTACATATTGAATGATGTGCTCAAGATTTTTTTCATGTTAAGTTGAAATAAGAAATGAATCATTGCTTTAAATATTGATTTAATTTTACATCAATCATAATACTTACTTTACATTCTACCAAATGCTAAAGTTTTTTGAACTCAAAAGTCGTCTTTCGAATATTAATGAGATACAATTAAATAACAATTAATAAAAGAAATAAAATATTAAAGTATTTTATATAATAATTATATAATAAAAATTGATATTTATTAGAAAATAAATGATCACTTATTAATTTATAATAAAAAGAAATCTTTCTAAATATTAATGAAGTTCATTAAGAACTCAAGGTGAATATATGATGAATTAATGAAGAACACAAATGAACATTATATGAATCTAACTAACTAAATTCTGTGATAGTTATCTCCACACGTATGTCATAAATTTATCACAAGTTAACGTAAGTTCATAATGAAGACTATTTTTATTCTTAAAGAAAAATGACGTCAGTAATATACAAATTTTATCAACAAATTCTCATATTCTTTGTTTGTTTATTTTATTTTAAAATAACCATAGATTATTATAAAATGTGTCACTAAACATTTCTTTCTCGTTTTCTAGTCATCAAAACAATTAATAATTATTTTGTTTTATTTTCATTAGAGATTTGTCTGTGCTCAGTGCTTTATTATTAATAGAGCACTGAAATTATTAAATATGTTGATTTTTAAATCAACTCTTGGAGTATGATTTTAAATTATTAATTCAGTAACTAACACGATAATTAACTATTTATTTATCAACTAAATAATTGAGTGTAATAATCATTTATGGTAGAAAAGATTTATAAAAAATTCAACTCAAAAACATTGAATGTAAAAGCTGGGAAATTTTGAGTAATAAGAAGTTGATTTGAATAATTATTCTGAATGGTAAACTAAATTTTCGATGAAAAAATGGATTATTGGACATCGAATATTTTTTTGTTTATCTATTATTTTGTTGCCATCATTTGTCATTTAGTGATGCATGACCTTCTATATGATGATCACCTACGACTTTTATGTCTAGTTTATAACGTCATTTCGTTACTGACTCGTCTGCCTACCTTGTGACTTGCTTTCGCGCGCTCATATTGTTCAATGCTTTAATTATACCAACCGACGACTATTTTTAGCTGCAAGTTTTATCCGTGTCCCCCGCAATAGATGTATTTTATCGCTCGTGTTGCAGCTTATGAAGCTTACAAGTAAACACAATTAATCATTCCACTAAAATTAAATCAACTTTTTTATACAAACATTAATATTAATATTTCATCAGATATATTTCAATCAATTACTTTGGTAAAATAACTTCACCATTAACAAAAATGATTATATTTAACAACACCACATTAATAATTGGCTAACTTGATGTTCATGAAGATGAAACTCGTCGCAAATTTATCCAACAACTTCAAAAGTTGAGTAGCAGGAAGGATAAAAAGATAAACTATTTGACATTTTTGTTGCAATTTTGATGAACAAACAATCGACTTTGGCTTGGCAATTTAACGTTCATTCCTGTTTGTCAGAGCCGCGAGAACCAAAGAGGCTGTTGCTATAAATAGCAAAGATATTTTTAGAAAGTATCGAAAATACGAAGAAGCGTGTAGATACACGCGACAAGATAGCCCAGTGGTCCTTGCAAACTTGATGTCCCCTTGTACCAATTCATCATCATTCCCCAAGAGTCTTCATCTAGACATTTATCATTTTGCAATTCATCTTATTATTCCAAAAATGTTATCATTCAGCATAACTATTCTATCTTGATTTACATTTTTTTTTTTGAAGTATTTAAATTCTATTCATCACTATACCATATTTATATTCTATTCAATTGTTAATTACTGGATACAATTACAACTTTCTAAGCTCAAAACAAAAGTAACAAATGAAGATGACCTTTGACATTGACTTTACCTTTAAAGTACTTTTTTTCAACATGTTACTATGATATTACAATGAGAATAAATGAAAAAGCTACTGAATAACATAGCTTTGAATGGAAATAATCAATTATGTATATATTTTTAATATGATCTTTAGCCATTAAATAAATTAAATTTGTACCATAGAATTAGTTTTATATTTACTGGTAATAATGAAAAATTAAATAAAAATGCAGATATTGAAGATAACTTTTTTCTTCTGCGTTACACTATTACTAGAATAAATACAACAGCTATAAAGCTAAAAAAAAAGGACAAAGTTATAAATAACATGCTTTATTTATCAATAATTTTCTTCTGACTTTAACTGCAAAATTATTGAATGAGATTAATAACATTGATGCTCAAAAGATGAGTTAAAAGTATAACCCGTGGGAGATTGCTATTTTTTCTAGCAATATAGTATTTTTAAAAATAACTTTTAAATACTAAATTTATTCTTAACAAAATATATGTTAAATTTTTATCTTATCTTATCGCACATTAAAATTAAAAATAGCTAAAGAAAATCACTGGGAACACCACAGTTCTTTCTCTTAAAACCTTAAATTAAAACAGGAAAAAAAATGAAATTTATTTTTAAGCCAGTTTATTCTGATTCTTTATGGTTAAGTATGTCAACAAATGAACAGTTTTAGGACGTGGGGAAGGATTAGGTCACGAGAGGGAATACATGATAAAGTAATAGTGTGATTTATTGATAGTTGGGCTTAGCTTCTTGGCGTTTTTTTTGTCTTCTTGTTATCATCCTGGATTGCTGGGGTTAGTATCTCTAGGTATAGAACCTAGAGTCCCTCGTTCGGTCACTGAGAACAAGGCTGGTATGGAGTGGAGCTCGGGGTTAGGGTAGGACACCACCGCGGCTGCTACGACCGATCGATTTACCTCCTCGCCCTCTCACCATCGCTCACTATCCTCCAATTTTATTCTTCCACTCTTCTATGTTCTCTTATATCCGACCTGTTTTTATATGAATTCGTTTTAATTCAATTCCTATCCATTTAAACTCTTTTCATTGCTGTTAAAATGTCTAGAGTAATCTATTCAGCATCAACATTAGCTAAATAATCAGATAAATTATTTTCATTGATTTTTCAAACTTTTATTCATTTGCTTTAATATTATTTCAATTTTTTCTTCTTATTTTTCAGCTTTCTAGACAAAGTTGCAATCGTGAAGCAGCCGGATTATACACCAACCGAGCAGGTAAATTAATATAATTCAACAATACAATGTTAATTAATTAATTAAATAATTAACTGATTAGAGTAATTAAGCGTGAATAAATGTATTTATTTGAAATGTATATTTGTTTCAGGACATCCTCAGGTGTCGTGTTCTCACATCAGGTATCTTTGAAACGCGGTTTCAAGTCGACAAAGTTAACTTCCAGTGAGTGCTCTTAGTCAATCGATCATTAATTAATCTTTAGAGAACTAATTACAATTTATATTCACTATACTATCTCAATTTGCAGTATGTTCGACGTTGGTGGGCAAAGAGATGAAAGGAGAAAGTGGATACAGTGTTTTAATGATGTAACAGCGATTATATTTGTCACTGCATGTAGTAGTTATAATATGGTGCTCAGGGAAGACCCAACTAAATTGAGACTCAGGGAAAGTCTCGACTTATTTAAAAGCATTTGGAATAATCGGTGAGTTTTCCTAACTCCGCCCTTTGACTTTCTAGAATTGTATTAATATTAACTTCTTAGAGGCCAAATTAACTACATTTATATTTTATCTGTATAAATAATGATAAAATCATTGAAAGTATTGTTATTTATAATTTATAAAGTGTCTATATAATTTTTAAGTCGAATTTAATTAACGTTCTAGAGAAATAGATATTAAATCAATACTGAAAATAAAGCTAATAATTTTTATACAGTTGGGGATGTTATTTATAGACAGTCTTATTGATTGTAAATTTTTATATGCACATAAAAAACAGTTAAAGAAAAGAATTGTTGGTATTTTTTGATTAACATTATATGGGTCAGAAAAGATTTATTTTCAATGTTAAAAGTAGATTGTAAATGTAGTCAATTTAATTATCAAAAAATTTGTTCTTGGATACATAATTTGTTAATGATCCATATCATCATCGTCATGATGAATTAACCGACTAAAAATAACATTAATATTATTTATTTAAGTAGTTATATTTGACCTAAACTTTAGCCAAAATAATATATGTAGCATGAATGATAAATGGTATTTGGCAAGAAGTTATTTTGTTAATTAATTATCAATTAATTCTAAGAATTATAGAATACTGATTAATGGATATTTTGTTATTTACCTTAATTAGGTGGCTTCGAACGATATCAGTAATCTTGTTCTTAAATAAACAAGATCTTTTAGCGGAAAAAATAAAGGCAGGTAAGCACAAATTGGAGGACTACTTTCCGGAATTTTCGCGATATCAAACACCAGTGGAGCCTGGTGTAGTAGCAGATCCTAGTGAACCTCCGGAAGTGATACGAGCCAAATATTTCATCAGAGATGAATTTCTTGTAAGTTATTAGTATTGGTAATACATTATATCAAGTATTTATTTTTTTAGAGTTGGAATTAATATTTATAATGATTTTTTCTTTGGTGTTAATGATCCTTATAGCGCATCAGTACGGCCAGTGGAGATGGCAAACACTACTGTTACCCTCACTTTACGTGCGCAGTCGACACGGAAAACATCAAGAGAGTATTCAATGACTGTCGTGACATAATTCAGCGTATGCATCTGCGTCAATATGAGCTCTTGTGACTTCATTCCTGCCGTTGCTTAGTGTCGTCTGCCCAAGAAAATTATTTTCCATTTCATAACCCTCTCTATATCGTCTCGAATTAATCAAGATAAACGCCAAATGTCTCGGCAACTATCATTAATTCAATAATGTGTCGATTTATCGATGAGAGAAAATATGGAAAATGAACGGATTTATTAATTATAATTGCATACACTCACACACGTTAATTATATATAAATATATTAATATATAAACATACGCGTGAGCAGTCATGGATAATGTCATTTATGGGGCATTAAATAACGTCTAAAATTCATTTTCTCTACAAAGAGCAAAGCTTTACCAAATCAAATTATTTAATGAAGGTTAAACTTAACGAGCCACTAATTCCTCTCCTTGATCGGCCGGCAGAATTGTCTTTTCTAGCGAGATGAACAAGATTATATATATATACGCGATACAAGCTCCAAAGGCTCGTAAGAGAAAAACAACAACAAAATAAAGTTTATTTATTTTTCTTATTCTTTTTTTCAATGTCCCACTTAATACACTGTGATTTGTTACCTCGAACAATATTTTTTATTTGTACAAATCGTGTTCCTAGGTGGGCGAACAGTGAATTTGTTACCGTAGGAAATTGTGTATCCGCGAATATTGTATGAATGATAAATAATTGATTCGAATTCTATTTTACAAAGCATTGAGAGATAATTCATGGTATTCATTGTATTCATTCGCTTGCTGTAATCATTTTAGTGTTCTTTTCAATAAGAATATGAATCTCCTAAAGACTCCATTTCTTACACAGTTGAATCTCTAATAGCTTTGAACCTCAACAACTTTTTACAGTCTCCAACATTTATTTTATATCAAATGGCACATTCTCAAAAAAAAACGTTTCATTTACATAATTTTTTATGTAACAAGTATTTTATGAAATTTTACAGTATTTCAAGGAGTGTTTTAATTATAGAATTTTATTAATTAAACTAATTGTATATTAAATAATTATCACATTATTCAGTTTTGAGTAATTATTATTTAATAATTACATCTCGACAATTAGGATCTTCCGTTTAATTTCATTTTATGTTTGTTTTCTTTTTTACAAATATAGATTTATATTTGTTTTTTTTCTTTCATAATTACATTGTAAAAACGTCAATGAAAGTTATTAAATCAAGTCTGTAAATATTATCTTGATAAAGCCCACCGCCGGTCAGGAGATTACAACGGGCTTACGAGAGGATGCTCGACACATCTCTTCGACAATTTATGATTGTGCTTACACATTCGGTACATCGTTATTCCAACGTGACGAAAGTGATGAAACGAATAGTGTTTTGCATATATTTAAAAATACAATAAAATTAAATTTGATTTAATTATCTTAAAATTAAAAATAAACGATTTAGTCAACTCTTCCAGAATATGGAATATGTGTGTATGACAAAAAAAAAATCATTATGTGTGTATATATAAAACAAATAATTCATAAATATATATATATAAACACATATGAAAAAAAATAAATCTATATAAAGTGTGTGAATATGAGTGTACAGTCGTATATACGTGTATACGAGTATGAAAGGGTATGTTATGATTTTAAAAAAATTAAATTCTTCAATTTTACTATTACATTTGCAAAGCAAACATGTACGTGCGCGCACGCATAAAAATAACAACGCAACAGGCCGCAGAACAGCAATTAAATGTATGATGAGGCCAATTAATGCAATGTAAAAAATTTTTATACATGCAACTGAAACATTTTATCATAATTGTGCAACTTGTAAACTAACTTTTTAGTAAATTTTAAATGTTAGTATTTATATTTAATTATATTCATTCGTAAAACAAATTAATAATAATTATTGTATTATCATTATGTTTTTGTAAAACATTTTGTCGAGCGTGCACGCACGTTTACACGCACACAATTTTTAATAGACTATTTAATTATTGAACGAATGAACGATTGATTAATTATTCGATTAATAAAGTGTCTATTACATTTATCATGTCTTTAAAAGATTTTAGCAATTTTTAAATTTATTTATAATGTCAAACTATTTTTAAGTTGGCAATTTTACCGCATTATACACGTGCAATTTGATGATAATTAGACAAAAAAAAATATTGGTGTCATGTAATTTATATATGTAATTTGTTAATCATAAAATAACTTCGTTTTGGCACAAAACTGAATATTTATGAATAATTGGCGCCTGAATTAATTTCTGTTTTTCAATTATGTTTGAAGCAGAATTTATAATGCATAATTTATTAAACATAATAATGAGCTTTGAAATACATAGAAATAATAGATTCCCATGAAATGCTACGTCGAATAAAATAAATTATAAACATAAAAATACATCCAATTAATACGAAGTATATTTATAGACACTATCTAGAAGTCTATTGTCGATGCCATTGTTATTTAAAACAAAAAAAGAAAATACACAAATATGAATGCGAGTGTGTTTAATGAAAGTGTATAATCTTGTGTGAAAATACTGAAAAAGAATGAAAAAATTAATTGATTGAATAACTAATGTTTATTTTTTATTGCCAATCGCACAAGTTTATGATTGTTATATAAAAAATTACAAGTCCATAATATCGTGCATTGTTTCCTTTTTTTAAACGTCTATTGTTAATCTATCTCTTTTTGAGGCCTCGATAAGAGAAAATTTTTGAACTGGTTTTAGAGCGATTGCGATGATTAATAATTATCTAAAGAAATTAATAATTAAATTTTTTCTTATGTCTGTACTGAACTCCAAATATTCCAAACAAACAATAATGTAAATAAAAAAAAAAGTCAAACTCTAGTTTATGTAATAAAAATTTCTTTATAAAGCGGCAATTATTTAACACTAATATGAAATAGTAAAATTATTAATAAATAAAATATAAATAAACAAAAGTCTATTAAAAAAAGCCGTTAATGAACATCATAAAGTCTTGCTATTTAAGAATTTTCTATTGGTCATTGACTAGATTATTATTGTTGTTGTTACCATTATTATTATTTTTATTGTACGTTGAAAAATCTCTTATTACCGATATCGATAAACTTTCACAGCTCTTTCCTTTACTATTGGAAAAGCAATCGGTCGGTTAATGATTATTGTTATCAGTAAATAATTACAATTATTTACATCGCCACGATTACCTATCATAATTATTTATGAAATACGTTTAAATATTATTGCCATTGTAATTATAAATGCTGTTGTCAATGTAGTTTATACATTAAATCATCATGGAATAAAATAGAAAATTAATGCAAGTATAAACAATACCAAGGTATATGATGAGGCAGAGTCAAATATTAAGATTCGTTTTCGTATTTTCATATACCAATTATAAGTCAATTTTTCAATGTATATATTTATCATAATATACATATATATATACATATAAATATTTAAATTATATATATATACATATATTTGAACCATTTATACCATTGCAGTAATGTCTGCATTATATACTACTTCGCGCTGTGCTTCTTTTATTATTATCATTAATTATTATTAATGAATTATTTAATGATAATAAGAAGTAAGTTCTTTAATGTTATTTATACTTATCAATAATTGTTAACTCTTGCGTGGTAATATAATAATTTTACAAATGGCTTGGTCGTACATTTAATAAGGAAAAGATATGTGCTATCATGTTGATGATTTCACAAGTCGATGGCCAACGTAATAGAAAAGATAATTTAAATAATTACACTATTGTATGAAAGTATAGGATTGTTTGGTGATTAAATGGTGTTCAGTATTGACGTAAGATTATTTGAATTAATTATTGGCTAAAAATTTTTTAATAATGAAAGAATGAAATTGTAAAGAAAATGTTTGAAATGATCAATTATAAAACACGTTGATGTTAGAAAATTTATTTGTCATATATCATGATGTTAAAGTACGCCAAAGGATTTTCATACGTATTAAAGAATAATAATAAATAATGATAAGCGTTAAATTAAAACCAATACGCATTTAAAAATAATTAAATAATAAATATTAATTTAATTTAAAGAAATAATACGTATTGATTATAACTAGCGTACCAGCATTACTCGAGCCATTAATAAAAAAATTTAAGTCTGTGATTAAAATCAAAAAAGTAAATGTTTGAATGCAACGTCTAATTGTGTCCTCTAATATATTCTATTTAATAGATTTATATTAACTATCCTTTCTTACGTGCTAATAATGTTGCATTCAATCAAATATCCATATCTATTTGAGTCTAATCAATTGATATCATTGCATCTCATTTACTCGTAATTTTAGAATGGAAAAACAGTCATTGTTTTTTTTTTAATTTAATTCAATTATTATGCAATCGAAGATGGATTTAAGTGAATTTTTTAACTCAATATTTCAATAATCAGGTAATGAAATAAAAATCATATAAAAAGATACCATTATTGTGCATCGTAAAGATTGAAATTTATCAGAAATAAGTGTAATTGAGCATACAACTTTTAGAAATCATATCTATCATAAACTCGGGTGCATTATAAAAATAATCCTGATACGTGAAAAAATATACAATAATAACTGAAATAATTTTTTTGTGCCTCAATCATGTGGTTATAACATCTTCATTATTATCACAATAAAAATAATTTACTCTAATGAATATATTTAATTAAATCATTATAGTTCAATTGTATTAACAATTATTTGGATGAGAAATGTATATATAATGAGGGTAATTACAAATGAAAATAAGTTTTAGTGATCTAAGAGAAGAAATTACAAAATAGAATGAAATGTAATTTGAAGCAATCACCGAGCTACAAAAAAAAAGAAAAACAAATAATCATCATCACATTTTTAATTAAAAACTTTTTAAACTAAACTTATAATGAAAATTTATAAATGAAAATCTATTTTGCCGAACGATTAAGGAGGGTAAATAGTCGATGTTTATTATTAAAAAAAGGCCCATGTATCTCTTGTTCTATCACTCCTTCATCCTTCAACTTTCTCTTACTAGGAAAAAAAAAAAAATTTAAACAAATATGTTTAGAGTAGAAATAAAAATAAAAGAATGAAAAAAAAAAAAAAATACGACTTAAAAGCAATTACTGCTATGAAGGAGTCAAGAATCAAGTAATTAGACGTAATGTATGCGTGAAATATAATAAATTGGTATTGATATAGGAGGTACAATTTCCTTTAGTAATGAATAAACTTTTATGGGTAACTTAAAAGCTACTTATATATGATCATGAGATGATGGAAAGTGACAAAAAGTAATAATAATAAAGCCGCTGTCAATAACAAATAGCGATCTTAATGTGGTTGAATGATAATTCTATATCATGTAGAAAAGTAATAATGTTCTTTCATTCGATCGTTAATTCGCTAATCCTAAATTTTCGCGACCACAAATTTTTTTGATAAACGTCATATGCACGTACATTTATTTATTTTTTATCTACATATATCGTAATTTAATTATTAAAATGATGGCATGAAATAATGAATTTCAATTAAATAGACTAATTTAAATTTACGTAAGTGAATAAACTTACTCAATAAATAAACATTTATTGAGTAATAATTAAATTAATTGACAAATATTGAGTTTTCACATACATGAATTTAATAAATAAATCAATTAAATGGAGAAGCAATGAATGAATGTCTTAAATAATACCTGTATGTATGTCATTTTGTGAATGATATTATGAATATGATTGTATTAATTTTTTCTAGATTATCAAATTAAAAAAAAACAAAAAAAAAAACAAATATTTCATTCTCATTCTGTGATGACTGTTTGAATATGAAATATTCACGTAAACTTAATTTAATAATTAAATGATAGAGTTGAAAGAAAATGAGAAAAAATAATTGGTAATATAAAGAAATTTAAATAGTCGTTGGGTGTACACAATTTAAGTCAGGTAAATTAAATTAATGATAAAAAAAAAAACATTTTAGGAATATACAAGTCCAGCATTTTATGAAACAAAAAAAATATATGACAAGTGAAAATTCTTATTAATAATTAAAATAAATAAAATAAAAAACTATGATCGTGTAATTTGTACATTGTGCGAGATAGTCGTTTAGAATGGCTTTCGAAATACGTATTTACATGCCATAAAATGTGTATTAGGTGTACTAAGAACTTGTCTGATAAATTTCAATGACATATATACGGATATATGTCTAATTCGCACGGTCACAGATGCATCTAGAATACCATAAAGAAATGAATTAATAAAAATAACAAAATGAGTAATAAAAATTAAAAGATGAAACGCTGTGGAGCCACTGTATCATACGTTTGTGTAACTAAAGTCTATTAATGATTATAAAGCTATGAAAATACAATAAATACTTATCGTATGTCTTATATAAATGATAAATGCTTTTATCGTTATAACACACTTCTCCTTCGGTTCTAAATATTTTTTATTCATATTTAAATTATAAAAGCTGGTAGATACTAATTATTAAATTAATTTCAGTATTTTTAATTATTATCATAGGTAAATGGAATATTATTTCAATAAGCGTATTAATGAGCTATTAAATGCCTTTTTAAATAACACAATTGTGCTTGAGATTCAAGTTTTGCCAAATCTGCAACAATTGGAGCCATTTGTTGGACATGATTTTGATAATTCGTGCCAGTTTCCATTCTTTTTTGACCATAAATAACTTTGCCATCAAATTCATCAGCTGGAACTTTGATATCTGGACCGACTTGTTGTATTGTCACGTTTAAATGATCCTCAATATCAGCAAGATACTGAAAAAATAGTTGACAGTGAACAGTGAATGTTATCTAATAGTTTTCATCATTTTTTATCTTTTGTTTGTGTTTAAACAAACAATAGATTCATCTCTATATCAATCATTATCTTTGTTAAATTTTAATCTTTCTGTTTTTAACTGACCTGTGGTTCGTTATACCAAATACAACATCCTCCTTGATTAGTTAAATTGGAATTATTACAATTTCTTCCACGACTTGAGCACCATTCACCATGATACCAAACTTTTTCAGGCACACTGCTGACTAGAGAAATTGCTAAACCCATTCGTTCAGCACGACCAACTCGACCAATACGATGAACGTAATTAGATTTTTCATCAGGTAGAGTGATATTGATCACTGTAAACATTGAAATGATTTTAAATCATAATTTTTAAATTTAATCAGTAAGATACTTACTAAAAGGTAAACCCGTGATATCTAATCCTCTTGCAGCAACATCCGTACAGATAAGAAACTTGACTTCGTTTCTTTTAAATTTCTCTAGATTAGATTTCCGTTCTTGGGGTTTTCTATCACCATGAAGGCATACACAAGAAAATTCACTAGATCCCATTTGTTTTAGATATCTCTCAAGATTATCACAGTCAAGTTTAGTACGACAAAATATTATAGCTCGATCCATTTTATGCTCTCTGATTGCTCGGATACAATATTCGCCTTTTAATATTTTTATTGCCTCCGAGAGAGTTTCTAAGAAGAAATTTTAAACAAATTATTTTAAAAAATTAAAATTATTATTTGATCGCGCATATTAACTGTAATAAAAAAGTTATTTACAGTATTATATGATCCAATAAACTTCTGAGGTTTAAAATTACCCAAGATTACTGTGCATTAATAAATTAAACATGCTTAATAATTTACCTGGTGTATTACTTCCAGGTTGAACATTATCTCGGTAATGCACACCATCAGTTTGAATATGACGTTTTAGATTATACCAAGATTTATCTTTCTGAGGATCAACCATTACCACGACATGATGAACAGTTTCAGGTACAGCATCTTCGCCTTTTAGATCAACCCATGTTGGAAAATGCATTAAACGATCCTGTGATAAAGAATATAATTTTTTAATAACTAATTTATATCCTAACGATATCAGTTATACTTTTTTAATGCGATTTTAATCACTACTATACCGCTAATTTCTTGACTTCGAAAGCATGTAATGTTGCAGAGCAGACAATCATTTGTAATCGTTCTCCAGTTGAGGTCATTTTTGGAATTTGTTTATGTACTCGATCAATTAAATCAGTATATCCTTGTTTTAAAAGCCCATCAGCTTCATCGAGGACAAAAAATCTACAGTGGGTTAATGCTAAGTATCCACCTTGAATAAGATCTTCTAGACGCCCAGGTGTTCCAACTACAATATCTACTCCAGAATTTAACGCTGATATTTGTTCTTTCACTCCAACACCTCCAATTACTAGTAATTGTTTGACTACAGGATCTTTTAGATATTTACCAAACTATAAAAAAGAAAAGTAATTAATAAAATATTTAAATCATACTCCCATTTGACTTATATCAACTCATCTTACTTTCTCTATTTGGTTATAAGTTTGTTCTGCAAGTTCTCGAGATGGTTCAATAATAATAGCTTGAGGTGCATTTGTTGGAGGTGTCAAATCACCGCTTTGAGTTTGGCCACTGTCACTTACAGGATTCTCTTTAACACGTTCCTTTGGAGCAGCTGAAATGGCAATAAATCCACTAGGTGGTGGATGTTTGAAAGTTTGTGCTCCAAAATTAAATGACATTTCAGCATTTTTCAACACTACTGCTGGATAGAATGTTTGTGACTTTTGTTGGGCATTTAAATCAAATGCTTTGCCCAAGTCTACTCCATTTTTTGTAAATCTTATTTCTCCTTTGTCTAAATCCAATAAACAACCAATCACGTCGTGCATTCCAAATGATTCACCATAATTATCAAACTGTTTGCAATTTGATTTTTTCCCTGTTCCACCAAATCCAAATCCAAATTTATCTGTTCCTAAATCTAAGCTTGCCTGTAATATAATAAATTTTTTATTGAATAATAGTAATTAAGCTTTGAAAATGTAGTAGAGAAGTAGGTGAAGCGTTATCATTACACATGAATAACGATAATAATTGATTTAATTGTTGCATCAATAGTTGATGAATTAAATTATAGGTTTATAAAATATGTTAGGGTATTGTTGGTTGAACTAAGTTAAAAGGACATTGGACGAGAACAATGCTAAATTAAGTGTCATAATATAACCACGATAATAATACAATTGGAATGGCAATGTTTATAGCGAAAATAATTACTTGTGAAGTAGACCATCCTACTCTGCATAATCCTTCATCAGTTACTGTCGCTTCAAAATAATATTTTCCATTCCCTTGCACTCCTTTGTTTGCTCTGCATCCATGCCACTCTCTTTGTTCCCGACTTTGACATCGTAAACCATCAGGAGTTACAGCCATAGCTCGACCTCGATCGAAAAGACTGAGAGCCCATTGGGAAGCTAAAATAAAAATTACCTTCAATTAGTCTCTTAATGTTCTGAATAAATTAAAGTTGAATAACAAGCTGTATGGCAAATATTTCAATTGATATGTTTAGCAGTCATTATAACCTCTACCAAGAAAAGCTCATACAAAAGAATACAATTTTAAAAAAATTTACATATTCGTTGACCACCAGACTTTTTAGATCCTTTTCCAGACTCTATATTTTTTAATGTTTCCCAAACAATTTGTAGAATTGGCAAACAGAAAGCACCAGTTTTTCCACTTCCTGTTTCTGCTGCCATTAAAACATCACCACCACCAAGAATTAATGGAACTGCTTCAGCTTGGACATCAGTTGGTAGCCTAAGGAAAATTTATTGTTGATATTTGAATATATTTCTGAATGTCTTTTATTGGAGCTATATGTTCATTGGAGCTTTAAATGAGGAAAAAACTTACGTCCATTCCATATCCTCAGTGGCTTTGGCGATTTCAGGCAGTACGCCCATTTCTGAAAGACAAAGGATGAGAAAAATTGGTAAAGAAGTAGAGATAAATGACAAAATGAATAGAAAATCGTTGATAAACCTTCAAAAGCTGTCATTTTGTTGATAAAATGTTGTGAAGGCCGGCTTCAGTGAGGTTAGTACAAAGCAAAATACACCTGGAAAAGTATGTTAGCGAGAATCGTGTAACATAAATAACCGGAGTCTTTCGGGTATTTTCGTGTGAACTCGTACGTTTGTCTCTCGAACGTTCAGCTGCCGCGCACAGTGACTGGAGTACGAGTGGATTCTCGAACGGAATAGAAGCATAAAACTGCGGAGAAGAGTCAAAAGAAACGTAGTAGAGAGAGTGAAAGAAGTGTAAATCGTGCGTGGTGTGAAGCTTTGGCTTCGGTCTGTAAGTGACCGAGCCATGGCGAGTTTACAAGAACTCAAAGCTTTTTTTCCAGTCCGCAGTATTTCTTCAATTGTTCAAATATTCGAAAAACAATTATCAAATAATTCAGAACCAGATCTGACATTGCTCTCAATACTTGTTGGCGCCGTAGAAAATTCTCTAACCTGTAATCGTACAGTTGCGTCGCCGGAAAATACTATTTATGATGAACCAAAGCTTCCAGCTCTCGAATATCACATTGCTGAAGCTTTATATTCCAAGTTTCATGCAGTAATTAAAGGTGCGATTGATTTGACACTTTATGACACAAAATATGCTACAAGAGAACTTGTTAAAAGAGTATCAGACGTAATATGGAATTCTTTGACAAGAAGTTATTACAAAGATCGAGCTCATCTTCAGAGTCTTTACAGCTACCTCACAGCTAATAAACTTGACTGTTTTGGAGTAGCATTTGCTGTTGTTGCCGGTTGTCAAGTTTTAGGGTTCAAGGATGTTCATTTAGCAATGTCCGAGGACCATGCGTGGGTTGTTTGTGGGGAAGACGGCAGTGAAACTGTCGAGGTTACGTGGCATGGTATGTAAAAAAGCATCTGGTTGTCTTATTAATATATTTAGTTCAATAAATAATTAATTAATAATGATTTTAGGCAAGGGAAATGAAGATAAGAGAGGCCAGCCGGTAGAGGCAGGTGTCGCGTCACGCTCTTGGTTATACGTCAATGGTCATGCTGTTGTTTGTACGCGAGCAATGGAAGTTGCAACTATTGTATCCGCGATAAATCCTAGTCTAAGTGCAACAGCAGATGCTGCTGAGGTTGCACTTCTCCAGCAAGAACTTTTGTGGTTACTTTATGACTTGGGTCATTTAGCTAAATATCCAATGGCTCTCGGCAATCTTGGAGATTTAGAAGAAGCTGCTCCAACACCCGGACGACCTCCTGCAATCGTTCTTTTTCAGGTTAGTTCATCAACTTTGATTGTCAACATTATCAGACATTGATATCTTTCTAATTTTTTTCAGGAAGCAATCAGGTCGGCGAGAAAGTATTATGGTAATGCACACGTTTATCCTTACACGTATCAAGGTGGATATTTATATCGTCATGGACTTCATGCAAATGCACTATCTTCTTGGGCAGACGCTGCTGATGTTCTAAGAAGGTAAATTTACCTAACATCACTCCAAGTGTTCTTATCATATATTTATCTATCAAGGAAAAGTTCTTTTTTGTTTAACGCAGTATTTGCTGAAAGAAATCGATACTTTTACAGCCATTTCAAAAAAAAAACTACTTTTTAATTCAAATAAAAACAGTTAAGAAGCTTTTTCATCATTAAAAAGAGTCGTGTAAAATGAGGCTATTTGTTATGAAAAAGCATATTTGAATAGAGAAAAATATTATTTTATACTTGTTATAACTTTATTCTCATTTTAAATTATTATGTAGAAAGCATTACACGGTGAACTTTAATATGCTGCTTAATTTTAAACGGAGTTATGAGAGATATTAAATGATATTTTTTTTTATTTACATCTCGTTTGCATATTATTGCTTGAACTAGTATTAGTACAAGAACCTTTTAAACACTATTTCACTGCATACTTTAAAGAAAATAATTACTACAACATTTTATTACTTTACTCTGGGACATTTAAAAATGATATACAATAATGCAACCGGAGTTATTTCTTAGATAGAATGAGTGGAAAAATTCCAATGAATGTAGAATAACACCATTTTATCTTTTATATAGAATTAAATATTTATTCTAATGAAATATAACAAATTAGAATTCGAAAACCTCCAAAATTAGGACAGATTACGTATTCAAACTGAATTATCTTATATGACCATATTATGTAAATAACTTCTTCAAATCCCAACTTTCTAGATCTATTGGTTGAATATAATCATTTCTATATTAAGACGATCGTTTTTTAAATTTTATTCTTATCTCTTTACATTCTATTAGTCATCTTGTAACTCAGTAAAAAATAATCTATCGTCATTTGAAATGTAGTTTATTTTTAATAATAATTATTTTAGTATGCAATAATCAACTGAGCAGTAAAAAAATATCAATTTATCCGATAATTGGATGATAAGAATTAAATCCATTCGTTAAATATCATAAAAACTTAACAAATATGTTTTTAAAACGATCTATAATTCTGGCAGTTGGTCCGTAAAATTAAATACTTTGCAGTCTTATAACTTCCATTAGGAGGATAAAAAAACTGCCATATGTTATTCAATACTCGTCCGCTGCTAACGGAAGTAGTTGTTTTTTTCTATTTTTAATTGAAGTTAATGTCCTTCTATCTTTAACGGGTTGAGTAAATACTAGCGTTGGATTATTAAAAAAAAAAAAATTGAATTTCCATTGTTGATGAATATGAAAAAAAGAACAAATAATAAAAGAGAGATTGTATGGTTATTGTTTATATAGAATTGTAATGAAATTCAGTATCGATTTTAATGCATGAATTGATGAATTTTCAGGTATGATTATACTCGTGATGATGGTGAAATTTATAAAGAACTTTTGGAAATTGCAAATGAATTAATACCTCATACTGTGAGAGCTGATGAGCGTTTGCTACGTCAGCCACGTTGTTTTGCTTATCTCTTACGATTTTACGATGGAATATGCCAGTGGGAAGAGGGAGCAAATACTCCAGTACTTCATATAGGTTGGGCGAGGCCATTGGTAAATACAATATCGAAATTCGATGCTAGTATTAGAGCACAAGTGATCATAGAATGTCACGATTCTGAACCAACATTCAATAAACACGATGACGAAAATGGATCGAGAAGGGAACCAACTTTGGATGATGGGTTTCATAATAATAATAATACAACTACGAGTAATAACAACAATAACAATAATGCTACAAATAATAATAACAATAATAATAATTACTATAAAACGAAGGAAAGAAGCAGTGTTGCACGAGATTTGATAGCTAGGCTTGAATCTAAAGTACCATCAAATGCTGCTCCAATGCATCCAGGAATTCAAGCTTTGACTGCTGCTTGTAGTGAAAAAATATTAAATAGGGATTACCTTATTCAAGGTGATGGCGAGCCATTTGTTGCTCCTCAGGACAATTCTCTACCTCCAACACCTTCTACTTCCCAGGAAAGTCTTGACCCAGAAGTTGAAATAGACTCTGAGAACGAAAACCCTAGGATAACACTTTATAGTGAGAAAATGAAAGGACTTAAGGATCTTTTACTGGCTGAAAAATTAAACACTCATGCAATTTCATTGCAATTAACTGCACAGAGTCAAGTGCAAATTGGAAAAAAGTCAAGAGGAACTGATGAGATTGGAGTACATCAGCGTCCCAAGAGGACACGTCGAGAGTAATAATTCGAGCTTATATATATTTTTTCAATCTCATTATTTCAATTATCTCATCATAAACTTCCTGCCACGCAATATTTTTTCGCTCTTTAGCCGACTCTATACAGATTCAAGACTTGGTGCTGATTTATCAGAAGTATACGAGATGATGATAATAATATGAAATAAAAATTCTCATAATCATTTGTCAGCCAGTATATAGAGCGTTAGAATCTATTAGTTTATAAATTGACAATTGATTAATGAAAGAACGGATGATTTAATTGAATAATTGGAAAAAAAAACTAATTATTATAGGTGGTAGATATCAAACATAAGTAGAAAAGTACAAATTTTCTCTCCAGTGTCTTTTTTCTTTTTAAATTATAAAATTGAATTTCATCACCGCGCGCTACTTGCCATTCATTTTTAAGAGTTTATCAAGAAGTTAATGCGATATATAATTCGCTGAAAATTAAAGATTACATCTAATTAATCATGATATATATGAATATATATTTTTAATCGGTTTTATTTATTATTCTAAATAGTCTATGTCAAATTGATATTATTCATAGACTCTTTTTCTATTTATTTATTAATTCGTCCAATGTTATTCGATTGCAAATGCACTAATTATACTATAAATTATTGTCGTTAATCGAGATATTTATTATCAAAACGAAACAAAAAAGAATCTAGTGAACGAGTTGCTACATTCCGCTCCCTGCGACGTGCAAATTAATTTTAATGATTTTTTATTTCGAGTCATTTTATATATATATATATATTTATATATTTTATCTATATATCATGAGTATAAACTATTTAACGATTTAAAAAAAAAAAAAGAAAATATTTATTTCTTATTTGCTTCTTTTTTTTTTAATTTAATAATTAAACTATATATCTATTAGTTGATTTTATCTGCAATTGCTTACAAAAAATTTGCTTCTGCGCTTAAAATGAACTATTTACTACGCTTTGAAAATTTATTATAAATATTTATATTGCGTATTTTTTTACGCACAAAATTTTTTTATAATATTTAACTATTGAATCTGAATATTTTGCATTCAATTTTTTATTATAAAAAAAAAATTTAATTTTTTTCTCTCATTTTGAATGCAACTTTTTTTTTTTTTTTACATTTTTTATCACATTATATAAAGTAAAAAAAAATCAATATAAGTGTTTTATTGTTTCCCGAGCAGACGTACATGAATCTATCAAATACGAGGGAAATATTACAAACGGGTTGTTGTAGGATATACTGTTAAACGTATAGGGTGTGCTATTTTATTAAAAAATAACGAAAAAAAAAATAAAAGAAATGTATCCTCGAGTTTTATCAGTTTTTAAAAATAAACAGTTAAGATCAATAAAAGAAAATATTAATTTGCAAAAAAAAAAAAACAAGAAAATGAAAATAATGAAAAAATAAATAAAAATGAGATAATAACAAAAAAAATAAATAAATAAATAAATATATAAATGAATAAATACTAATAAAAAACGGGATTAATCATTACGTTATACTGAAGGGCGCTATCATGCTGTGATGCTGTTAATATACTGTATGATATTACTATTAATATGACTGAGACGTTGTGAAATGTAACGCATGGTGACAAACAAATTCCTCATTATTCTCAGTACTCTCTCTTATATTATAATAACTATTATTATGAGTATAATTATTATTAATGATTAATTACTATTACTGAATGATGAATTACTAAAAATGCGGGACATTGTTATAAGTACACGTCCCTCTCTGTTTGAAGTATTTACAAATGAGAATTATAAAAATTACATATTTATATCATAGATAAACTATACATTTTAAGAGAGTAATATATGTATGTGGGAGGAACATTATCCTGAATGTAGAAAATTATTTAAGCTAATTGATATTTAATGAGAAAAGTCGTTTTTCTAATGATAATTTTTTAGTATCGTTAAAAATATATTTTTTAATAGTATGTATGTAGATGAATAGTAAATTGCCAAAATTTATAAATAATTTATTATTACTCAAATAATTTCTTTTACATTCAGGTAATTTTTTCTTAACATGCATTTATAAGATTAAATATTGAAACAAAAAAAACAAATAAAACAAATTCCATGGTGTGAGCATAAAAAAAAAAACTTTGAAATTGTTAAAAAGATATGCCATTTCCAGTATTTGAACATTTTATCAACGTGACATATTATGAATAAGTAAGAATTACTGTAAAGAGTATCGAGTATGATACACAGCAGTGTGTGATATATGTGGAATAGACAGCAAAGAGTATTTTTGTATTGGTAAAGCTGCGATTCCGGTTATTTCAACCACGTGCTGTTTGTGTGATGCTGGATTATAACCAGTGATTTTGTCTTACTCAATATTATTTACCACACTGCGCGGCCTGTTAATTAACATTCTTACGAATATTCATTTAATAATGAAAAAAAAAAAAAAATAAATAAAACAAAATAAAAATATTAAGTACACGTACAGAAAAAAAAATCGTACGAATATATATAAATATATTATATACTCAGTGCGTGCCATAAGAAAACAATTAAATTGTTTATACATTTAATTGTTTGCCGCAATTACAATTTATCCTCGCACAATGTTATATACCTCCTTTAGTCCGATTGATTCGGTTAGATTTTTTTTCCTTTTTCATTTCACATCATTTATACTGTTAAAGCGTAAAATTAAAAAAAAAAATGAAAACCCCAATTTTTAATAATAATAATAAACAAAAGAAGAGAAAAATGCAAATGAAAAAAAAATTCTATTGTTAATGCAACACTCATGGAAATAAATAGAAAGTTAAGACAGTTATAACAACGTTTTCTAACGGCATAATAAAAGTACTTAAACATTTTAATGTGTATCCAAAACAGAAATCTCAATTTAGAATGCAGCACAGTGATATAATATTCTACTGATTATCATATAAACATAATTTATTAATATTTATAAACTCAAAACAGTTTTAACAACAATGAGAGTGTAAAAGTCTTGAAAAATCATTTAGAATTTCACGTAAAGATCTTATTATTATTATTATTATAAATAATTTTAATTATTTTATAATTATGATTACTATTAGTTAATAATGAATTAGTTATCGTTATATACTTGCTTATGAATTAATTAGTAGTACTTTGATGTACTAATGTTATAACAGCCCATCCATTATCAAAATAGTAACAGCAAAAAGTCCATTACAAATTTATCAGACTTTAAATAGTTAATAGAATTTTATGCTTATTCCTCATGCAATTTGCACTCACATACTGTCCTCCATAGAGATTTCCAGCAGAGTGTGATTGCAGTGTTATTGTCAATCAATGACAGTAGTGATATATTTAAGGCATTAATAAAATTATCAGATGTCTGTTTTTTTCTCTCTGTGGATTACAATAAACTATTTTATTATTCTAAATATAGATTTGTGATATTTCAATAAATCACCTTCTCTATTTTATTTTTTATTATCCTTTATTTATCATCAAAAATTTTTCTCTTACATTTTCTCTGCCGAATATAAAAAATACATATTTTACCGGCTAACATTCTTTTTAAGTTTTTTATCTCCAAATTTTTGATATCATTTTATAATTGAAAATATTTTAAATATTAAAATGGTATTAATAATTGATATATAAGGCAGTTGATAAATATTTAACTTTTATATAATAAAATAAATCTTAAGATACAAATATTTGGTCGGCTATTTGCGTATAAACGCAGTGAAATATTACTTTTTTCCTTATTTTTTATTCAATGATAGAAATTCTATTGATGAAAATTCATGTTGTATTAATGAATACAGATTTAATCATTCATTATTATGATGAGCATTCATGAATACTTTATTTATCAACGGTTTCAAATTGATAATTAATATTTAATACTGCTAACGCACGAATAATTAACTCGTGTTGAAGTAGATAACGAGAGTGTTTGGTTTACACAAAAGAAAAATAATAATTCCATTAACAAACGATCTGACATGTACAAAAAAATATATATATAAATCTATATAATCTACTAATTGTATAACAAAATAGAAAAAATGACGTTGTTCGGTATGATCAGTTTAACATTCTTAACAGGATATTAATTCGTTTGTTATTATTATTATTCTTATGAAAGGTATTAATTAACTATCTCTACATATTATTATTGATGATCAATTGTTTGAAAAAACCATTCAGTAAATCGTCTTAATTGCTGCGCAGCGGCATGATTTTCATCTTGAAGTCTACGATTTTCATCTCTCAATCTTCGAACCTCATCTTCTAGAGACAATCGTCTACGTGTTTCACGTGCAACTCTCAATTCTAGGTTTGATAAATGACTTTGTAAATCAGTGACTGAGCTACTGGTGTCGTAAATCTTTTCATCACTCCATTCCGGGTCATGTTGTTTCAAAGACCTAGCATTGTTAACATCAGCATGACAATTCACCCATGTGTTGTCGTTGTCACTTTCTCCTTCACTTTTCCCATCCCGAATTGACGTATTCAAGTTATTTGCTGTTTTTAAAGGCACATGTGGTGTTTTAGTAACACGAGGTGATAACCTCTCTTCTTTAGACAATTTATTCTCACTTGGAGCAGGACTTGAATTTGTACTGGTATTAGAGATAACTGTAGCAGGCCTAGCCATAGTTAAAATCACTTCTGATCCAGGATTAGTGTTATCCTGGCGATTTGCTGGAGTTAAAACACTTAATGTAGATGTACTCGTCCCACACAAATTCTCTCTTGATCTACATCTATTTTGAATCTCCAACTCGTTGATATTGTTATTACTATTATTATTGCTGGTGCTATTATTATGACTATTATTGTTTCCCATCATTTTAGAGCCATCATTATTCTTTTCAACTGTAATAATCGCATTACTCTCCCGGTTATTATTCACATTGTCGGTATAATTACTGTCATTGTTGCCACTCAATGTATTACCAGGTATATGATTATCGTCAGCGATATAATCTGGATTAATTAACTTCATCAAGTCCTCTTGAAGTGTGCTAGAAGTTAAATTTGCTGAATTTCTGTGAGGATTTCTTATTGCAGACTTTGGTCGAGGAGATTGATTTCGAGGGCTCGGATTAGCCCTATGCTTTCCGGCTCTTCTTAATCCTGGAGATGAATTTTCTCGAGACGTAGATGATTCATCTTCACTTGGAGTTACAGTTTCAACAACAGTACCTTCTAAAATTCTCATTTCCGGTGGTAAACTTGATGAAGCATAATCCTTTCTCCCATATTCATGTGTTAATTTCCGCGTAAGAACTCGCTCAGGCAAATTGTTCTTAAGGCAAGTTACTTTCTCACCAATTAAAAATTCATGTGCTGTCTCGCAATTTGAATTAACACCATCATCACGTTGTAAAGTTACTTCGTAATTCAAGTCGGAAACTCGTCGATTGCCATCTGAAGTCTCGCCATTTTTTCTATCACAATCATTCTGCAAAAACTCATAAGAACTTACTGGTCTCTCGCGAAGTTTACCGTTAGATTCATGATTATGTGCAGAAGAAGTCACATTTTGATTCTCGACAATTCTTGATTCTTCATAATTTTCATTTTTATTTTTACTTCGGTCCCACTCTACTCTTGTTTCATAATCCTTTGGCTTCCGTTGAATAATACGATTAGAATCGTTATCATAAACAATTCCTTGTTCATTACCATTTACTTGTTCGTTATAACGAATTCCATTGCTGTTCACTGGTTTGGAATAGTTAGAATTTTGGTTTAAAGGTAATGAAGTGGAAGTCGATAATTTTTGATGACCATACCAATATCCATGACTATCTTTTTGCATCCTGGCATAATTTGGTTCCTCTTGATTACTCCGATTAGCTTCATCAAGTCGTTGATAATTATTCTCATGAATGACTCGCGGAGACACATAATTAGGCTCTTTTGAATAGTATTCATGATAGTGTTTAAGTCCATCAGCTTTCCCAAGAGCCGGATCATTCTTCACTCGAGCCGGAAGAGGTGGCGGTGGTGTTCCATCCGTTCGATGACTTGCATTTTGTTCAGGAGCTTCATAAAGGTCATACCACCGTTCATCATGGTTAGTATTCACGTTTGTCATTGAATTTTCCTGAACAAAGCGTGGATCATTAAATGATCGAGAACTAGATCCAGTTCCATATCCAGAGCTATTACTTGATCGTGGGGGACTTAGAGATCTTTCATAATTCTTTTGAACTTGCTGAGCCATCTGTTGACTCGGCACGTTCTCAGAGCTCGATACATTCTCATAGTCACTCTCATAATTAGCAGATAAATACTGACAGGTTTGCAGCGAACAACCTTTTCTCGGTTGCCCGTCATTCGTTGGAGGTATAACGGTCACGGTCACTTGAGCACTGGTTTTTAACAGATCTACCATCTGGTCATGACTCAAGGTCGACACAGCGACCTTGCAGATCTCAACAAGTCTCGAACCTTGTCTAAGTCCAGCTTGCCAAGAGAGACCCATACTTTCGACCTGAGTGACTACTCCATCGGGCTGAACGTGAAACCCCAATTGCCCAAGAGAATTTCTCCTTAACGATAGCTCTGATGCAGGAGATCCTTGAGTTACGGCTCTGAGTCGCGCAACGATTTCCATTATTTCATCTCTTTCTGAATAATCTGGACGCACATGAATGCTTATACATTCTCCTTGATGGTAATACAACCGAAGACTATTTGTTTGAGCATGCCATCCAAGTATGTTTACACACGGTGACACAAAAACAACTTGTCTTGAGTGTTCTTCAATTAATACAATAGTATCTACGCTAATACCCAAATAACAATCAGTATTTTGATTACTCTCTTCAAGTATCACTTGCCAACAAATAGCACCACGTTGAGAGGCATCACAAGCTAATCTCGGACGTATCGGAGCCTTCTTTTTACTGCTAAAAGATAACATAGAAAACTTTTGGCCGGTATCGATGAGAGTCGCTGAAGAATAATTAACCGCAAGGTCTTTTAAATATTCTTGTCTCGTTCTTGTCGCCATTGTTGAGAATTTTTCTGATCTGTGAGCTGCATTCTCAGCATTGATTACTTTAGCAAGAATAAAATCAGCAAAAGACTTTCCTTTGTTAAAAATAGCTCCTGGTGGTACTGGAGGGCCAAAAATTGGTACTTCTTTACTTCTAGAAACTGCTACGCAATACTGTGTATTATCTGTACATGGATTAATTGCCCTGACGATTATAAATACATGTTGAAATTGCGAACGTATTCGTTTCGGACTAAAAGGCAATGCTCCAGGTTCTTGAAATACAATAGTCACAATATCATTGCCAATGTGCCGTTTTCTCAGCAATTGCTGTCGATTATTCGGCGTGAAAGGTAACATAGTGACAACATGAAGAGTCACTTGAGCTCCACGATGAGTTGCAGCAACCGCATGAGTACCAGTGGAATCTGTTCGCGTGTCAAGACCAGCTTTATATCCTTCAAAGCCTCTCAGTCTCACTCTCTGACCAACTGTATCTAAGAATTCAAGGAAAGCAGGTCCGGCATGCTGGTTATTATACATCTCCTCTTCAGTACGTTGCCCTGCTCGACAATATAACACTCCTACTTTATAACGATTAGAGAGACCCTGCTCATCTAATCTACAAAGAGCTTCCTCTGCAGCCGGTGTTCCAAGCCTCAGACATCCAATTTGAACCTCCGGTGCTACCAGTTCTAAAATTTCTCTCGTTGGTATTCTATTACCCGGATGATTCCGTAGTCCTAGAGCTTCCTCAGCAATGGAACCACGAAGAGTTAAAAGTTCTGATGTACGAACGATCACTCTATAATGACTAATGTCTTTACGTATACTAATAGCTACTGGTCCAAGCTGCTCATCCATTCCAAACCAGTTTTGATGTTCTTTACCTAGAAATTAAGTACAAAAGATTTATTTATGATGATTGTTTACGATTAGTAACAGTTTTAATATCTACGTAAGATGTTAATTTACCTAAGAAATATTTCCGATAATATCTTGCACCTTCATCAACACTCTCAATCGGTAGAAGTCTTTTACGTAAAGGGCAGGTGTGTTTCCAGAGTGTTTCTCCTATTGGCGGTTCCAATACAGAAACTCCATAAGCCAAAGAAGGCCTATGAGCACCGATAGTTGCACTAGGAGATCGCGCCAAAGCAACTTCTCGTTCACCTTCTCCGCCAATTTCATTGCGAAAAAAAGGACAAGATTCAAGTAACTCATTGCTTTTACCATCTCCGGGATCATCTTTAGTTTCCGCTCCTTCTGCTTCATTATCAGGTGTTGGTGATCTTATTGTACTAGCAGCAGATGCACCTGTTGCAGTATTTCTTCTTCTTGCAAGCAAGATTCCTCTCAATTTAGCTGCATACCCAAGGTTCGCAGTGAGCGATTGAGTATCATAATGAACAAAAGCTCGTCTACGATGTCTTTCTTCAAGATCACTAGACACAACAGTTCCAGGTGTTGATGCTCCTGATGGACAATTACTTTCCTTACCACCCCACAGTCTATTGAGTTTAAGTCTTAGTTTAGGACTGGAAGCGGAAGGTCCACACACTTCATCAGTAGATGCACCCACATTTAAAGCACCAGCAGAATCTCCATGCGGGTGAAGACGATCTGCTGATGCTCTTCCACTCCTGAAATCTTGAAGCATCGCAAAGATATGATCTCCTGTTGCGTTACCGCCTGCTGGACTGCACTGTCCTGCCACCACATCGATGCTTCCTATGTGAATCAAGCGAATCGATCAGAATCGTATCATATTTCATATTACCATCAGCATAAGGGTTGTGTATATTACTTACCGTGGGATCCATACTCTCGCCGAAGTGGCTGAGCATCCAGTGTCCGTCCTGAACGTTCTGGACTGTGGGGTAATTCTAGGCTGGAATTTGATCTGTGCAAAGTAAGCCCGCCACGACTGACACGACTCCCACCACCGCTACCGCCACTTCCGCCGCCCATCACCGCCAGCTGAGCAATCATCTCGTCATTCTGAAACACAATTATTTTATGTCTCATTACTGATATCTTGGTATTTTACGTACTACTATTTACTCTTTTACTACACAACACTGATAAAGTGAATCACTAATGTCTTGCCAATGATTACGTCAGTAAATGTATCGATATCATTCCATAATCTCATTCGCAACCAACGAAACAGAATACTCAGCATGAGACGTCATCAATGCCTGCACCGACTGAACCAGTTATGCTAATATATCGTGCCGGACATTCTTGAGAATTGGACGCCTCATCCACTGGGCCAATACACTCGTTATGACTTGGATGCTTCAAATACTTGACCTCCGTAATATAATTTATAAATATCTCATTGTTTATTGATTCAAATTAAGACATTTAATTGACTAAAAAATTATCAGAATTTTTTTTTTTTTAGCATAGCTAATTTTTTAAAAAGATTGAATGGTGTGAAGAAAAATCTGAGTAACCTGATCTAGAAAAAAACAACATGGTCATCTTAATGATTCAACCATTTTTTAGAAAGTGACAGCAAGTAGATTGAAAAACAAGAAAAACACGAGTTTACACACTGTTTTAGAATACATATTAAAACATGAGAAATTTTTTTATTGAAAATACAGTTGGAGTATTCTGAAGAGGAAATGTTCAGCTTTCTAATGAAGTCTAGGTAATTGTTGTACGATTATTTTATCATGAATTATAATCATGTTAAATCAAAAGAAAGGTTCTGCTTTAGCAGAATTGATGATGGAAAAAAATACATTGAAAAAGAAAGTGAAGGTTTTGCACTGATTTAAATGATGTATGACAAATTAGCGTTTGATGATGAAGTTGAAGAAAATTTTGAAATCAAGAAGCTTGAAAATTTACTCGAAGCTGCTAGAGAATTTAGCTATTTTTATCAAAGATGCAACCATTACTCAGTGAACTCGGATCAAGTGAGTCTTTTTGCTAGCTTTGATCTTTTTGTGTCAAGCAGTTCTTCCAAGTATGTTGCAGATTTCATATTACTCCTTTTCCCTAATAAGATTCTAAGAAAAATTGATCAATAGACGTATGAGAATCCACATGAAGAGGTTCTTTTGTTGTTCTTTTGTGTTGTTGCATTGGCGCCTAGCGTTGTCTGTCGTAGGGGCATCGAACTCAACTCTGCAAGCCAACTACATCTCGTTGGACTCGTTGGCTCTCGTCTACTCTTTGCCAGCGATCCATCGCAGCTTGTCCATCGCTCGAGAGAAACAATGAAATAGCTACCGGTTTCAATATATGTATAAGTTATACAGATTTTCCCAACATTCAGACGCAACACCTCCAACCGTGACGATACATATAGGTTTCTCTCATTTCTTTTTACAATTTCGCTGTTTTATTGCACGCGCCTCGTCATGCTGTTCTGACCATACCTACATTCATTAACTCAGTTACTCGTTGACTCATAGAACGTAAAAGTCATTTTGGAAAAAAATTCTTGAAAATATTTTTTTTATTTTTTTACCAATCACTTTTATTACAAATTTTTAGCTAATCATTTATAATGCTGCTTTTTTGTTTCTTTTTTAATGAATTATTTCATTCCACAGATTTAATGCTGACAAAGAATTTTTTGGATACTTTTTCTTCAATCTCTTTTCATTCAAGTCACTGAAAGAAAAATTCAATGAATAATCTCAATTCAAAAAAAAAAAAACAATTAATATGTCCAACTGGAAAAAAGATATTTTATGTTGACAATTGTTAACTCAATGTAAACCTGGATAATAAATAGAAATCAAAAGAATATTGACTCATTTGTATGCTTCAGAGATAAATAACGAAAAACATCATGAAATATCTGTTGTTATTTGAATAGATGAATGTTTTTAAAATATTCAATGTTTCCAAGAATGAAAAAAAAATTCTTTGAAAGTATAATTATATTTGTTCACTTGGAAAATGTCAAGTCACTAAGAACAAAAGTTTGTCATGAAATTCATGATAAGATATTTTATGGGAAAATATTAGGTTGAATGCCAAACTGTACTTCATACTAACATAATTCAAGTTATTAAATCAACAAAGATATATATTTATTTAGAAAACTCTATTGTTCTTTTAATTAAAAAATAAACGGAGTATTAAAGTTACTAAGTTACATAAAAGCCAATGTAAATTAATGTTAAACTCATCTTTATTCTGAATAAAAAAAAAAGCTTATTGAATACAATTAATAAGATTATGAGCATCAACATGGAAAGTAGAAGTATATATTTAATATACATAAGCAGTATTGCTTAAATTAAATTAAAGGTAATCTTTTATAAAGAATTAAGGCCAGGATTAAGATTAAATAGTTAGTTTAGCTAGTAAAGGGTGGTGATGGTGAATAAATATACGTATTTCTATGGAAATAATGACTATAAATAAGCAGTAGTTAAAGTTATAGAGTCCAGGATTAGCTTTTAGTGGCTTCTTTGTCCCCGTTCATGAAGAAGTTAAAGAGCTCTTGCATATTTCCCCTGGCTGTAGCTTCCGTTGGTTAATGAATTTTCCATTTGCTATGGCTCGCAAGTCACGAGTGTAGATCAAAACAAGTACATACTTAAGTAGTCATCAAAGTCTTTCTACGCTTTCTCTTTCTCCAACATGTTGCTCAATTAATGATAGATAACTCCATCTTATGCAGTGTCTATTTTTATTTGTCAATTATATCACTTTTAATTAGCAAATTCGTGAATACCTTATTTAAATGCAAATAAGTAGACACTCTACATTTATGTATCCATAAGTTGGAGTAAATGTGGATGAAATGCTTCTAGAATTCTCAGTAGCTATAATATTATGTGCATTGCACTTTTTATCATTTGTTGTATGATTATTTATTTTTTTTTTTTATATATTTTATGTAAGCATCTTTGAACTAAAATATGATTAAAAAAAATTCATCATCAAGTTTGAACATGTATAATAATAACGGTTACATTATAATTCTGATATTACCCTGTTTTCCGGTCATGCAGGTATATTAAAAACCAACGCAGGATTTAACTCATTTATTTAATATTATTCCTTGAGAACAAGGTAAACTAAATGCGCTTTCTAACTCACCATAAACTTCCATTATTTATTTGAAAATAATTAGTGATTTATTTTATTACATCCGGTGTAGAAAAAGTTCAAATAAAATAGCTACTCGTTTTCATCGTGTTAATTATCAAAGTGTTATGATTTAAAGTGTTGTAATACTTTTATTATGAAATAATTAGTTTCTGGTATTTTGAATATTCCTTTTATTACATTCATTTATCATAAAAAATAATAGATTGGAATTTACTTTTATTTATTTATTTTTCTTCTTTGAAAAATAATAATCTTTGAATAACTTTCAACATACTTGAGTACATATTGCAATATTTATTTAAAATTATTTTCTTTTACTTTGAAATGCTAAGAATATTTATTCATTTTGAATTTAATTGAAATAATAATAATAAAAAAAAAAAAAGTTGAAGTGTTAGAATGAAATAAATAACCCAGAATAAAGATGTTCATCAACATAACATAAATTAATAGAGGAATAAACATCAATTAAAATGAATTCAACAAGTTACTTTATCATATTTAAGTAACTCTTAGTTATGATACGGGTTATTCCTCACAATAGGAAGAAGTAGCAACATTCAAGTCAATTTAACATCAAAATCATTTTTCATTTCTCTTTAAAAAAAATAAATATTCATCATTCTTCCCTAAATTTATATTTAAATATATAGCCTAGTAATAAATAACCTGAAATAAAATCAAAGTATTAGAGGTTAAAACTGATTTGATTGGCAGTTATATTTATGGTTCAATATTAAATCAATTTATAAAATGATTAAATATAATATTTACAATATAATTGACATAACAAAAAAAAATAATAATTAATTATTACCTCATTTAAATAACCAATAAACCAATTGAGTTACCAGTCATCCTAACCAATTACTGTATCCTGTCATTATGAATAAACCCATTGTTTCCTACCTCAAGAATAGAAACCTTCTTTCTATAAAACAAATTTTAAAAAAAAAAAAAACTAAAACTCAACACAGATTATCAATCAACAACTTATCAACTTCTGAATCTAAAAGATTGCTTTTTAAAGCAATAAATATAACTTTTTATCACCAATCAACACCAATTTTATGCAATAAAAATAATTTTTATCATACTTATTTTTTTTTTTCTCTGTATTCAATTTTTGTGGTTAATAAATTGATATCAAGGAAACCGAGTTTCTTTACAATGATAAAAATCAATCTTTATAAAAACAATGTGATATAGATAAGAAAAAAGTATGAAACTCACGTTTTCCAATTGAGTTGAATGTCGCTGGCGCGACAGACACGGAAATGCGAGCGGCAGACCGCTCTCCCGTTTCCTCTCCAATATAGCGGTTTCCGCTTCACGATAATTCCTCCTTGATAGTGATTAGTAGTGATATAGTAAAGAATGCGTAAGGATTAAAGGCACGATAAAATCGATTGAATGCAATAACAGAGTACTTATAAGATACCAAGCACTTGCATTGATTAAACTAGCATCACGCAACAAAGATCACTGATATAATCACACGATTACATGGTGAACGTCACTTATACACCAAGCGGAAATAAAAGAAAAAATCACCGCACTAATAATGCTGTTGGTATGTATTAATATAAATATAATAATACTCCACTCCTCAGTGTATCTTTTGTTGTGTGTCACATTCTACGTGAAGGAGTCGCAATGTTTGAATGGCCTCGCTTGGAAAAACAACGGAACACACCACACGAGACCATTTAAAAGGCAACGAAACGCGTCGAGACGCAAAGCGGCCAAGGAAGCAGGAAAAGTAACGTAATAACGCAAGGCACTAGCACAACACAGAAAAGCACATCAAATAGCCAAGGTTCGCTTGAAAGAAGCCTAGCAGAAGCTATAAGACGCTCGCTTTGTCCGACCGAGTTTCACGCAGTGTTTACCTCCTACTCAGCTTCATCATTTTTGTAGGTTCACTATTCCGAAATCGTCTTAAACTTCCAAGACGATACATTACATGATCATACGTAGATTTATGAATGTCTGAATTATTTAATGATTTCATGATTGATTTGTTTAGTTAACTGATCACTCAACCATCAAACTGCAGCATCAATTGACCGTTTTCTTCATCATTCTCTTTGTGTGACGAGAAAAAATGGAGTTTTATATTTTTATTATGGTGTTTAATTCATTGTATAGACAGTCAATGGCACCAGAATCACTTTTATATTGAAGTAAAAAACACCAAGCGATTGAAAACGAAGGCACAAAACACGCGAGTTCTACTACAGAATGTACAATGTGCACGTCGTCGAGGTAAACGAGGATAAAACGCGTCAGAATGAACGTGAGCGTCACGCTCACGAGTGCAACTGAGCTAAACCGATGCTAGAAATGGTGGTAGGGATAGATGCCGATGCCGACCGATTGTGTGATGGCGACGCCCGTGGGGTGATGCTGATGCGGCTCTACTGTACAGTGACGATGACGATACCTCGACGTAACAAGTAAAGGGCAACACAAGTAATACAACTAAAGTAACTTAAAGGACTCCCCTCCATTTGACTTATTACCATTTAAGTTTTCTCAAGACTTATCCCCCTTCTATCTTTTTCCAACATCGTTTAAAATTATTCGTTTATCGGGCAACAAATCGCCAAGTATATTCTAGTTTTAGACCTCCGGTACACTCACTTATACATTTAAGTTTGGTCAACAATTCCAGGCATTTCCGAGACGAAATGACTCATCCTTCTCTCTCATTTTTTTGTATACTCCATTCGCACGCATCTCTCCAACACTCCAACTCATCACATAAATTTTCTGACGCTTCAATCGCCATTTCTAGCTTATTTTTTTTAGCATAATGCCCCTGTCCTACATGTTACGCATCTGCCCACGCTAATTACTCCTTCATTATTATCGTCATAGTTTTCTGTACTAGAAAGAGTGATTTTTTAAAACTTTAGATTTTAAAAATGGAGTAAAGATTTAGTTACTTACCATTAATTTATCATATTTTATTTAGGGTTTGAATGAATAAATAATGATTGAAAAGATGAAATAAAATATATTCAATAAAAAAGCATGTTATCCAGTTGATACAACATTCATAGCATATGTTAAAACCGGATGTGATGGTATGTAGATTCAGTGAATGAAATAGCGGATGGGTTGGTTCAACATCTCCCCCATTTCCTCTTGCCAAAATACTTAATTTTTTTATTATTTTTCAAAATCAGTAAAAAAATTAACTGTTTATTTTTATTAGTTTATTATCTATTTTTTACAGCCAATTACGACCTCTCTAAAAGCATCTTAAGTTCTTGGTCTACAGAAATATTTTCCTTTGCTTCAATTATATTAAACATTGGAATAGCTCTTCCTCTTCTTGCAATTCGTTCAATTTTCTGAGTCAACTCGATTTCATATTTTCTTGAAATAAAATTTATTATTCTTCCATTTTGCACTCCGCCAAGTCTACCAGTTCTACCACATCTGAAAATTGAATATTTATTTATTAAAATTTCAATCTTCCTTGAAACAATTGCCGAAGATGAATTAATCATCAATAAATATTAATAAAAATAACAACCTGTGAACGTAATCAGCAGTACTTGCAGGAAAATCATAATTGATAACCAGATCAACCATCGTTGTATCTAATCCTCGTGCAGCTGAATCCGTGGTTGATAAAATATGAACCTCACCTCTTTTGAACTGTCCATATCTATCCTTTCTGATGACAGCAGGCATTTGCCCGTTAAGTGCAATCGCTTTGACATTCATTGAATTTAAAAATATTGCAATCCAGTCAGAAGTTGCAGCATTTCTACAGAAAATAAGTGTAGGCGCTTTCTGTAATGCTCTTGATTTTACCAATTTTAAAAGTTCATATGGTTTTTGTAATGCTCCAAGTCTCCAAAATTTTTGTGGAACCAACACTCGATGTGTATTAGGGGTTGAAAGATTAATGATGGAATTCACCTGAAAAATATTTAGAAAAAGAAATATTTTGTTTGATCAATTTTAATAATATTTAATCTTACATCAACAACTTCTTCAAGGTAATCTGGCATGGTTTCGGGCATTGTAGCTGAAGCTAATATTAATTGACTGCTCGTTGGAATCGAGGTTCCAGGTTGTCGGAATCCAAACTGTAAAAATTCATAAATAAATGTAACTGTTTTTGGATCATACACCGAGAAAATTAGTTTTAAAACTCACTTTTATCTTCTTCAGAAACGATAATAATTTATCATCATACATTTCGTCAAATAAAGCGTGGGCTTCATCCAAAACAGTATGATAAACATGATCTAGTTTGTAAATTTTCCATGTTGTCATTTTACATAAAACACCTACTGTACCAATCAAAATATCTACATTTCGTATAGGAGGGTTCCTTTTTATTTTAGTGGTTCTACCACCAACAATTGTCTGCACATCAATGTCTAAATCTTTTGTTAACTTTTTTGTTTCCATCTAAAAAAAAAAAAATCTAATATTAATATGGCTTCAATCTTAAGTAACCTATTAAAGTTGAATTCCTTGCAGCTGAAAGCTATAAAATTGGGAAAATCCATGGTAGAAAACAATACAGAAAACACATGTCAGACAAATGATCCTGAGAATCACGCGGTAATAAGACTTGAACGGATTAGGTTCGAGTGTACCGCAATAAAAAAGGCTTATTAGAAAAAGGTCTAACATAATATAAGACATGAGGCAGACAGAAAACTTTCTCATTAATTATATGATATTATGGACAAAGTTATCGACAGAACAATGAGATAAAATGTTTGCTTGCCTATTTTTTAATAAACAATCAATGTAAATTATTAACTCAAGCGCCACTTACTCCAATTTGTGCTGTTAACTCTCGACTGGCTGCAATAATTACAGCATAAGGGGTATTTAAATTTCTCTCTTGGCCTATCTTTTTCCATTTTAAAATTTGCTGTACAATAGGAATCAAATAAGCAAATGTTTTTCCACATCCTGTTTCCGCTGTGATAATAACATTCTGTCCACTTAACAATTGTGGAATTGCATCCAATTGTATTTTTGTAGGATGTTCATATCCCCATTTCTTCAAATTTGCTACTAATCTAGAATCAAGTTTGATGTCAGAGAAATATGTATTTTCCAAATCATAATTGTCAGTTGAATCATCTTTCTAAAAAAAAAAAAGAAATAAATGTTCAATCATAAATTACGTAATAAATCAATGCTAATAAATATACATTTGGTATGACTAATAATTGTAACTCATAATACAATAGAATGAAGTTAAGACTTCAAAGAAATAAATATTAGCTATCCATAAGTGCAAGTAAATTTATGTAAATCAGAACAATTATTAAAAAATAATGAATAACAATAATAAAACAAGTCGAAACATACCACTGGTGTAGGATATACAGTAAAATAATCTCCTTTGGATTTTCTGCTCATCCAGTTTTTGGATGCAATAGGTATTTCTTGAAACTTTGGATATGTTGTACCATAATAATGATGCAATTTAGGATCTCTACAGTGTATTATTGGTTTTCGTTTGGATTTAACAACAACTTCAGGTTCTTTTGATGTATGAGATAGAAAGTCATCAGCGAAAACATCTTTTTCAATCGCCTCTTCTTCTAACCTCCGTACTGTTGCAGTCTGTAATATTAAAAATAGTTTTATAATCATATAATGAATTAATTATTTTAATTAAGAAGTTTATTGAAGTAGAACGTACAGAAAAAATCCGTAAACTTTTAATTGCTGGTGTTTCTACAATCTGACAAAGCTTACAAAGTCTTCGCAACATGATTGAAGCAAACAGTTGATATTTTTAGATGTTTTTACAATGTAGTATTGTAAGACAAGCTTTGTATTATTGTATTTTTCATAAACATTGATTATATTATTTCTATTAAATATAAAAATACGAAAAATGATTCAATATTACGTTGTTGAAACGTAAGATTACCGGTAACAAATAATTAACTTTTCAATGATATATCATATAAATGCATAAAAACATAGAAAATTTATTTATTAACTAAAGTCAATGTTTTAATGAATAGATATTTATATCATTCATACAAATATCGGCAAAAAACACTGAAAATCTTTTTCCAAATAAAACTTATTTGTCACATGGCTTCCGCCATCGTGATTGAAGACTCTGTCGCCTCGTAGTGGACAAAATTGTTACTATTACCACGCCATTTAGATACATTTTTTGGCGCAATTTTTTAAAGAGGCAAATTCAAGTATATTAACATCAGCCGGTTAAAAAGGTTTCTCTTTTTTCCTTTAAATTATAAACGACTGCTGATCTACAATTACCAACGCATAAGAAATGAATAATAATACTTTACTTATGTAAATTGTACAGTAGTAATTAGCCTAAGGCAGAGAAAGTAGACCTGCATAGAAGTTCAACGCTATGTTCTGTTTAGGGATCACCCCATACCAGGCCAACCGTGTTAAACTTCTACCTGGCTCCTTAAGAACCCATACTAAATTTTTGGAACACATCGGCTCATTTGAAATAAACTTCTATTCATGTCTCTCTTCTCTGCCTAAGGTCAAGATAATGGTCATCTTGTACTCATTGACTTAATGAAAAGAATGCCAAGATGCAAATGATTAAATATTCAATTATTAAATTAATTAATAGTATACAAGTAACTGTACATGCTATTTTGTCTACGAATTTAACATGCATTGGTATTTGTAATAGTCAGTTTTTTTTTTCATTCGTGTAACTCTTTAGTTATTTCATATTCTAACGATATTTCCAATATTACAATCATTTACAAAAAAAAAATTAGAAATTTATTTTTACCAATTCAAGAAATTGATAATTTAAAATAAACAAAATAAATTTTTATCAAACATTCAATTTTCCGTATATTTATAATTTTTTTTTTTTGTAAATGATTGTAATATTGGAAATATCGTTAGAATATGAAATAACTAACGAGTTACACGAATGGAAAAAAAACTGACTATTACAAATACCAATGCATGTTAAATTCGTAGACAAAACAGCATGTACAGTTACTTGTATACTATTAATTAATTTAATAATTGAATATTTAATCATTTGCATCTTGGCATTCTTTTCATTAAGTTAACATAAGTCAATGAGTATAAGATGTAATGACCATTATGTTGACCTTAGGCAGAGAAGAGAGACGTGAATAGAAGTTTATTTCAAATGAGCCGATGTGTTCCAAAAATTTAGTATGGGTTCTTATTGAGTCAGGTAGGAGTTTAACACGGTATACATACGTCCATTTTGAAACCTTCTAATATGCTTTAAAATGTCTTAAAACGAAAAGATATGATAAAATTACGAATTTCAAAAATCGACCCCCCTGCAATAACTTTCTAATGGAAAATTAACAATGTTCGAAGTAAAGAGAAAATTGCTTTTTAATGAGGGATTTTCAAGGTACTCGGTCACAGAAACTTGAAGAATACTCATAGTCCGTATTATCTAAATTTTACAAAAAGAATAGGTAATAAGATAAATTAAAATATATTCAGTGGTTTTTCAAAAAATTTATCTTGATTTTTATTTTTCATGAAATACAAAGATACAAAAATTACAATACTTTATAATACAGAAATTATAGTCAAACTGTATTGGAGAATTACTTAAATGAACCTTTGGTTTAATAAATGATTTCATTTCATTAAAAATTAAATTGCTTCACCGATTTATATAAACTTAATATTATTTGGAGTTTTTACTTATTAAATAAAAATAAATTAATATTTACAATATTACATGATTTTTTATCCAAAAGTTATAGTGATTGATAGTTTACAAATTTAAATTGCACAATGTCAAGAAGATAGTGTAGTACACACTTGATAATTATGTTCAAAAACTCATTACTAAGTGAATTTCAAAAAAAAGTTAGAACAATGTGTCAGTTAGAACTTGATACAAATTTCAAAGTGTTTACGAGCTACTCGATATAACTTAATTGTCCGATAAACAATTTACATTTAGTATTAATAAATGATTCCCATATTTCCAAACTAAATTAGTTATAGATTGAAATCGTTATTCTCATAAGACTGATTCTCCCCTCGAAGGCTTAAAAGTTCGGATAAAAGTGTTCAGATCTACGATGGTCAAGTAATCCAACACTTTGTCGATACATTCATGAGGAATTCCTTCATTAATTTCTGAACTAAAGTATTCCCTTGCAGATTTTTGTAGTTTATATCGTCTATATCGAATTCTTGCATCTCGCAGTCGGAATCTTACAATACCTATAAATAATGGAAACTTTTCATCGTAAATGGATGATTTTAAAATGTCTTGAATTTTCTTATTTTCCATTAATATGCCAATAAGATGAATATGTTGTGTTAACAACTCATAAAAACACATGTCATTAATCCCAATACTTTCCATTTTCATTTTTTTAATTTCCTCTTCACACTTGATGTCGAGTGTATCGATTGTATCATCTAAAACTTCATTGGATTTTAATCCCTCTATTGCAGAATATTTCACTCCCCTGATAGTTATAAACTCACATGTATTTACATTTAGTCTAACAGTCTTTAATGTAATTATATGTGACACTAGCATTTGGATTATCGTATAAATGTTAGAATTTTCGGGAGAAGTTGATAAAATCTTATCAGCAGCGCATTGAAGCGGAGATCGATTTTTTTGGTCTAAAATATTAATATTAGCACCGTATCTTAAAAGACCTACAACTGCTCCAATATTTTCCGAGTTGCAAGCTTCAAAAAGAGGTGTCCGACCTTCCTCATCGACAGCTTCAATATCTGCATTATGCTTCAGCAGTAACTGTATTATTTTGAGAGTTGATTCGGTTTCCCCGAAACAAATAAAGTGAAGAGGTGTTTGACCGCAATGATTAGTAACATTTGGATTAGCATGATTATCTAAAAGAACTTTAACTGCTACAACATTCCCGTAAATACAAGCTTCAATTAGAGGTGTCCGACCTTCCTCATCGGCAGCTTCAATATCTACATTATGTTTTAACAATGACTGCATTATTTGAAGAGTTATTACAGGTTCCAATGCGCTAGTAAGGTGAAGAGCTGTTCGACCATTCCAACACCTTACATTCGGATTAGCATGATTCCCTAAGAGAACTTTAACTGCTACAATATTTCCAGAGGAACAAGCTTCAAAAAGAGGTGTCCAACCTCTGTCATCCATAGCCTCAGTATCTGCATTATGTTTTAACAATAATTGTATTATTTGGAGAGTAGTTCCAGGTTTCGCTGAACAAATATAGTGAAGAGCTGTTTGACTATGCTGATTAGTAGCATTTGGATTAACATGATTCTCCAAAAGACATTGAACTGCTGCAACATTTCCAGATTTACAAGCTACAAAAAGAGGTGTTCGACCTTGTTCATCAACAGCTTCAATATCTGCATTATATTTCAGCAATAACTTTATTATTTGGGGAGTTGTTTCGGATTCCCACGAACAAACAAGGTGAAGAGCTGGTTGACCAATCCAATCTGTTACATTCGGATTAGCATGATGTTCCAAAAGACATTTAACTACTTCAGCATTTCCAATGGAACAAGCTGTAATAAGCGGTGTCCAACCTCTGTCATCCATAGCCTCAATATCTGCATTATATTTCAGCAATAACTTTATTATTTGGAGATTTGTTTTAGATTCCCATGAACAAATAAGGTGAAGAGCTGTTTCACCATTCCGATCTCTTACATTTGGATTCGCATGATTCTCTAAAAGAATTTTAACTGCTTCATTATTTCCTTTGAGACAAGCTACAAAAAGCGGTGTCCGACCGACCCAGTTCACAGCTTCAGTATATGCATTATGTTCCAGTAATAACTGTATTATTGATGAAGTAGTTTTATGTTTCCTCTCGCAACTAAAGTGAAGAGCTGTTCGACCAAACCAATCCATAGCATTGGGATTTGCATGATTTTCCAAAAGCACTTTAACCGCTTCATTATTTCCGTGATGACAAGCTTCTAAAAGTGGTGTTCGACCGATCCTGCTTTGAGCTTCAATATTTGCATTATTTTTCAGCAATAGTTCTATTTTTTCTCTAGTATTTAGTTTATTATCGAAGTCGGGTATTTGACTTTCAGGATTTACAGCAAAGTCATCAACGCAATTTTCCAGGTAAGCTCTCAAATTGTTTCGATTGTCATCTTCACATGCAATGTGCAAAGGTGTCAACAATTCAATATTAGTAGAATTAGCACTATAATTATCGGTTAAATTCGTCTCAAAACCTTTTGGGATACATTCGTCAATTATTTCTAGACCTCCTCTACGAAAAACAACTCTTATACGACATTGTAAACTGATTGATGGCTCATTTTGCATCCCATGGTCAATGAGCATGTTGATGAAATAGGGATTATTTTGTACAGCAGGTTTAACCAACAATTCAGATAAATTTTCTCCGTCAAGAGCTCCTTTTTGAATAAGTAATAATGCTGCCGCTGTTCTGTAATAATCAATCGCAATTCGAAGAGGTGTGTTATTTTGATGATCCGTAGTAAAGATATTGGCTCCTTTATCAAGTAATAATTTTATGATATCAAAGTCTGCATTCTTGTAAATGGCCCAATGTAGAGGAGTGTAGCCATTTAGAGAATAATTAACAGTAATGCTATTATTTATCAAGCGCAGAGCTGTTACTCTGTTTCCTGTTCCGATGGCATGATAAAGATGGAAGCAGTAATCATTTTGTGGTAGATGAAACATGGTTTGTTGATTTTCGAGAAAATTATGAAATTTTTTAAAAAATTATTATGTATTAGCACAGAAGTAAATACAACCACGTATTAATGAATATTCATATAATATCACTGAAGTGTAATTCACTCCAAAAAGAGTCAATGTAAAAGTTGTTCTTTTATTATTAAACTTTTTACGCTACCAGAACACATTAACTATTATGTACCTCACTATTGTACGATTTCACCGAAATAATATAGACGTGGATTTGAAAAATAAATTTCCTATACACTTCTGTGGACAAACTGAAGAACTCAACTCTCTGGTAGTCTCCACCAACTCTAGTTTCATTGTGCGCATGCCCTAAAAGTTAAATACGCCCAATGTTTACAGGAGGGATAAGGCCCATCATTTTCCCTCGTTCTACAAGCGACTTGGGATACGTCCTAAAATATGACGCTATACTGGTTGCAAGCAAAATATGTAGTCAGAGAAAATAGACCTGCATAGAAGTTCAATGCAGTCTTCTGTTTAGGGATCACCCCAGGCCACCCCAACCGTGTTAAACCCCTACCTGACTCCGTCAAAACCCATATTAAATTCTTGGAATACATCGGCCCATTTGAAATACACTTCTGTTCACGTTTCTCTTCTCTAATGTAGTGTTGTTAATTTTAACAATGTCAGAAAAGAGCAATATAGTATTGTCACAGGCTTAATGTCTCTTCCAAAAGATTCAAACTGCATCGATGATGGAGATGACGAAAAAAAAAACAACATTGAGCTTATTTAATGAATAATTGACTTTTTAAGTAGGTTGGTAAAACTTCATGCAATGGTTCTTCTATAATATTTATTTTCTCTGATATGGATGACTGAGGTCAGAGAAGAGAGACGTGAATAGAAGTTTATTTCAAATGGGCCGATGTGTTCCAAGAATTTAGTATGGGTTGTTATGGAGCCAGGTAGGAGTTTAACACAGTTGGGGTGGCCTGGGATGATCCCTAATAAACAGAACACTGCATTGAACTTCTATGCAGGTCTATTTTCTCTGCTGAGGTCATCTGCAAGCATAATGCTGCCACCTATTGAAATTTTTCCAAACTAATTTCCGGAGAAAATCATGTAGAATACAATATTTTTAATTATTTCTAAATTATTCAATTTTATACTATAAATTTATTTTTTTGACATTCAGATAGGTAGCAAGGACTGATGCAAACACGAATTTTGGGCGAAAAACGTATAAAAATAAAATAATTAGTAATTTTTCATCTAAATGATGTGGCCGCCATCTTGGAATTTAAGCGTGACAAATCAATTTATGATATGTTTATTTTTCTTTTTAATTTTCTTAATAAAAATATTCATTATATAAAAAAAATTGTTGTTTACGTCAGTCCGGCATTAATTCCTCTGTAATTTGGTACCTAATTTTATAGAAATAATTGTAAATTGGCGAAAAAATTAGAATTATCCCGCTCCCATGTATTTGAATAGGGGGAATCAGTTGCTTCTCTGGCTTCAGCGTAGCCTTAAATATTTTAAACATTTTTATAATCAAACTGTAGGATAGTTTATCATTTATGTAAATATTGTCATCGATAATGGTGTTCTTTATAGTTGTACTAAATTTATATTAGATATAAGAAGTGACATCATGTTCTTGGAATGCGTTCATTAGAGGTTCAAATAATTTAAATCCGATCTTTTAGGAGTTCTTTTTAGTATTTTCGACTCTGTGCTAAATAAAAAATTGAATATAAAAGCTAATTAATCTTACTAGTAAATCGTTTATTCAATAAATTCTCCTTTGTATGATAAATTATTTTTCTAACCATTAAAAACATGAATCGACTCACTCGACAATAAAATAATATTTGAAAATACCGCCTTATTACACAGTCTTGTTCCGTCCTCTTGCGATCAATAAAGTACTTAACATCATCAGCTGGTTCAGAAAATAAAAATGTACGGCTGATTGCAGCTGATTTCGGGATAGCTTGCAATTCGTCACCAGTTTGTCTGATTTCGTATTATTGGGAAATTAATAACAAGGTAAAAAAATGAACGTAATAACAAAATATACAAACGTTGCTCCTTTTATGAGAGTAACAGCAACAGCCGTATCAAGTAAGGCTACATCAGGAACCGTTGAAGACTCCAAGAAATCAGCTCGTCCTGATCCAATCCTGCGGATAAATTCGTATAGTCTTGCACTTAATCTCTGTACCAAGCCAATTCGTATTAGTTCTGGACCCGCTGGTGAGTGTTTTTTAATTCTATTTTAAAACTATTATCAATTAATTGTACACTAGTGTAACTTGGAAGTAAGATACTCATAAAAGGTTATATAATATTTCTATCTTCCATTTCTACAATATGCAGCGTTATGGAAATGGTGTTTTTGACATATCAACTTAAATTTTCTATTTTTTAGTGAACACCCAAATCTCTCAAAAAAGATGGGCTCATAGAGACATCAGAGTACCAAATTTCGACTACTACCGCAAAGACAGTACGAAAAATCCCGCTGCTGTTACAGATAGATCAGGAAGTAAACAAAGTGTCGAGTATCTACTTACCGCAGGTATAATTCAAATAAAACATTACAATTTTTTTATCCACAAATAATAAAATTTTGCATTATGAAATTTTTAGCAACTGGATTAACAGCAGTCTATGGAGCTAAAGTAATTGTCACCGACCTTGTCTCGAGTATGGCAGCATCTGCTGATGTATTAGCTGTCTCCAAAATTGAAATTGATATTACTAAAATTCCAACGGGACAAAGTGTGGTATTCAAATGGAGAGGAAAACCTTTGTTTGTTCGGCACAGGTATATTATTAAAAAAAAAAAATGACAATAAGAATTTTAATTATAAATTGTTTAAAAAATATATTATGATTTTATGATAATAAATTGGATAATATTGTAACAGAGATTCTGCGGAGATTGAAAAAGAAAAATCAGTGGACATTTCAACATTAAGAGATCCTGAAAGTGATGACCAACGAACAAAAAATCCCGAATGGCTAATTGTCCTTGGAGTGTGCACGCATTTGGGTTGTGTACCAATTGCTAATGCTGGAGATTTTGGTGGTTATTATTGTCCATGCCACGGATCACATTATGATGCTAGTGGCAGAATTAGGAAAGGTCCAGCTCCTTTGAATTTAGAAGTACCTCACCATGAGTTCATTGATAACTTGCTCGTCGTTGGTTAAATAAAAACGATTTCTTAGTAGTAAAATATGACATCATTGTTGAATAAAGGATATTATTAATGCCGTGAAATCAGCATCAATCAGTTTTAAACTATAATTTGTACAATTACGACAAAAAATACAATCTTTTCAAATTTTAAATTATTTCTAAAATGTGCGGCAAAAATGTGTAATAATGTTAAGCTGTACAAAATTCAGAATAAATTAACAGACAATTTACCATGAGAACATAAATTTTTCCATAAAAACAACAATTCAGTGCATTTCATTACATCATTTGCAAATTAATTATCAATTTTATTTGTAAATTTATTTATTTATCTTCAAATAAATCATTTAAAATCAGTCAGTAAATGTACATGAATTTGAGATTCTGAATAACTGAAAAATTTATTAAATTATTTCATATTTTAAACAAATCATCAGAAACCATTAATTTCAACAATTAAAAAATCTTATAAATGTCCGAGGTATATTTTGTTTTTAATTTATATCAGCTGAAAAATTAATTATCTAAAAAAAACGACTGATTATGTAATAAATTTCTCGATATTCGTGAAATCTATTTTATTCACACATATTATTACCGATAGAATACATACTTTTTTAGTTCATATAATTTGATTGTAATAGAGGCGTTAAGGCATATCAAAAAAATAACCAGTATGGCGATTAGTAATAAGGCGATTCAGAGTTCATGAAGCAAAATTTTTTTGGATCAAAACAAATTTGGAGTTTAACAAAGTAAACATGTGAAATTTACGGGTCTCTAAATTCAGTTTGACAATTACAAGCTAAATTTCAAATATAAATGAATTGTTAAAGTCAATATTAATATTAAACGAGAAATAAAATCTTTGAGATAGGCTAGAATTCCACATATGATTCATAAACCGGTAAACCATAGTCAAGTTTTGTTAGTAGCCTGTTAGCATTAAATTGACATGAGAAACTAAATTCTTTACTGTGGATTTTCAAATTTTTCTCGTGAATTAACAAGTGATAGTATCTATAGTAACATAATGTTTATATATGATACTGCAAAGAAAAGAAAAACGATTATTAATTATTGTGTCGTACTAAAAAAACTAAGTGTACAACGTAAATGATGCACTCATATCGTTGTGATTCACTATCTAATATTAAGCAATTTAATGGATGATTTATTATTTGGAATAGTGATTATGGTAAAAAATAACTGTGTTATCATATGATTGTTGGCTATTCAAATAGAACTCAAGTAAATGAAATTTGTCATTGAGATTATACCTACAAAATACGATCAGGAAATTCAGTACAGATGGTCAGCTAAATTCATTCAGTCATAAAATCAACATTGGTCATTGCACTTTGTGTGTGTAAAAGGCAAATTGACCACAATCTGTAAGTATTTTATAAATATTTTTTCATTATTTCATTATATTTATATCTACATCCATTTCATGGTGAATAATTAATCATGTTTTCATACACTACTCTATAATATAGATGTAAGAATTATTTATTTAATCGTTCAATTGAAGAATGACTACGTAATTTTATTTAATGTGCTTTAATAAAACGAATTATTTTTCGATTAATATATCTACACAGTTTTTGTTGAATATAATTACAGACATTATTTACATTCAGCTGATAATCAGAAGGAAATTTTGATAAATACATACTAAATCAAAACAATACTCCGAAATGAAAACTATATGCACCTTGAAGTATTTTGTAAAGAGAAATATTTACATCAAGTGCAATTAATTACTGACAAAAATTCTTTAAAGTTATAGCAAACATATTTGTTGATCTTAGTTGGTATTTGATGGGAATATTATTTATGCATTTTTAATTATAATTTAAGTAAGTTATGAGATGTTGACAAACTTGATCATCAATTCAAAAGTTTATTATCATGATTTAAATATGATGAAAAAAAATATGACACAATTAATGACATTGAAGACAGCAAAATAAGTATATTAGCTATGGCATGATGAAAAAAAAAGAACATGTTTTGGTACTAAGAATGTGTGATACTTTTTACTACTACTAAAAAGTGAAACGCAATGTAAAAATTGCAAGTGTATAATATTTAATTACACACAACCAACTAGGAAATCAATAACGAACCTTTTCTTTTCTATACATATATACACATATAACCCATCAAGATTCTAAATTATAACTTCAATGTATTCGACTTTCTTTCTCTAGTGAAATTCACTTACCAAAGATAATGTGTATTTAACTGAACCTTTTTTTTTTATCCCAACAGACTGGAGAAGAATAAATATTTTTCTAATTATAATCAATAATTGATTATCCTGCATCATAGGTCATCAATAAATTTAGCATAATTGGTAATATTGAGGGAAAAATGCAGATTTATACAGAAAAGTTTTTTCCTAGGGTAGAAAAATCCATCATAATATTAAAGATAATAATGAATGATGGTGATGAGTGATGAATATTTCTGTATATATAAAAATTGTAAAGGTTTGAACTTGTAGGGATGAATGTGGCGCACATGATTTCGTGGACTCGACGCAGGTGAAAGTAAATGGAGAATATAGCGTGCGAGTCAGTAGTTTGTCGTCTAGAAGGAGGTTAATGATTAGTTCTTCCGAGGTCGGGGCTGTTGCTGGGTGCACGTTACTCGATATCATCTCCCACCCTCGTCAATAGTTTTCTCTTTCATTTTTGTTAACTTTCTGTTTTGCTTCTCACTCTTTTTTGCCAATTCTCTTTCTCTTTCCATCTTTCTCAAACCTGTCTCTTTCACTCCCTCTAATATCTAGGTTCTCTAACTTTATTGCGTGGTATTTCGCAAACCTCTGAAAATACGAGAATCACCAGCAGAATTTTGGCGATGCCTCTATGCGCACCCTCAGGGACGCAAGGGCTGCAAACTTCTCTCCCTTCCTAATTGATTCGAAAACAGGAGCGTATCGTGCTTCTTTCGGTGTAGATATATTCTTGCAATCAACTTTTGCTTCAATTCCTCCAATTAAAAAATATTTTCATCTCACTTTTGACATTGAATTTTTATCCTTGATGTATTTCAGCATTTTCTAATACTCCAGGGTAATAATAATATAAACAACAACTTCTAGAATGTTAAGAAAATTTTTTGCAACAATATTGCATAAATATTGATTAGAAAAAAGAGACCAACTTGAAGGAGAATTTATTCAATAAAGATTAAATGTTATTTGGGCAAGGAAATAAATTGAATTCAGTGATCAATGAAATCACGAGTTCCTAATGTGCAAAAAGGGCTAAATTGCAGTTGGACAAAGTTGCAATATATTTTATCGAACTGCGCGCACCCTAAAATACGTAGTGTTCATCAGTGAAAGTGTACTACACAGGTTCAAGGGAGAATATCGGCCGTGTGTATATAGACGTGATGCAAGGGGTGCGTTGGAGGCAGTGATGATGGTAGCAAAGGCGACAAAGCGACGGCAGCGAATAGAAGATGGAAAACTGGCAGTAACCTTGCAACCCCCTTCGTACGTGAGAGGAAGAAGGGAAGCAAGTAGATATTGTAGAGGGGTGAAAACAGCCCTTACTAAACGTAAAAGTGGAGAAAGTAAAAGCTGCGTATAGCAGTAACGGGCGTGACGTAGTCCAGGGAGGATGTACGCCCCTTCTGGTGACGGCCTGAGTTATCAACAACTACCACCGGCCAATTCATGGTGGCTTCATTCACCAGGTATCTTTAATCTTTAATATCAGGACGTCTTAATTTTTTTACTTGTAAATAACTCAACAAGACTACGAAGCTGCTTCAACTTTTGTTTTCTTTTTATTTTTTGATCAAGTCAAGTTTTCTTATCGATTTTGACATTTACTTCATTCAATACGTTTTGAAAGAAGACCAAACTTCAAGTTTATTTTAATATTCATCGATTTGACTTCAAAATTCTTCTTTTTGGTGACAACAGAGTGTGGAAGACACTTGGAATCACATGTCATATTGTGCTTACTTGGTTGTAATTACTTTGTCGTTATTATTTCTATTTTCACACACTACTAAATTTAAATAAGATAATAAATATTCTAGAGATTTTATTCTTATAACAATCAATACTTTTTACAATATTCTAGTATTTTATATCATTTTTAAAATAACATATTTTAATGATTGTCATCCATTAGAATTTACCATTTATTGTAATTAATTATTATATGGATAAATTGTGAATATTTTTGATGATAAATAAGGTTGATGATAATAATGATAAATGTGAATAAATTATGATGATTACGAAATGTATTATTAAATAATCGATAGAGGTGATTAAATATTTTGTCAACATCAATATTAATGCAATATTGTCGAAAAAAAAATGTAACCGGGGGGTTAATATTCTTTATCTATAATTTCTGGTATCTTAATGACGATAAGATTCACTAAACACTTCGTATTAGGAGAATAAGTTACTAAACACAATTTTGACTGCAGTAAGATAAAAAAAAAGCCAATCCATCTAAGATCAACAAATAAATGTTTATTACTCAAATAAAAAAAATCTCTATCTTTTTATTCGAATTTTAAGAGATATAAAAAGCATTTTAATTCTAGAATGAGCAATATGATTGTTCATTAGAACATTTTACTAGATAAAATACAAGAACAAAAGCATATTTAATCATCATCTTTATAATCTCAAGAAAAAAAAATAATTCCTAATCACCTAAAAATACAAAAAAACGGAAAAAAATTAATTAAAAATCAAATAAACTCTTAAATTTAAAATAAAAATAAATATTCAAAAAAGCAATGATAATGTTTGTTCTCCAAAAATGGTAGGCCTGCGCATTCCTAAATAAATGTAGATTTCGTTGAAATAAATAAAATAGATATCATATCAGAATAAAGAATAAGGATGTCACCTAATAAGAAATAGTAGGATTAAAAGCGAAATCCTGTTACCATGTAGGTACTGCACTGTCATGGTTCCAAACGTTGTAATAATTGAAGTTACAGTGCGAACGAGGACACTAAAAGAAGAATCAGTGAGTGAGATTACAGTTAGACTGTAGTTAGTTGTTTCTTTCTCTTTTCTTCTTCATCTCCTTTCTCTTTTTAGCGGTATATCTACAACACGTCGACCCAATACCGCGTTTCCTATTCGCAGGCCGACCACCAGTCCCATAGCCGCAGCACACTTCCGCGTTGCGTCTCTTCAACTATGACGTGAACCAAGTCGTTCTTTCTTCTGACGCTGTTTCCCGCGCGTCCACGTGCTTTGTTCGTTGCGCTCGTACTACCTGGTTTATCCGCTCGCTTGGTTGCGCGGCTTTTTAGTTTTTATTTCAAACGATACGGCGAATGGTCGAAAGAACAGGTGAGCCGAGCATACAAAAAGAGTTCGGTGTAAAAGTTTATTAAATCGTTTCTATTTAAGTGCAGTGATTTTTATAATATTATTATTACTATCATCATCATCAGGTGCAATTCAACTATCAACGCATCATTTATACCTATTTATTTTTCATTGTTCGTAAGTTTCTCATCAATATTCATTTTCTTTCCTTTTTTTTCATCACATTTATGCTGATATATCATCTAACTTTGCTAAGATATTTCATTCTCCAAAGTCAACTGGAAATTACCAGTTTCTAAGCTACCTAATGTCCAATTCTCATGACCTAATTTTTTTACACGACATTTAAATAATGATTATTCTTTTTATTATTCTTCAAATCTATTATCTAGAATGTAGAAAGTAAAAAGGATTTCGGTGGAATGTATGTACTAGTGAATTCATGAGAATAAGGAAAAAAAAAAGAGAACAAATATAAACAATGTTTGACAGTTGACATAATTTGTTTTATGTAGAAAGTCTTTAGGATACATGTAATTCTTCTAATTCACTTACTAAGATATATATATATATATATATATATATATATATATATTGTCTCCAGGAATTATAGTACAGGTTTTTTATTTTGACCTTTCTTTTTATTAACTACGCTCTATAATTTCTCATTTATAAGATCAAATGATTTGTATTCGTAAAATGTACATATTTTATATTAAATAGTGAATGTTTAAAATAAATTATAAAACAAATAAAGATAAGGTGTGTGTTCTAAAATAAACAATCGGTGTTATGCACACTACAATAAGTTTAATTATATTGACTTTTCTACTCAACTGAAAAAATCATACGATCTTCTTTTTATAATAAAAAGTTTGAACTTACACAACCTTGCTTTGATTTCAATCAAAATATTTTACAATAATTCGTGTAAGTTTATATTAACATTTAATTTGTATTTAATATTTTTAACAATTATGATAATATTGTAATAATGCATTAATATTTTGGACAGAGTAAATACATTCATTGCAGGCAAGATATTATAATAACGCGAAATAAGTATAGAAACCGGGTATTCATGATTGTGTCAGTGGTGACGTGATGGAGGAAGTGGGTGCCTGCGTGTAAACATATGTGATGCTGCAACACACTACGAATGTCATATTAACGAAGCCGGTGTATGTATTTGTGAGATAAACCCGCGCGTGCGGCCTCGCAATGACCTTGAGCTCTCCCTCTGCTATCATAGCTGCTACTAACGCCTTCTTTTCTATGTGACTATTATTATTACTGTTACACTGTTCGTGTTTGATTACTTTAATATTGTTTTTAACTTTATATTTATTAAAAAAAAAAAGAACACCTTTCGGGAGAACAAAACTGCATAGTATTATAGACATGAAATCCTGAATGATTCACTTACTAGGAACTTGGAGAGAATAATGGATAGAGAAGGTTCTTTAGGATGGAATGTAGTATTTTCTTTTCTTAAAAAAAAGGCTATTTTTATGTTGATAGGTGGAATTAAGTAATATTTAGTTAATTGATGTCATCTTTAAAATGTATTTAAAACATTATCGATCTGTGTAAACTACATGGTATGATTTAATCACTGGTTTTAATTTGATTTTCTTGATTGATAACAATGATATAAGATTTCTTAGAACTGTTTTTAATATTTAATGAAATTTAGATATTTTTTTTTCTTGGCTGATTGATGAATGCATTCAATTTTTAGGCTTCAGGTGGTATTAGGAATTTTTGTTTTTTTTTTTTTTGATGATTTTTAGGGTTTCGTTTTTGGTGTGGTATTGTCTTGAATTTTTTATTAGATTTATTAGCTTGAAAGAAATAATTTTTGTTAGAAATAAGTGACAGTGAAACTATAATTATTTTTTGGGGATTATGTATTTATTTTAGTTAGTTTAAACTAATCATTTTTTAGCAATAAAGTTCTTTATTTAATTTCCAAAACTGTGAAATTTGATGTTTTCTAAAAATCTATTATCACTTGAATTGAGGTCAATGAGAAATTTCGTTGTTTTTATCAGAAAAAAAAACGAATAAAAATAAATTTGAAACAATTTAAAATATTACTTTTAAATTAATTAATTGTTTACTGTAAATATTTTTTTGGAGCACAATGATTATTAAAATTATTTTATAAGTAATAATTCTATTAAAAATGATAAAAACAATTTTATCAAAAGATTTAATGTTTTTAAACTACTCATTCATTGGCTTCTTTATCAAATGCATTTTTATAGCTGCTAAATCTCTTAAAAAAATTTCACTTTTTTTTAAATTCAAATAAAATGTAATTTGTGCAAGTGTATTTCTCTAATAGAATTACCATTGTATTTTGACATTTCACAATATATTCATTTTAAATTTCAATCACTAAACCATCAAGAAAGTCACCAAGCCTTCAAAATTTCATACAAAATTTTTTCTTATAACGTTAAGATTTTTTTTTTTAAATTGTGGGTTATTTTAATATATGTCGATATTGTGGAAATTGGAAAATCTCATCAGCCAGTATTTTTCTTTTTTCAGTTGGGGAAGCCATAGGACTCACGTGTGATCGACAAGATAAAATAGTGCCGGAGGACTACAGTGATAGAAGTGGCGAAAAGCCCAGATTCAAGGGTGGCATCATGGATTCTCACCAACAACAATTTTGTCTCAAGTGGAATAGTTTTGGCAGTAATTTAGCTACTGCATTTTCAAATCTTTTCAAAAGTGAGAGTCTTACTGATGTAACACTATTCTGTGAAGGTATGTTACTTTCAATTATTCATGATCATCATTTTTAACATCTAAAAAATAAAGAAGGCAATCTTCAAAGCTATCATCAATTCAACTCACAAAAAATAGCACAGGATTTGATTTAAAAATTTCTATATCAATATTTATACTTATTTTAGAATAATTTTAATAATAATATTTTTTAGCATGCTATCATCTTTAATAAGGTTAAATGAATTCTAATGAAACTCAGAATCATCAAAGCTTGAAAAAGAAAACTTATTTCTAACAGAAATAAAAGTATTTTTTGTGGGTTGATGTTGCTTTGCAAATAACTATCCAACTTAGGGCAATGATCTACTTTAAATCCAGTTATTTTTACTTTTACTGACATATTTTTTCACTGATATTACCATGAATGAATCCATCACGAGATAAAATAAGCCAATAATCAACAAGCTGCTTATCTGACAAATATTTCCAGTCATGTATCAATTTTTCAATCAAATTCTCTCAATGAATAATATTGAATTAGTCCTGTTAATCAGCTAAAAAGTTGCAACAGCTAAAAAATGTCGTTCTATTTGATGAGACGAATTATTTGACTTGAAAGAAGCTGCTCTAAGTAGGTTTAGGTTACAGTTATATCTAACAGTACTATTCACAAATACTAACTCTGCTCTATGTCGAAAGGAGAATAGTTCTAATAACTATGTATTCACCAATACTGATTTATTTGAAGGGGAACAGTTTTTGGTATACAATTAGGTTAACATTTTGGCCAACATAAGATAAATGTAGCCAATAAGTTGGTTAAGTATTGGAACACTTTAGAAAAATAGATCTTTTATTTGATGATTTTTTTTTTCTACACTCTCAGAAATTATTACTTTTTTTAAAATGAAACTCATGTTTGGTAAAGATATACTTTATTCTTTGGTTTCTTATTAACAATGAATAAATTTTCATTCATAAAATACTTCAACTTTTAAAGTTATTTTATGTAATGTTGAATCGTTGAAAAAGAATGATTTTTATTAGCTTTTCAAGGTTATTATTATCAAAACAGTTTTACTGAATAAATTTAATAAATTTCCTGGAACATAAAGATCTATGTAATTTGATGAATAATATCATTATTTATGTTCTTATTGATTTTACATTTGTAATAATCAACTTTCACTGCATTGAAGAAAAATGATTTATCATTGACTAATTGGTCAAGCTACTGGAACATATTTTAGTGATATTTAAATTTATAAAATGCATTATTGGGTCATCATAAAGATTATACTTTCATTTTTTTTTCATGCTCTGATTACTTTTATTTTTAATTGTCTGTATTTAAAAATTCATTTTAAAGTGCATTCTAAACATAAATTATTTTTTTATATCTATAGAAATGTAGATTGAGATTAAATTGAATTTAATCTGATAAAATATTACAAAATTCATCTTTTTAATTATTATAATTTATCACATAATTTATATGCATTTTAAAATCAAACATTTATTAGGCCTTTTTTGATTTTTTTTTTTTCAAGCTAGCTATTAATGTTTTTTTTCTTTTTTTACCTATCATTATAAAAATTACCTGGTAATCCCAGCGTTTCACAACAAAAAACCGTCGAATGTCAATAACACACCCGATGTGTGAAAGAATTTCAATCACAGTGAGAAAATTTAAACTCAAATATTTTTAACTCACCCAGCTATGAATATGACGTTTAAATAAATGGATAAGTTTGCTATGTATATTTTATTAAAATTAACATCAGTCTTTTCACTTTGAATATCCTGAGTTAATATCGAAGTCATCATGAAACTTTCATCAAGATGTCAATGAAAAAATTTTGATTCTAATCAATAAGATTCGTCTATTTCTTCGTGCTCCAAAATTTAGGTCATTTTCGAATACAATTCTTTATTGTCATTTTTTATCAGTCAACATTCATTTGAACTTGCAAATGTCAATTTTTTTTGGATCTGTCATAATTATCAGTGAATAAATAAAAAAAAAGCTTTAAAAAAAATGATAAGATAGTGCGAAGGAAAATAATAAATAAAATATTAGTTAAAAATAATAAACAAAGTATAAAAATTATTCTAATGTTAACATTTTGATGATCATAAATGATTATTTATTGGTCTATTTACTTCCAAATTACATCATTAATTAAATCATTTTTTACTTCAGCATATTCCATTAATTTATTCATAATTTCAACCATGCTGATAATAATAATGGCGATAAAATTATTGAGTATGTTTAAAAAATATTTCCCAATTCACTTTACGTTCAGTCCTCTATTGATATTGAAATAAAATATTTTTAATGTATTAAATTTTTTTTTTTAAATAAAATTTCAATTCAAATAAACGTCATTCTTTATACAAAAAAAACCATTATAGAATTACATACATATTAAGTTAGATATATCAGTAATATTCTATGAAATTTTTATCTACTTAGTAAATAGTCTTATTCATACACATCATCTTTACACAGATGCACATGCTAGTGAATTCAGCTATTATTTTTTTGTATACGAAATATAATTACCTAAAAATTCAAAATTATTATCAATAATTTTTTATGTCACTGCGTAAAAGAATAATTAAATGCTAATATTGATCTTACTTCCTGACGTGCAGAGTAATTGTGGTACAATGCACAGAAAAAGTTTCATTTACACTGAAAGATAGTAACATTCTCTTTTTTATACAGTAAATTTTACCATTCTTGTGCAGTGTACCACAATTACACTGTATAGAAGGTGCATTTTTACTCAATTTTCCTCTCAGGAAAGGACTTTTCATTTTTTTAAAATTATTATTACTATTTCTATAGAAAAAATTTTTTCTGCTCCATAAGATAAAAATAGCTAGAATTTTGAATATTGTTTACACATAAAAAAATTTATTAAAAAAAGGTATCAAGCAATGAGATAATTATTCTTTCTCATAGAGATGATAATACATTTCTATGTGTTTATTTTTAACATTAAAAAAAAATTCACATTCAAGTGAAGTATATTCGTAAAATAAATTTAAAAATAAACAAGCAATCCTAGATCAAAATGAATAAATTATATTGATCTTGCCAGGTAAATTTTATTGTTTCTGTGTCACTGCACATTGCCTCAATTACACTCAATGGCAGAGTAATTTTTACTCACTCTTTCTTTCCATAAATATTACATCATAAAAAGTGTAATTCATTTCATTTACTACGTTTTTATATTGTTCCTATTTTTTTATTGTAACTGTGACCATTCATCTTTCCACAGAACACAATAGTTGTTAATTTTATTTAATTAATATTTGTGCAACGTATCAATTGACGTCTAATACAATTAATCGATATGACTGATTAGATTTATATTGAGCTTCAATTGGAACAATGATATATATATATATATGTCATGTGCGTTGAAAATTAAATTATAATATAATCAGTTTTTTTTATTGATATGATTTCTAAATTTTTAAAAAATTGCTAATTATAATCAAACAATAATATTAAAAAAAAAGTTATCACTTATGATTTTATTTTGTAAAACTCTACCATTTTTATCATAAGTAATTAATAAAAATAGAAATGGCTTTTGGACATTGTTATAAATAATTTTTTTTTTTTATTTTGAAAATATATAAAAGCCTCAAAATAGAAGAAATTACCACTCAACATGATGAAATTATTATTTATTAATAATAATTATTACAAGATTTTTTTTATTTATAAAGATGGCTATAGTTTTTATGTCAAAGGTAAAAATCAATAAAAGTTTTAGGCATAAATTAATAAATAAATATTTAAAAATATTTTCAATGAAACAGATTTGGTTTAAAATTTAATTGTCCATTAAAATTTGTAAATACAAAATGAATCTTAATTAATTAATTCAACTATTTTATTAAAACTTCAGTCTTATATTGACAAATAAAATAATGAAACTAACAAATAAAAAATGCTAATAATTTCAATAATTAAATGAAGGGTTCAAAAATGGATGGTTTTATATTCGAATATATATATATCCTAGTACAAGTGACAGTACTAACATAGATAAAATTATAATTTGATTGTTTTATATACATGAATAGCTAGCAAGTGTCAATACAGTATTGATACTTGGGTATATGCGTTAGTTAATTTTCAAATCGGATAGAATCTGTCAGCAAGTTGAAGTGTGTGAGAGAGAGAGAGAAAGAGAAGGGGGAGTTCAACGCACGCATTCGCAGTCAAACCTTCCTATTGGATCAACATGTCTCACGGACGAACACGCGTGACATACATTATAGTTCGCCGAATAGAGTGCAACAGCCCCTCTTAGCTTTCCCCCTCTTTCTTTCCCATTTCTGTAACCTTGAAGTTTTCTGTGGAGTAATAAGAAGCACACGTGGGCGCCAAAAACTGCTTTTATATGCGCAAGCATCATGTTACATCAAGCAATAAACTCTATAGTAACATATTTTCAGAAATAACACTTACTATTCTGATGCAATTAAATTCAAACTATTTTTTATTTTAATACGAATTTTTCAACTACAATGTTAGAACATACCCAATCTATTTTCATGCTTCTTTATTTAGTTTATCAATGTTATAACGTCTGTGTGTAGACTACATCTTTCTTTTATTTTTAGTACACTTTTTAGACGAACTATTCTCAGTGCATTTAGAATAATCAATACACACCAAAAGGTGGACATCTTAAAAAATTTCTTTAAAAATTGCTTCCTATTTTATTTTTTAATTAAAATATTGATCAAAAAAATTGATAGAATTTTTTAAACGAAAGAAAAAAAATGTTATTTTTAATTTAACTTAGATTATGTTGATCTATTAATTAGCTAATCTCTCAAAAATTATGTTATTATAAAATAAATAAACTTTATCCTCATGTATCGCACATTTTATAATTGACTCCAGTGATATTATACGCAGTTATTTTTATGAAATAGTGATGTAATAGATTGGTCGGTGGACGGAGTGGAATAAACTCATAAGCATCTTTCGACTCATCGTTCTCTCATTTCTGCAATAGGCAGCATGTGCAGAGTATGGCCTTGGTCCCACGCGGCCATTGGCCGAACTTAAAGGAAGTCGAATGACAATTGGCCACTTAAAAAGTTCAGCGTGCGGGCCTTTGTACTCTCTGCAACGGCCTTGCTGGCACATTGACCCCGCTCTAAGAATCTTTTTTTCTGATTAGCAGAACAAGGTGTATTCACAACTGCTACTTTTAATATATCTTCCACTAATGTCTTTTTTCTCTTTACTTCAACAAGGATCCATTTTTTGCTATATTTACTACTTGATGTAACAGATTTATCTTTCTTTTTTATCCAACTTTATTATTCACTACTTCATAGTAGCTACATTCAAGCCTACATTCTTCATCAACTTTATAAACCAACTTCTTTTTATTATTTTTTGAACATCAAAATCATTATAGTACCCCCAAAAAATACTGTAATTATTTATTATCAGTTAAAGTCTAATTATTTATCATAAATAAAATCACATTAATTAAAGATAAAATATTGGTAGTTAACTTGTGTTATATTTTTAGGTCTAGCTTGTTGAGAACAGAGAGTACATAATTGTGATGCAAAAATTCTTAAGTAGATGTAGTACAGTACAGCACAGCCAGTAAGAATTGAAACTGCTAGGGATACAAATAGATATTATTCAGACAGGCGTGTATGAAAGTGGGAATTTTCAAAACTCATGCTTATAAATCACTTTCAGTTGCTGAAATTTAAGCAACTAAATTTCTAGCTCATACTAAAATATTCAATGCAATCAAATTATATAGATTAGTTAGAAAAAATATTAAATCATTGATTTATCATAAATCTTCATTCTAAATAATGCAAAAAGATGATAGATAAATTTTTTATCCTGTTTAATATTACATTAAAGCTCCATCATTCAGAATTGGAGCTTTGATTAATTCCTTAAATTATATAATTAATAGTTTATCTAAAATTTAATTTAATTCAACTTCAAAATTTTAAATCTTGTCAGATTAAATATCGACAAACTATGTTTACTTTATTAAAAATCGTATTTTAAAAAAATTAGAACTCAAATAGTAAATTATAATTATCGAACAAAGACCTAGTGTTCATTATGGATGGCTGCATATTTTAAATATGATCATCAGTATACATTTGTTGATCATTACCATACGTGATAAAATATATTCAATTCTATCTATTTGTTTTACATTCATTAAGTTATCATTTCTGATAACTTACAAATATTTTTAATTCTATATTGCCATCATTACTTATTATTAAATTACAAAATATCTCTCTTTTATTTTATAAAATAATTTTTGCATTATTCATTAAAGTATGTAAGTAGAGAAATTAATATCAAATTAATAATAAAAAATAAAAATATTTAGCAACTAAAAGGATATTTAGAGTAATAATAATTTCAAAATTTTTTTGACTTATTTATTTTAGACATAGTAATCATTGTTGAATAAATGAGTGTTTGATATCTAGTGAATTTATCATCTATACAAATGACTACATACACGTGTACGAAGTGAATAAGTATGTCAGAGAAAGGTGAATGTAATACAATGATATAATTCGATGAGAATTTCAAATATAAAACTATTATTAATATTGATGCATTTTTTACACTCCTCATATCTTTCTGATATGACTAATGTTTTGAAAAATTCATCACGATTTCTTTTTTTATCATTTTAAAATATTCATTATGCATTCTAATGCATTTAATCAATTTATCAACGATTTTATATAGAGTTTTTTTTATTGAACAAAAAATTCTTTAACTTAAGGCAATGATGTTAATTAGTTTTTTTTTTATTGTTACAGGAATAACGTTTAAAGCACATAAATTAATATTAGCAGCATGTAGTAAACATTTTCAAGAGCTTTTTGAGAGTATGCCGCCTTCTCCTGCTGGACTTATTGTCATTTTGGACGGTACTAGTGCACATAATATGGCTTCTCTTCTTGAATTTATGTATCGAGGCGAAGTTCATGTTTCTCAAGAATCACTCAGCTCCTTTTTGAAGGCTGCTGAATATCTTCAAGTATGTTGATTTTTTTCTTTAAATTTTTTAGAAAAAAAAAAAATTACATTCTTTCCTTCAATAATTTCAAAGTAAATATATTTCCTTGTTGTGATTAAACAGATTTTTTTTTCTTTGTTTAAATAAATCATTTACTGAATAAATATTACTCTAAAACACTAGTATTAAATATTTTGTTTATCATAGTTTTCATTACACAATATAACTGTTACTAAATATTAAATAGATAAAGCTATTATTCAATATAACTGCGGTTGCCTTTAATAAAGCAGTGTATACTTTATTAATAAAAAACTGGATGATAGCAGTAGATTTAATCACATCAAGTGAACTAATTGTGATAGAAATTATTTAAATATTCAATTTTTTAAAGAAAAGTCAAGTTGAATTTTATATTTGATTTAATTCTATAAAGTGATAGTTTTGTTTTCAAATTTTATATTTTCACTTAATTTAATAGAGATAATAAATGATTCAAATGGTAAAATGGTAAAAGAAATTAAGATTACATTTAATGATGTGCAATAAAAAGTAGAGAAAATGTAAAAACCTAAATTTTATTTAAATTCGTGAAGCACTTTCTAGAATACTTTCTATGGAATACTTTCCGGATATTGGAAAAATTCAATGTTATTTATTATCATCTATTATTATATAATACAAAAAAAAAAAGTAACAGTAAATCATTTGGGTAGTTGAATAAGTTGACATTGTTATGCAAATGTTAGAGAATTTTGATTAATCACGCAATTTTATACTGCTTGAGAACAAAACTTTGCAAAGTTAAGTCACGCATTGATTTGCGTTGAAAACGCAATATTAACATATTCTGTAAATAATGCTAAATAAATTTTAAGTAAATGAGGAAGTTGATTCTAATATAATATAATGAAATAAGTATTTATTGTAGCCTAAATTTTGCTACATTAATATAAATACTATGCTGTAAAATTTTCCATTATTTTCTTAATTAATAGAATTTTTATCACACGATGTAATTAATAGAATTATTTAAATATTTATTAATATTTTAAAGTAAAAAATAATGTGATTAAACAGGTAAAAGGTTTGTCTATTGAGCATGAAAAGTTGGCAGTAGCACACACCCGTTCAGCAGAAAATAATAGCTCATCAACAGAATCGGGTAATGGTAATGCAGAAGTGCTGGAATCAGAAACTACTAGTAGGGTGATGAAGAAAGAATCAACCTCAACATCATCACCATCACCAAATTACACAGCACCAAATATTTATAATTCAACTCACTACTATGAAAGTCCTCAGAAGAGGACGAGGTTAATAAGGTAATATTTTTATGTCATAAACTTAATAATTAATTTCCTCAATTAATTTTAATGCTTGGTCTTTAAATCAGATCACCCAGTGAAATTGATACCCTTGGAAGAGTAAGCGTGTTACGAGATGGAGCAGCTTTTCGACCTGCATCAGCACCACATCCATTATTACTAGAAAATCATTTGTATCAACCTTTCACACATCCCTCAGAAAATGTGACTCATTCGTATACTGCACCTCACACACCGACAGAATTAGAGAGAGAATTGGAGAGAGTTAGGTCAGATGAGAAAGATAATGGTGAACATAAGGAAACAGTAGCTGAAGGTAATGTCTTAATATTTTATTATTTACCTTAAATAATCTTGGGATAAATTATCTAATAATTTTTTCAAATTCTAAAGCACAATCCTAAGCAAATAAAAAACCAGCTTAAGAATGATTTTGCAAAAGTTTTATATTGATAAAAATTATGATTTTTTATCTATTGATAATGCAAGGTAGTTGTAAAAAAAAATGTATACAATTTGTGAATGTTTTGCAAATGAATCCTATGCATTGATACAAGAACTCACTGCTACAGATTTACGAATAAAACAAGAACCATTAGTGATGACTGATCGGGAAAGAACTGAAAAATTGGTAGAAAGATTATCTGGTGAAGTGTATCCGGCAGGAAGAGTATATGAACCAAGTAGTTATGAATTAGTTGGTGATCATAAACATAACTTAACACCATTCAGCCAAGGATCAGCTCCGTTAACTCATCCTCCTACACCTGACCTAAGCCCAGCTCCAACAACTCCAGCCAGATGGAATTCAAAAATTAATAAAGCTGGGACAGTTACTACACCAGATGGTAAGTTAACTACTTATTATTTCTTAATTATCTTTTTTTCATCAGCAACATTACATTCTCATTAAATTATTTACATAGCTTCCAGTATCAAAAAAACTAAAAAATGCTAGTTTTCTTTTGATAAATTTAATGAAATTAGCATAAATAATTAATTGCAAGTAATAATTATGTTACTTTCTTATAAATATAAGTAACAACAGTAGTATCCTTAAAGTAAACTCAAGATAGCCATTTTTATCTGATTGGTTAAATAATCATATATACGAGATCATTTAGTAGATAAATCTGACAGGTATTAAGTAAACGGATTAACCAATATAGGGTAAGCAGATCAATAGATGAATGCAAGAAAGGGGTTCCAGGCATATTTGTTTATTCTCTTTTGCCTTTAACAAAGAATTTTCCTATTTCCTACATCAGGGCTGGGCAACGAGCGACTTTTACTGAGCTCTTAACAGCAACCCTTCTCACTGAGTTCTAAAAAGCACACGTTGTCCAGTCCTACATTATTAAAATATCCACTTTATTACAGTAATGCAGTTATTCTTATTATTGATGAATTAGTTTTTTTTCCAGCAAAGTAATTCTTGTTGAAGGATGAAAGCAATTTTATTATTCAGTGATGAATAAAAAATATGTTATGAATATAAAATGACATTCAGACTTTACTGTTTTAATACTAATGCTCAAATAATAATGCAATTTCTGTATTTATCTTTTTTTTTTTCATGTCAATCCCCCATAAAATAGTTATCACCACATGCTAGTCAGCATTTAGGGAGATTCAATGTTTATGTATGTTTGATTATTCATACTTTTTCTTCGAATAAATACGATTTAGATATATTGATATCATTCATTGTCAAGGGCATAATTTTATTGATGATTAATCAATGAGTTTTTGATATTTGTGAATTAATATCATTGAGATAAAAATAAAATTTTGTGAAATAATTGTAATGGGGTAGTTTAGTATTTAGGGTAGTTATTAAAGTGGTGGTTATATCTACAATTCTAGAATAAATAAATAGAAAAAAATTAGAAAACTGATGAATTAATAATAAGTGTACGAAGTAAATTTATTCAGTATGGTTTTTAGACAATGCTTTTAATAAATCATGCATAGGCGTACAGTCACATCATAACAATATTATTCGAGGTATGATGGTAACCTTGTGGCGTGTATTGATCGCAGAGTAGAAATTGTGCGACGAGCTTTCGTAGTTGCATGATAAAAAATTAGTCTTGTTAGCCCTGTCAATTTTTATTGACCAAAAACCAGGGAATTATTTATTTAATCAATTTCCTGGTAAATTTACGTTAAATAATAACAAATATTTTTTTTTAATAAATTAAAACTACTGATAAATGATAATTACTTTTGTAATTAAAATTATCATAACATTTTTGGAGTAATAGTTCTACCGACTATTTGTACTACTTGATGATTAATTAGTGCTTCTGAAAATTTTTTAAAAATTATTTGCTTCCGGTGCTTGTTTTCAACGTGTTAAAGATGAAATTAATTCAAACATTAAATTGGGAATAGAATTAATGAAGTTATTCATTCTAATTTTATGAATAAAAATAGCAATCATTTTTTTGTTTTTTTTTATCATTCAAATAATTTTAAATATTTTATCTATTATTATAGCACAGAAATATATTAAAAATATTTATTCTAGTCTTTTTAATAATTAATTTTTTACATATTATGAATAAATTTCACAACAAATTTTTCAAAAAGCTCTCAAACTCTCAAATATACAAATAAAAATGAAAAAGATTATAATAAAATTCATGACTTCTCTTTCTTGATAAACATTATCTAATGACGTTATTTATGCTCTTTGATATAAATTACATACCAATAAATCTCAATAAAGTAAGTTATTCAAATCTCTTTTCAATGTCAATGTCAATTAAATACCAAGATAGAATCTACCGAGGCATAAAAATGATTATTTATAAATTAATTGATGGCTAATTTTTTAAAATTACAAGCCTTTGAATTCCTGAGAATGTCAAAAAAAAAATTTATTTTCTAACATCTTAAAAAAAAAAAATATATTATCATATAATTGACGATAGATAAGATTTTTTTTTTTTTGGCATAACTGCTGCGAGAATTTTTTATAGTACAGTTAGATAGAGAACCTTAGATCCGAATATTTAACTAAGTAGTAAGGATAGACCTTGATTCTAACGCATTACTTCATAATTTAACCTTTCTATTTTTCTGGCCTTCCTGCTGCTACTTTTTTTTCTTTCAAAGACTATAACTATATTATGTCTTTCTCAATCTATTCCTCTCTCTCAACAAATTCGTTGACTATATTTTCTATCTAGAAGTCCTACAACCTTTAGCACATATAGTAAGGTATACTTATGAATAATGTTCAAGGCCATTCACTAAGCACAGATAGATATATGTATATATCTACACATAAATATATTATTATACTTAATTGTACGTTTAAGAACATCTTAACACTCAACATTTCGTGAATTATTCAAATAGCTAATTTCATTTGAATAATTAGAAACTTGAATATCTATTCTATGAAAAAAAATTTTTCTCTTAATAATAATAACAAGTAAATTTGATGTGCTATTGTCGGTGGATTTTTTTTATCACCACATCTAGAACAATAGTGATACCATCTTCTTTCCTCACAGTGATTATTTGTCTATCCTTTGTAAATTTCATAGTCAGCTGCACGAAATGCCGTGAGCCATGTCCCCATTACATTGAATTTTTCTATGATGGTCAACATCTATTTTTAGGCTTGTATTCATCGAAAGACAGTAGTACCACCACATATTACTGCATATAAGCTCATCTCACACATGCCAAGATATTTGGTGGTGTTCTATACGTTACGAACTTATGGGCTGCATATGATCCTCAAGGACAACCAATGAAACACCTTTAGACCCACCATCTCATCCGCTAGAATTTATTAGTTTAATTGTTTCATGATTGGTTTATATAGAAGTTAACTATTAGTCTATTAACTCGCCAACTTCAATATATTTTTGACCTATTAAATACAAAAAACTACATATACACCTGTTATAAAATTCATTATTCATTAATCGTTTTATTATATGATAAACTTACAAATTGGCTTTTATGAAATTTTAAGTGTTCTAATAACTCCCTTGTTATTTTCTGAATCCAATTTTTACTTTCTCTTTCAAATTATCTAGTAACCTAAGGGCTTTTTGATACTTAAAATAACTACATCATCAATTCTTTTTCTAACTTTTATAATATTCTATTCTTCAAACAAAAAAAATTATCCAATTTGTTTTTTAACTTCATCTTATAATTAGTTGATGAACTTTCTTTTTGATTCTATTTAAAATGAATTCTTTGAGAACAATTATGATACAATTGATTAAAACTGTTTCATTTCATTACCTTCAACTTCTACTTCTTGTAATTAAAATAGTTTTAAAAGTTAATAAATTTATTTTAATGAAAGAATACCATTTGATGATAGTCTAATATAATTTTTGTATCTTTTTCTAGGTAAAAAGTTAAAGTGTCCCTTTTGTGATCGTCTTTATGGCTACGAGACAAATTTACGTGCTCATGTACGTCAACGTCATCAAGGTATCAGAGTGTCATGCCCATTTTGTTCACGCACATTTACTAGAAATAATACTGTACGACGACATATAGCACGGGAACACAAGAATGAAATAAGCATTAAGGCCTTTCAAACATCAGGTCATCAAGTTGCAGAATCAATGCCACAATAAATGTTAAGTTTATCATTATCTTTATTCCATGTACAGAGAGTAATTTTTCAAGTTTATTATAAATGTACCATCATGAATCAATTATCTTCTTACATATATAATAACGCTCCTACTATTGAAGATATGATTCATGAATAGATTACATTTCATAAAAAACATTTCTGTCTAATGATCGATAATAGATCAACAATTTTATGAATACTACAGTTACCTGCACCTTACAAAAAAAAATATTTAATATTTTTTTTTATCGTTTTTATTATGGTGGTTTTTTCAAATTTTCGTTAATTTTAAAGCAATTACGTTTTTTTTTTTATTTTAAACAAACTTTATGAAGTTTGTAAATCATGATAAGAATATTAGCATTTTAATATAATTTACTCAAATTCATTGAATATTAATTAATTGATTGATTAATTAATTAAAAATCACTTTAATATAATAATACAAGGGAAATTAGGTAGTCGATTGTGTATATTATAAAAAAAAAAAAAAAATAAGAACTTAATGTTCTAGAGAGTGCAAATTTGTCGATGAAAAAAAAAAAAAAATATGACAATCTTTGAATTTCACTTTCTTTAAATCAGTACGTGAATTTTACCGATGCAGAAAATTTCTCAAAACAATGAGAAATCATTATCGAAAAAAGGAAAAAAACAAAAAATACACGCAGAAAGTGTCATTTATATAGGTATCGAAAACGAAATACAAAAAGTAATCCAGTGATTTGGTATATACAGAAAGCTACTAAGAGAATTTAAATATTACAAATACAAAACTAGTCAATGAAAGTGCAACGGTCAAATTTATTAATGCAGTTATTATTAATTACCAATTAATAATACTGCTTATACGATAATACTATACTCGTACTATTACTACTAATACTACTACTTCTACTACTATTATCCCTACTTCTACTACTACTATTATTATAAACAACTGCTACTATATGAAACATAAAAATAATAATACTAATATTATTACTACTAATAATTAATAATGATAAAAAAAACAATAAATCTAATGATAATATTAATATCAATGATAATAACAGTAATAATAGTAATAATAATGATAATAACAACAATAAATTAATAACTAGGGTATAGCTGAATAATCGATACTAAATAAAGAATAATTAAGAAATAATTATAATTAATATGAAAGGGATTATGGCTAAATTAGTGAAAAAGAAATAAATATAATCGAATAAGTATGCAATATTGTACTCATAACTGAAAATGAAATAATGGGTACAGATTTGAGAATCTGGTTATGATTATAAACAAAAAGGAAAACGAACAGTTTAAACGAACAATCTTGCTCAGGTGATTTTATTTTTTCATAATACATGCCAATGCATTTCCGTTTTACTTCAAATCTGATTAAATATAGTTAAAGTACGAATATTGGTACATAATAACTATAGAGATATATTTTGTTATCTCAATGACAGACTGCCTCCAATAAGACATATATATTTAAAACTCACAAGCATTTATATAATAATAATAATAGTAATAATAATAATATATACAATATAAATATACACAACTGCCACAATAGTTAAAGAAAACCATATTTAAATATAGATAAAAAAATTTTCAGAGAAATTTATCAACTCAGCAATACGTAATTAACAATTATCATTATTAAACGTTGAGCCTAGGATTATACTCCAACTTATCTAAAAGTTTGGGCGAGTTTGTTATTTCATGTTATGAGTGCCAATTACTATGAGGCAGTAAATAACAATTTTTTTTTATTATTTCCTTGTTTATAAAGTTAAAATTATTTGTAATATTTAATGTAATATTACAAATACCATTAATCGTAATATATCGAATTAATAATTTATTATATTTCACTGAAGATTACGATTAAAAAAAAAAATCTTTCAAGGCTGTTTAACATAATTCTACTGCAATTTGTAAAGTATAAATATTAAAGTCAGCAATAACTACAATTTTGATAATAGTTATTTGACTGTAAAACTTTTAGAAACCTGATATTTTATTAATTTATAAGTTTAAAAATAATTTATTTGACACAATTTGCATATCTTGGCTTTCATGGGAAGTTTAAATATTTAAATTGTTTCAAATGTAAAAAGAAGAAACATAGATATATCATCTCAAATAGCTAAAAAGAAAAGAATTATTAAAGTAATAGTTAAACTCTGGTTCAATTGATATAATTCCATACAGAATGTTAACTCCATACGATAGTGTTACATATAAATAATCCTAGTCAGGTTGGCATCACATTATTACTTGTTACAGTATTTACAAATTTTTTTGTTACTGCAGTTCATCAAGATATTATCACACAACGATTCTATCTCATGATAAACAATACAGTATATAAAAAGAAAACAATAAATATTTAAAAGATTAACTGAATATATAATAAAATAGTCAATATTGTTATTTTTATACATTTTTCAAGTGATATTAAACACTACAACTCACACAATCAACTGTTAAAGATGCCATTCAAATGCAGATCTGCCAAACATGTCAATATACTACCTCATAGTTTTTCTTTTGTCTTCAAAACACTGGGAACAATGTATTCAATAATCAGTAAAATCAAATAAGTCGTTTTCTATATTTTACTATATTCAATTTTGCAGAGAAATATGTTAGAAAATGTTCAAACTTTATAACTAAATAATTACTGCAGTTAAGATATTATGAACATATTATTTTCAGTTTATATTGGTGAGGCGAAAACCACCATGTATTTTAAAAAATATCTTATATAGAATTTCCATTGAACAAAATATCGAAGTACAATTATAGCAGTTATATTGCTAACATCACCGTATTTATATTAATTTCTATCTTATTCAAAAACGTTATCACATAAACAATTAATTCACCTAAATGTTTATGGATTTTGAATAAGTATAAACTTTGAAACATTATAATGAAGAAGAACTGAATTAAAAAAAAACAAAAAAACATATATATGCATACATAAATAAATAAATATATATATAAATATATTCTATATATAAAAAAATACAATGATGAAATAATAAACAGTCACACTAGCCAAAGAATGAGCTTTTTCCGTTTATATCCCAAAATTGAAATATTTTAAAGAATTTTTATGATTGAATTTATTTAAAATGAAAAACAAGGGATGGAAAAATAGTAACGAACGTACCTGTAGCCCATTCTTTGACTATAAAGACTATAACATCGCGATTACAATTTAAATAAATTATCGCGTTGAAATTGTTGATATGTACTTTTTTTCACAGCATGAGGAATTTATCACGATTTTATATTTCAATATTCATAACGATCGTTACCATATAAATGTGGAAAACAATATGTAAGTTGTAATTATGAAAAATCATAGTTAATAATTCATTTAAAAAATTAGTAGAATTTCATGATAACCACACATAAAAAAAAACAACTTATCGATTAGATTTTAAAAGTGGAGCAATTTCGAATTAAAATAATCTCTTTTCGAAAACATAAAATTCTTTATATATATATATATATATATATGTAAGAGTCGAAAACAAAAATCAGTGCTATTGACAAAAAATATGTCATTGCTTTCACAATTGATGTAAAACTGATACATCAGTTTAAAATTGACAAAACTGAAAACTAATTGATTGATAGATTAATTTACACTAAGTTTGAAATAATGATTTATAGAATCATTGTAAAGAATGTTTTGTATCGTATGTAAAAAAACTTAAGTGTGACTATTACGAAAAAAAAAAGAAAAAAAAAACAAAATTGAGTGTTAAAAAACTCACATGAATTACTTTCTAAAGATGTTTTTAAAAAGCATAAAAAAATGTATTCTTAAAAAAAAAAAAAAAACACATGAATGTGAATGGAGTCAGTTATAATATTGTCTTTAGGCAATTTCATAATTTTCTTGTTACCATTTTGTTTATTTGCATACATGCGATAATAATTACTATGTTATATACTTGTTTTGTTAAGCATTAATGCAGGATTCGAGGTATCTAATTATTTTGATATCCTACACATATATATATATTTGTACATACATATATAAATGTAATATACATATATGTATGTGTGTATATATTTTTACATTATAATAGTGTATATGAGTTAAATTTTTTTATTTTTATAACTGAAGCTTTCTATCCCGTAAGTTTCCGTTAACATAGTTACGTACTGTGATTTTTCATTTATCCACCATTCCTCGATATGTGTTTTATATGGTGGAAATATGGTGGTCAATATGTTACTTATTTACTGAAAAATTGTCATTTTATGCATGATATTATAACAATTTTACAGCAAATAAATAATATATTATAAATATATATAGATATATATAGCGGATTATTAAGTGTGAAAATTCTTACACACAATTCTTGTTGAAAACATGTATCTTCTAGTGAAGTATCTTGACGGTAGCAATTCTGATATTTCTAATACTTTTTAAGATTTTGCAATAATATGTACATATTCAGGATACAAGAAAAATTCATGAGAAATATGATTACAAATGAGTTAAAAAAAAATTAACAAAATTGGGATTTAACGGCTACCTGTTTTCATTTCATAATGTTAAAATGATTAAATATGTGGCCGTATAAAGTCGTCAATATCTGATATTTAAGATCAACCTTTCATTCGGATCATTTAGCTTATACATAAGATAATTGCTGTAGCAAAATTAATAACTTAGAATCAGAAGATTATCACACCAATGTTAATCTTCTGTACATATAAATTTATTGTATTATTGCATCGTAAAATAATATGTTGCATGTTGTTTATATAATATGTATTTATAGATTGAAAATCTTTCATAAATGTTGTGTGATGCAGCTTAACGTATCATTCACTGCGAGCTATTTGATGAAGTGATGAGTATAATGAAACAAAAAATTAAAAAAATAAAAAAATACAAAAAAATGTTATCGAGTAAAGTCGGTGATTTAGAATAGGTAATGCTCGTCAAATTAATCATTTAATTCTCTTAATACGATGAATAAACTAGCATAATTGGAGTTTTTTGTGATTTATCGAAGCCTGAAACTCCTGGATGATGTTTCTAATACAAAGATAGTAATTTACAATAGTAAAAGAGACCATCAGTCATAGCTAACTGAAATTGGGCAAATTGATGAAAATGAAAACATTTCATATATAGAAATACAAAGTAATAAAATAATTAGTAAAATTAAATATAATAATAAAACAAAAAAAAATGTAAGAATACATTATACCGTTGGGTAGTAAATGATAAATAAATGTCTAATGAAAATAAGAATTGTAAAATGTACATCAGTACATGTGTAAGATCGTGTATAATTGTTATTAAATTAATTGCTAGAAAAATTAACCGGTGATCATAAAATTTAATTATTTTTTCTGAGTGATTTAAGATATAATATTTTTTTATTTTTAAAAATAATTTAACTAGAATGAAAATAAATCCATGCAATTATTTTTAGAGTAACAATAATACTCGATCTTCAGATATAATTATCATCACAATGCGGGGCTGCGATTTACGGGGACGTTGACTATACGCTCGTGATTTATAGTACAAAGTTAAATGAAATAAATTTAATATTAATAAGTGTTTATAATGCATATTAAGGCAAAAAATAATAGAAGTCGATTTGTTCGGCAACTTGTGAATAATTGTATGCCTTTTAACTGAAAAAAAAAAAATAATAATTCCCTTAATGTTCAACAAATAGGAAAATAAAAAAAAATAATTATATTTGTTTTACCAATATCATATTTTCAACTATTAAACTTCATCATCATTAATAATATTATAAATAACTGTACAACTCGTTGAAACTATGCGAATTCGATTGATTCACTGTGACATATATCAATATTTTCATTCATTTACAATATTTCATTGTATTAGTACAAATACTACCTCACAAATAAATATAACACAGGGTGTACTGATGGCGACAAAACATATTGGCGTTTATGTAAATAGAATAAATGCGTGACATACATTAATGAGATAATTAAATGAAAAACAAAAATAGTAAATATGTAAAAGTAAAATGTTTATCAAACTTGAATGCTAATATGTTACGAATTCAAAGTATTACAAAGAAACTAAAAATGGAGCCATTGTCAGTTGCGTCCATAAGCCGTCTAAAATTTTTATTATACGCTAAGTGAGCCCTTTCACAAGTACTTTCTCAGGAATAAAGAAATCCAAGTACAAACTACAATTTATAATAGCCAATAAGTCTTCATACTGTAATCAATAAATGCAATAGTCATGATAATTAAAGTAAAAAAAAAAAGAAAAAAGTATAGTCAGGTGAAAACCGTTTTATCATATATCGCGAGTCAGACATAACATGGTTATTTATTATAATAAATATGAAAGCATATAGAGAGACTCAAATACAAAATAAGATTTTTCATTTTTGAATCTCATATATATTTTTTATATTACACCGCTAAAATATCCAAAGCATTTTTATTAATTTTACCGCTTTACTTTTTTATGTTTAAATGTAAGATTTTTTTCTTCAACTTTATTTGTTTTATTAAATACAGTGTCAAAATAATATATATTATTATCACTATTATATGTTTATTATATATATATATATTAACTTTTGCTGAAAAAGCTTTGATACTAATTCTTTCAATGTGTTTATAACTGGTATTTAATTTTTTCTCTGTATGTTACCATTGAATGAAATAGTTTTTAATTAATAATAGTGAATCAGTTAAATCCATAAATGCTCAATATTTTTGTAAATCGATTAATTACTATTAATCGATAATATTATTCAACAATAATGTAATAATGATCATTGAAAGGATAATTTGTGATTTATTTTAAATACGAGTTCGCACAGTGATAAAATGATTTATTTCGAGTGAATAAAAAATTCTTTAGAATATTGGGCTTATATGGAATGAAAATACGGATTTTTTGTCATAAAAATAAAACTTTTTTAAATACATAATCAATTTTGTGACTATTTTTAAAACAAATTCTAAAAACAATTAAGTTTTGATTTTATTAAAACTAAAATACAATTAATCATTTTTATTTTTTATGCGCTGGACGCGTTCGTATTACAAATACATGATACATAATAATTAACTTAACTCAATTACACTGTATTAAAAATTAATCAACTACACTTTCATTACAGTGTGTTAATAATATATTCGGTTAAAAAAAGATTATTAGAAGATAAGTGAGCCCCAATTATCGTTGTCCCCGCTATGTGATCGAATAAAGAGTTATGAAATATTTCATAAAGCTGAAAAATAAAAAAAAAGGAAAAAAAAAAAGAATAAAAACTTAAATCATTAATTTTTAACCGCTGCATACTGTACCTTGAATTTATATTTTATTATCATTCAAAATATGGAGTAATTGATACTTTTAAAATAAAGTATACTCATTTTAATTTGTAAATTTTATCAAATTATGTAAATTTATTGTCATTTATTATATACAGGTGGATCTCTAAAATGATATTTACTAGTAAAACTTAAAACCACTCATATTGTTATGCTATTGCGTACATTGTTTAATAATTCTAGAGATTCAGCTGTATCATTATTATCATCACATTAGCACTTCTATGAATATTATTAACTACTCCTATAATTAATATTACTATTACAATAATGATGATTAAAGTAATAATAATAATAAATCACAATAATTAGTTATTTCTTTTATTATTATCATTAAATGGAATAGAGACATTTTAGTACGGTGAATAAAAGAAGAATTGATTAAGAACTAAAAAAAAAATTTTTACCGATCTTATTCACTTTTGATTGCAAATATTTTAGTTTATATATTAGACAAAATAATAGAAAGATTGGTAATGATTGATTGTAATTGTTGGAATAATTAAATAAACAGTGAGAATAACAACATAACGATGCGATAATATATGTTGATTGGAGAAGTGATTGAGATAGTTAATTCCAACAATCATTGATCGAATCAGTGACGAGAGTTAAGAAGAAGAGTCTGCGATAAAGGTGTACATTAATCATATTTATATTTCAAAAATGTGAATGAAATACTTTATAGTAATAGAATTAATTTTATTTATGTAAGTAAGCAATTGAGAGGATATTAGTTAATGGATAACGTATAGATATAATAAAAATATTAAAACCAATCCGTCACCTTTTTATTTAAAATATGAACTGAGATATAAAGAATTGAGAAATCAATGACAAAGAAGTTAATAAATATAAATCATCATTTATACAATGTTTTTTTTTTTGTTTTTTTAATATACTCGGTAATTTAATAAGGGTGATGGATACTGGTGATACACAATGTAACAGTTATAGTTTGTTGTTTGTGTAAGATCAAAAACTCTCATTGCTTTTAATAACAATTGGTTAATTGCTGTAAGACGAAAAGTTTACCATTAATTATAAATTATAAAATAATGATACTTATTGATGTTTTTATTGATAATCCCTATCCATTGTTATCAGTTTTCATTTGATGCTACTCTAAAAGTGTTGACATTGTCTTTATTTCGCTGATACTAAAAATTCATCATCACAACTCCGTGATAGTTATATCTTTTTTTTCTTTTCCGGTTTTTAGCATACCTCGTCTCATACATAATGACATTACTAAATATTAATTACAACAATTATCAGCTTTTATTCATACCTAAAATTGAAAACTTCTCATTAGTAATTTCTAATTAGCCTTCTAATTATAAATTTATACAGTTACTACTGTACCTGTCTTACATAGAATTGTGTGTTATTACCAGTTTGGAGCATTATATTCAATATGTATATTCTAATATTACAAATTATTAATTAGTAAATTATGCATGGAAAACTGTCGTTTTCACTAAGAACTTTTCATTGGTGGTTATTTAGTCTTATCTTTCACTTCTGTTTATGTATTATTAATTATCATGGGAATATATAACCTAAAACAGAATAATCTAGAAAAATTATTCCGCTGACTAAATTTTGGTAAATTCATTTGCTTATTGCCTTTGAGTTTTAAATTGCCATTTACGTTAAAAATGGTGCACAGTTTGAATTCTTGTACGCTTGCGCAATAGGAAAAAACATGGTAGAAGGAGTAAAGAATCAGTGGTAGGGAGCCTGACAGCATTGAAGCAACTAAGGACCTCTTTTCTCAGTTCGACAATTTACAAGTGTGAATATGGTGTATTAGAGACGTTGGAACAAGGATTATTGACTCTGTTGTTGTTCAATTGAAAAACAGTTGTATTTTAAAATAAACAACTTGTTAAACATCGTATAACTAAGTATTTATTGTTCCTGATAAATAATATAATTAATATTTAGTAAGCCAACATGAAAAAACAAATTCTTATGGAACGTCTGAAACGTCTTCATGATTATCGTCAAGAGCTTGTTAATGAAGAAGAAACGCTAAAAAAACTTCTTTCTCAATTACAAGAGCAAGTTCATGTACTTCAGGTATAACGAAATTTCAAAATGATGAATAGTTAATAGTTATACGAGAAATAATCAATCAATTCCGTAATTAATAATAGCAATATCAGTCAAATAACATTGGATTTATTTCAGGTTGAACAGTTTCATTTAGCAGGACTTCTGAGAAACACTGATGATAATAGCTCAGAGCCAGAAGAAGAAGAAGATCCATTACGTATTGAAGAATTAGATCTTAAAGTGCCAACAACACACACTATTGATGATTCAGAAGAAGAGGAAGAACAGGATTAAATAAAAAAACATTTTTTATATATTTAAGTAATTATTATAAATTATATTATAAATTATCAATAATTGTAAATAATAACTCATACATAACCTAAATATACATAAATTTTAATTACATACTCTTGTACATGAACAGAAATCCTATAGACTATTTAAATTTGTTTAAATTTTAAAAATCAATAAGTGAAACCGAATTAACTATAAATATATAATTAGAATTAATCTTTTGATTAGCTTAAATTACGATGGATATCCTTGTGGAGGTCCTAATTGTGAAGGATCATTAGGATCTAATATTCTTGGTTTAAATTCATCAGCAGCTAAACGTGTAAGTAAAATTCCTATTCCTTCAATGAGTGCTAATAAGGTACCACCAATAACTGCACTTCCTGCCATAGCAGGGAGTCCATTTCTAGCTGCTAGAATACCACCAGTAGCTGCACCACTGATTATTGAATTCCAAGGATCTTCTTTTTGTCTGAAGTGTACTAGAGTACAGTCGATTGTAGAGAACATGCTACCCCAAACAGCAAAGTTACCAGCAATGATCGGTGATCTTTGTTTTATAGCCATTAAACTACCAACAAATCGTCTGTTAACACCACTTGGAGCATTAAGAAATCCTTTTATACTTTGGAAAACTGCTCCTCCAATTGCACCCATTGTAAAGGCACCTCCACAGTCGTCAACGATTCTCCAAGGACATGGTTCTCTCGAATATTCATCCATGATTTATCTAAAATTATCCAATAATTAGTTCAACAGCATATTATTTAAAACTATAATTTATTTATGAAAAAATCCTTATAAAACCTAAAACTGATGCAATTTGAATTATAAATGTCGATATAAGGAATTAAAGTGATAATTGAATTTTGCTATTCTTTGTAAAATTAATTTTTTATCAAAATTTATTCAAAGTAATGAAATAAAAATCCAATGCAACTAATACATAATTAATTACAAGTAGCAAGGTTATGTTTGGTGTTGACTTGAAAAGTTTAATTTTATTTGAAAGTAAACACAGATTTACAAGAAACAATAGTAAAAATGGTAGAAGATACTACATTGTTTTGAATGCACATGCACTCTATAATGATTAATAAGTTGAAAATATTTACGTTTATTTTATATCACACACTTTTGGTAAAGGTCAGAAGGAAAGAGAGAAAAAACGAATTCGAAACCACGTGATAATTATCTCTACAGTCGGACTAATCGAAAAATATTCCAATGGTGACACCTATGAAGGTTAGTTTTAATTATAATAATACCGAGTATTGATAAAATTTTTTATTAGAATTTCGATAATTCTGTTTAGTAACTACGGTGATGTAATTTTTTCTAAATTCAATTTATCTAATAAAATAATAAATATGATTTATACCTATTTTACAAATAAAAAAGAGATTCAATTTTTAAAAACTCTTGTTGAGTACATTTGAGTTGTCATTGATATTTCGGTGAGATATCACAATTCCAATAAAAATACAGTGATATTTTTCCTACTTGTTTCATTGCGCATGGCCCTTATTATACATACTCTCTTTTACTTATTCTAAATATTTCTCTATACTTTTTCAAGCAACCTAGATCGAGGAATAATTATCACCAACGTTAATGGATATAATTAATTAATGTGTATAGATATGACTTCATGTAAGGATAAGTGGGTCAGAAGATTTTTTATTACTGAAACAAGCCTTCACAAAACTGGTTTTACTATTTACAAAGTTACATCTTTGGTAAGTTTTCTCATAATAATATTAAAAATATTTTATTTCTGATAATAACATTTATTTTTATTTGTTAAAGATATTTTTGAAGAATTCTCCAGATACTGCTTCCTCTGTATCAGTGTGGAAACGCTACAGTGATTTTAAAAATCTTTATAAATCTCTTTATGCAGTGTACAAAAATTCATCGATAAAAGAACCTTTTCCAAAATTTGCCAAGTCTAAATATTTCGGAAGATTCGATAAAAAAGTGGTTGAAGAACGTCGTGAATGTGCTAATAAGTTTTTAGAATTTATTGCAAAGTATTCTATTCTGTACACTCATGATATATTTATTAAATTCTTTGAAACTAGTCTAGATAGTCAAAAAGCTGATAGTCAATCAGTTAGCCCTGATTTATTCGACGAAGACCCTGACCACAATGTGTCTGATATAGTTAATGTTAATGACTTGAGCATTTCTAATGGTGAATTAGATCAAATAGAGGTCTGCAGTCAATCAGATGACAATAGTATTGTTGTGACATCAGCTGACAATTCAAGTGATAATAATATTAAATTTAATACATCAATTATATCTTATGGACTCAATAATATTTTGGAAGAGTATCATGGAAATATAAAGAAACAAGAGAATTCCTTAGCACCGAGCAACTCACAAGTACTAAACATGACATTGAAGGATTTTAATCATTATGTGATCATTGCAGCTGCTCATATAAACGCCGGCCATAAACATGAACACTTAGAGGAGTATAAGGAGGCTTATGTTCAATATAAACTTGGTATTATGCAGCTTCAACATTGTGTGAATAGTGATCCAGACCTTAATAGGCAAAAGAGGGTTTTAGATAATGTTTCTAAGTATGTTAAAAAAATAGACGAAATCTACAAAAAATATTTAAATAGTGATGTTTCTATGTTTATGAAACCCCCAATTGAATTAAAAAAATATAAAATTCTAAAAATCATGGGATCAACAACAATACTTGTTAGAGATACAGAAGAAAATGTTGAAAGAATTGTCAAAACTGTAGCTAAACCTGCAGGTTGTATAAAAGGTGTAAATAATTATATTCTATATCCAAAGGTGCCAATGATGGTTCAGCTTCATGCATTTATTGAAACAGAGACAACTATTTTTTTTATACTCGAGTATATTAAAGGTCAAAAATTATGGGATATAATAACGAGTGATGGCACTGATAAACTAGATCATGATACTCCAAAAAATGAATCTTTAGAAACTACTCCAAATAAATTAGAAGAACATTTTGAGCAAGAAGAAAGCAGTAATGGAGTTCATAATGGTCAACATGATCATGACTTATCAATAAACCAGTTATTAGATAAAGCTAAAAAATTATTGATATCCGTTGATGTTACATTAAAACAAAGTGATTCCATGACAAATAAATTAAATGAACTTGGAAATACTTCCAAGAGTTATGATCAAAAGAGTGATAGTCATAGCACAAAAAATAGTGAATTAAGTGATCTTTTATTAGCACATGGATTGGCAGATAATTCAAGTGTACAAAAAATGGGCATTTCCAAAGATTTAGAAACTTTTGATAGTAGTCAAGCTTTAACGTTTGATGATATTGTAAATTATATTGACGATCAAGATGTAAATACAAGTGAAATAAAAAATAATTATATATTCGATGACGAAGAATATTGGAGTATACCCGAGAATATGATTAGACGATGGGCTATTCAATTACTTCAAATCCTTGAAGCTTTACATGAACAAAATATTGTACTTATGAATTTACGTCCTGATAATTTATTAATTGATCAAGATAATTGTGTTAGACTGAATTGTATTATCCCCCAGCAAGGCTACGAATTTATTGATTGTCATATACCTTACACGGCACCTGAACTTTACATGTATATATCACCTATTTCTGTCGATCCAGCTGCTGATGTTTGGAGTTATGGAATAATTTTATATGAATTATTAACTGGAATAGTAAGTTATAACAAGATAAATTATTTTTAACATAGAATTTTATTTATAAATATTAATTGTTTATTACAGAAATTCAGTGAAGAGGATTCATATATAATTTATTCACAATCTGTTATCAGTATTCCATGTAGAGTATCAGAGAATGCCAGATCTTTATTAACTGACATCCTGAAACTTAATCCTGAAGAAAGGCCAAGTATTGCAGAAATAAAAAAACATCCTTTTTTCGAGTCACCTGATTGATTCAATAAATTATATGGAAAACTAGAGATTAGGTTTTTGCTTTCAATTGACGTAGGATTTTGTAATCTACGATATATTTCCAAAGATTAAAAAAAATAATTATAGTTAAAGTTTATGAATAATTGTTGAAGATGTCCAAATTATAATGATCAAAGTATAATTATTGATGCATTTAATTATAACCGTTGGAAAACTTGTCTTGAATTTTTATTTAATGAAATGAATATAGACTGTTATTTATTTAATTCAATTTGTAGTATAAGAAAATTACACTCTAGTGGTATAAATTTTTTTCATGGCTATAATGATCATTATTTAACAATTTAAATGAATACATGAAAAATTATTAGCATTTCAAATCGTTGATATTTTTAGTTTAACTTGAAAACAATTTTGTTATAATATATCTGTTAAATTCTTCAATATCATATTTATCTACAATTTGGTTTGACATTTGGTAATGACAATTCAGTAATGTGGTATTGAAATGAATGCATTTCTGATATATTTGTATTAATACTTTTTTTGAGACCTTTATTTATGAAATAAATTATTTAAATCTAGTTTTAAGTGTACTTATTTTTTCTAACAATTATATTGAATAACATGGATTCCTATTTTTATCTACAAATTTTATGAACAATTGTAAAATAAAAAAAAAATCATACTGGTATGATGTAATTTATTTTAGCATATAATCGTATCATTTGTATGCACTTGCAAAATCAATTTGAAGTTGGCGCGGTAATGCATACAAACCTCTAGTGCAATGGAGTGTATTTACTTTGTTATTGTTGGCAGCACCTGTTTCAACTATAACCCTTCTTACCAAAACCGTTCTTTTGTAAATATTTGTAGTGACTGTTGATTGTTTACAGTGATTTATTTACTCCATTTCAACAATTATTTAATACACATTTCGAATTCTATCTTGTTCCAATAATTGATCTAATATCAGTTTTTCTATGATATATTTTTTTAAATTTTATTAAAGTTATTTCAATGCCATGAAAATCATAGTTTTTATAAACATAAATTCTGCATCAAACAAAATTTTATAAATATCTATTATTCATTTATTTTTTGTAATATTTAATATTTGAGTAATTTTACTTTAATGCATCATGACTCCAGGTATGTATGATTTATTAATTTAAAAGAAATTTGATTATTACCAGTTATAAAATAATTTATTTTTATTCATCAAAAGCTTGCCATTATTGCATTACAATAGTTTACCGGTTACTTTATAAGTCTAAATGAATTTTTTTTTCGAATTCAGTATAAATATGAAAATCATAGCTGAAGCTTTACTAAATTATTTAAAAATTTCTTTGAGATAAATATGTAAATAAATTTTTTAAAAATTAATTTTTTCAAAATAAAAAAATGTATTTATTGATAATAATGATTTTATTTTAATAAATTATAATTCTTGTAGTAATTTATGTTTTATTTCAGATTACAATAAGCAAGAATGTCCGACCACATTAGAAAGTATTATCACAGCTATAAAAAAATACAATGGCATTCGGTATCCCTTTTATCGAACAGCAGCAAAAGTGCAAATCTTACATCAAAAGCTGTATAGTAAGTATTTTAATTTTTTTTTTTATAAACTATTATTTATTGTCAAATTAATTTTTTTTTTTTAGTGCAATATGTATCACTCGAATTTGTTATTGGAGTATTTGAGAGACATAAATTATCAGTCACAGAAAATTCAGTCACGTTAGATAGATCAGAGGTAGAAGACGTCGTATTTGATATTTATTATGCAGCACAGAAGAATGCAAATGCCACATTTGATTTGAATGCATCTACGGAATTAGCTGTTAATGTTTTATTACATGTGTTCGATAAGTGAGTATACTTTTGTTATAAATAGTTGTAGATGAAGTTTTACCTTTATAATCAAAAACGTTTTCCAAAAAGTTTCCTTACTAGACCATAGTTCCGGTAAGGGTCACAACAACTCGTTACCTTTATCACATTTTATCCTACAACTTATAATTTCCTTGTTCATAGAAATTCTCATTCTTTCTTACAAACCTTGTATTAATTTTTATTCTAAAATCGATAAAATAATTAAGATATGATTTTATTCTCATTAATTATGGATCAATTTCTTTACAGCAAAGACAAAGTATCTGTATTCTCTACAAAAGTTTTATTGACTTTATTAAGCTGTGGTAGTTTACACGACAAATATGAATATTTATACAAACTGTTGGCAGATCACAATGCATGTTTATCTAAATCATCTTTACATTTATTGTTAATGAATATCTGCAAAGTAACTGAATTTCTAGGAGAAAGTGTAGCTTATGGCAGTCATCTTGTCCAATCAACAATTGACAGTTGTTTTGCAGAATCACAAGGTTGTCTGGGCATTAGTAAAGTAGAGTTAAGAATGTGGTTAATGCGAGATCCACCTTTACTCGCATGGATTTCAACATTTAATCGATTAAAATTAGCAGAAAATGTCGTTCACAATATAAAGTGTTCTTCATGTAAAACAACGCCAGTACGTGGACCACGATTTTCATGCATGAGATGTGTGAGATATCATCAATGCCAAACTTGCTTCTTCTTTGCAAAAACTTCACATAAACACAAAATAAAGCACCCAGTAAAAGAATACTGTGCAGAGACATCCATCAAAACTGCAACAAAGCCAATAGTAAGTCTTTTTAAAAATAAATTGAAATTATGTCCAATTCAAACAACACAACAGATTGAGACATCACTATCGGATACAATATTTTATTCGAGTGACAAAGAGAATACTTTTGACACAATATCTGAAATAAATACAGCTGTAAAAAGAAAAGTAAAAAGCGATCCTCATAAAGAACTTTCAAGTATAATTAATCATCTGGAAGAAGAAAATAAACAACTTCAAGCGGAATTGAAAGAAATTTGTGGTAGCAGAGCAGAACGATTGCAGCAGCATCGAAAAACTGTTGAAGCACAGCTGCAACGACTCAAGATATTAAAGGTATGAATTATTCGAATAATTGCTCTTTTTGCTTGAATAAAATTTTCATTCATTTAAGAGAGATTAAATTAATGTTCCCATTAATTGTAGAAATGCTTATTTCATGGAAAACGATCTTCTTTTCCACAAACGATGAGATGTGTTCAAAGTACACCTTTGATTGCGCCATTGCACCAAATGCCATCAGAATCGCGATTTCTACCACTGCCAGAATTTCAATTGAGTCCTATTAATCATCGTAGAAATACTTCACAAGATTCAATTAAAATAAATGGGAATGATTCTGATCCACCAATGGAAACTAGAAGCATAAACCACATCCAAAGATCACCGGTAGTTTTACCATCATCACCACAAATCGAATTGAGTACCTGGATTGGAGGTATCTTTTCTACTATTAATTATTTATCAAAATATTTAATTCGAATAATTTAAAAAATATCAATGTAATTTACTTTACCAGGTAATCGAACGAATATTGACTTTGATGAAGGTCGATTCTCACAATGGCTGGATCCTAATTCTGAGAATACAAGACAATTTAAACAATCAGAATCACGACAGAATATTATGAAGTATCATGATGATTCTAATCTTGATTTTTCCCGAGATAATACACCGTCTTCTCTTCAACGTCCTGATAGACATTCACAGCATAGCAGTCTTCAGAATATTCAAGGAGATTTAAATGACATTTTAAATCGACTTCAGCACATGGTTGCTAACGAGTGTTTGTTGGAAGGTAAGAGAAAGGTTAATAACTGCAATAGTTTTATGACACGATTATTTTTTCCGAAAAGACGTCATTACGTCGAATTAAATAACTTTAGATTACTTAACAGTATGTAGAACTTATAATTTCATGAATTTGAATAAGTAATTAGTTTTATAAAAAACTTGTCATGAGTGACCGTATTCTGTCGTGGTCAAACTCATTCTGTTCTTTGGATTGATTCTCCGTCGCTACGTTGAGCCATTGCGGTCTTTCATCCATTGTTAATCTAGGTCATTAATATTAAATATCACACTCACATTTAATTTTACGTATCAATTCACCAATTACATCATAGACTTCTGAAAGTAAAACGTCACAACTTTTATCACTTTCTTTACTTCCTATAATATCGCGTGATTCTTTACGTCTGTAGTAAGTATTTCTATTTATTTCTTTATCTACATAAACAATGACAAATTACTACAATTCATTCATCAAATTTCATTCATAAAAATTTTTTCATTTGAATCATTAAAATATAATGATTGATTATGAATGAGTTAGCAAACATTATTTATGATTAAGTTTTTAACTGACTTTATTGAATAATTTTTTTAGAGTCTTTGAGTGCAAGTGAAAATTGTGAATTAAAACGTGCTGCCACCCAAATGGAAGGTCTTTTGACAGACTTATTGGAAGACATGGAGTCTCAAAAATGCAGATTGGCAACAGTTGTTTGAAATATTTTTAAAAAATGATTTATAAATTATACGAATTTTAAGGATTTTTTATATCTTTAATAAAATATTAAAAATACTTGATTGTTTTGATCACTATTTTTCCAGTCCATTTATTAAAATGTCAATTAAATTGTTTATTTATTCTTTAGAATAAATTACTTCTTTAATATGGAGAAAAATGCATGAAAATATCTATTTTAAGTTTAATGGATTTTTAAATTGAGCAATAAAACTCTCAATGAATAATGATAAATTGATCATCTTTTCAATTTCCTCATGAATGAAAGAATCAACAATGTAACACACCCAAGAAAAATAAGAATAATTATCTAATTTAAGAATGGCGGGTAATACCCGATAATTGAGGAAATGAAAACCGAGACTTAGAGTCTCCATCGTATGATTATTTAATCCTAACATTTTCTCCTGTAAACAATTTTAGTCTCATTACTTTCTGAACAATTGGAATCGATCGATGTGTTCTTTTATCAAATACTTTCTCAAAAGTTCTATTATTGTATCAATTGATAGAACATATGGGGTTTTATGCTTTCATATTACAACAATCAAACGTAAATGTACACAAAACCACAAGAGCTTTTTTCCTTTTGGATTTAATCGCAATTTGATGACAAAAATTTCACAATTCAATCACATACGATCTTTCAATATCATTCGCAGTTCTTGACGTCAAAGTAATATCCTCATTTCCTCTTTTTATTTCCTCGTGAATTTAATTGATTAATTTAACATTTAACGATGATAAGATCTACAATTAACGTATCTGTATAATTATAATTAAAAATAAAATGACAGTAATAAGATAGTACAAAGTCATATACTTAAGCAAAAGCTAGTAGCCATGCATGCAGTCCTGTTGATAAGAGAATGGTCAGTTCTGACGTTCATGCTGACAGTTTATTAATATATATTTAAATGAACATCTTAACAATAATAATAATATTAATAACATATAAATATGATTGATTAGTAAATGGATTATCTATGGAATACATAAAAATAGAAAGGCACGGGGATTTTTGATTCGCAGAAGGAAAGAAGTTCTTTGACGTCAGTACCAATGATCATGACGTTGAAGAAGGCTTAAATTATGACGTAATGACAGGTTTTACTGACAGGATTTGTGTGACTTCTGGTTTTGTAGTTATACTAGATTGCAACTTAAGGGGGGTTACTATATACACGTGCTACAATAAGCTTCAGGATAAAAAATTCACTAAGGAACGTTCGAAATTCAGTCATTCCCTTGGTTCTGATAGGAACAGTTCTCCTGATTTTATACTACTTTTATACAGTTTTGTCAATTAATTTATAATACATGGATCTACTTTATATATCCAAAACCAAAATCCATACTTTAATTGTGATAATACTCAGCCTATTGCTGATGGTGCAGGAGATCAAATCTCGTTCATTGGGGAGACCTACAAGTGATAATTATTCAAATATACATTCAATCATGAGACACGTAAATATGAGGCATTTGCGATCAAGGATCCATTCACATTCAAATTCACCGATGGACCATCTACTCTATCATAATCATCATTTGCTGAAGAAGCGAAATGACGAAGGAGTTAAGTACGCCACAATCAACGATAGGGATCAGAAAGCTCTACAACATCTAGAGAGTAATGATAATAAGAAGTTTGAAGTTTTGGTAAAAGACGCACAAAACAGCTCCTTGTGTAATTATACTGTGACTCCTTTGAAGAATCTGGAGGATTACGAAGTGCCTAAAGGCTTGGTTGACATCACCTGCAACAGCAGAGGATCCAGATGTCAAGAGAGTGGGACTTATTGTTGTATTCAAACATACACTAAAATTCATGTCATCGTTAAGAATGGAGGTAAAAAGAAGCCTATCAGAATTAACACTGGATGCGTTTGTGCTCAATTACTTGGAGATCTTGAGAAGAAGCAATTACACCCTGATACAACATTATGAGAATTGATCACTAGTATTTAGAATAAGTTAAGATTAAAATATTTATTGAATATGAACATACCACCGATGAAAAAGAACACTGCCAAAATAATCTTTTTTATACACTAATTTATAAGCTATCATTATTGATATCATTGTACTTCTTATTTATTCCATTTTTCATCTCGTAACTTATTTATTAATTTATTTATATTCTATAAATTAGGATATCGTTTGTACTTTTTTACAATATGAACTGGAAACGGTGATAATATTTTAATACTGTATTTATATTTTTTTATAACAATAATCATTGTAATAAAATTTTTTATACCTTCAAATATTTGTTTCTTTATTACATTTCACTCAAGCATTATTATTATTATTATTATTTAAGACAATTTGATATTTATGAATATTCTTAATTTAATAAAATATAATATTATTGTGTAAATGTACACTGAAAATTAGTAGAGTTACTGAAAAGATTGAAAGCAAAAATATAATTTGGTAGTTATTTCAATTTTGTTTCAGTAAAGAATTAGTAAAAAATATTGATCAAGCTACATATAATTAAAATTTATTAGATTGTTTAAAGTTTTAATTATTTTAAATTCTAAAATTTTTCTGAAATATTATAGTATCAGGTCCACAAACGTGAAATCCATAGAAAAATTCTGTTTTACATTACAGACTGCATCACTTACATTTTATGATTCAAAAAAGACATGTTTACAGATAGAAAAAAAATGTGATATTCAAATGATTAAATACAATAAATTGTAATGAATTTTTTGAAAATATCTATAGAATTTTTTGAAATTTGTTAAACTCAATTATTTCTTAGGTGGCAGTGTAATACGTAGTTAATCAATACTTGCAAAGTGTGTACAGTATCTTTCGGTCATGTATTCATTGAAAAAATAAAAATGTTTCATGAAGCTTTTACACGGTTTGATACACCGATAATCGAAGCAAAGTATTTATTTCTTGACATAATAAAGCTTTATGAAAAAAAGTGAATAAACAAAAACAATTTTTTTCAGTGTTCATTCACTTAAATGATGTTATAAGTACTAAAACTTTTTAAACAAATTGATATTTAATGGCATGTGATTGAAAATTGCTTAGATATGATAGTAAAGAATGAATGTACTTTATTGAGTTAATGTGGCAGTCAAATATGATGATTGAATTCATAAGGTAAGCAAATTATATAGATGCATAATGCCTTTGTATCCATATTTAGTATTAACAAAGATAGATAGCGTGAATATATTTACAGTTTTTCTGTAAATATATTCATTCTTCTCATTTTAATGCTGAAGATGTTATTTTTAGATAATTACTTCTATCAGAACATCTGCAATTTTATAAAAGTTGAATATTTTATAATAAATTTGCATAATTATACAATGCATTGCGTTGGCGTAAAACAGATCATTATTATTCCATCATGATGATAAAAAATGAGATGAATTTGATCAACAAAATTACCTGACTTTCATCATATAAAAATTCATATGATACTTATATTCTTTTATAAAAACAAATCTTGTTTATAATTAAATTTTACCAAATAGAAATATTCTTTGTGCTCCATAATATAATTGGAGTAAAAACAATGTAAATAATAATCAATTGAAATTTTATGATATACTCAAATACACTTTGTTTCATGAATTAATCAATAGTTGTTAAAATATTTGATAAATTATTTTTAAATATGGGAATATAAATAGATGAATTAATGTAAATGATATATTTATATGTAGATCTTTAAGACGGACTATGACGGAAATGCGACGACCTGCAGAAAGTGAAGATTGTTTAGAATGTTCAGGGCCACCACCAATTTTTGAGCTACCACCTCCACCTCGTCCAGCGTTTCTTGATGAAGCCACATTCTGTTCAGAGCTACCTTTAGCTGAACTTGAAGATTGTAGTACTATTTCCGTAAGCACAAAGCATTTTAAATACCTAAATAGTACAAAAAAATATAACATTAGTTATATTATAATATAAATAGCTCTTGATAAAGTAAAATTTCTGGTAGGTTTGATATTTGAGTAGAAATATTCAGGATATAAAATTAAATATTTTTTTTTATTTAATAAATGTTAAAGAAATTTTTAGAATATCTTTTATAATTGTAACATAAGATAAATTTTCTTTCATAAAATATTGTATAACATTTATGTTTCCTTACAGTTAATTGGTGTACCATATCATAATACTCCTACAGTGCAAAATGAAGCACTCATAATTATATACGTCATTGTTTCACTTTTCGTCACTACTACAATTTTCGTTGCATCATGGAAGTAAGTTGAATGTGCTAACAATGAATATGTTGTTTAGCTGTAAAAATTCTTTGTTTCCTAGTAAAAGTTCCTCATTTAGAGGAATTACATATCATAATAAGGAAACGATAAAAAAATTAATTAGATGCGTAGATATTTCAATTAATTTTTTGATATCTAAATTCCATTTTTCATTGGTTTTTCCTGGATTCTTTTAAAAATTTCCCCATCAATTTTTTCAAGCATTTTTCTTCTTTTTTATCCTTAACAATTTTTTTTGCTGAAAAAAGCATTATGTCAAATGTGATTTAAATAATACAGATTTGTGTTATTTTATTTCTGTCCTCACTAATAATTTTATTCACTTTTTTATTTGATGTATTGATTTATCTTTCTTTTGATTTATTTGCTTCAGATTTTTTACACGACCATGGGTGCATACATTTCGATTCGCACGCATCTGGCAAAATCTTCTACACTACTGTCACTTGTCAACCGATGATCCTGCAGGGAGATTAATTCATGCATCTCTGAAAGAGCCTAATATAATAAGAAGAGATTTTGTTGCTCAACAGGCTCCTCATGGATGTCGTTCAACTGTTCGGCATACCCATGCTGCAATACTTTCTAATAATGTGCAATCTGATATATCTCCTGAACCTGCAGAACAAATGTATGATGCATGTAGACGTTCTATTCTTGAGAATGATCAAAATTCCTATGAAGCAAAATCATCTAGAAGATCACAAACTGATTCTGAACATGTAATCATGCTTTTAAATGTTGCAGCGCAATTAACGAATAAAAGACCACGATTCCTTTAACTTAAATGCTGACATGGTTTTTTCAATAAACAATAAATAAATTTTTTATATGCTTTCAAATGACTTAAAATGATAAACTCCATCAGATAGGAGCATTTTATGTAAGATAAAATTTTTATTATTAGACTAATGTTTTTGATATTTAAAAAATTACTTTTTAATGAATATTGTTGTTTGAATATTTTTTTTATTTATTTTGATAATTAAATGTTAAAACATGATCTCAATTATTAATTTATTAATATACAATTTAAATAAATATCTAAAACATTTTTAATACTGTGAAAAAATTAATTACCTTATAATAAAATTATCATGTAAATTACTTTAATAAGCAAGAAAAAAAAAATTATCTTAAAATAAGAATATGAAAGAAGAATTATATTTATTCAATAATTTACAGGATTTTGATAATTGATATTAAAAATTAAATAAAACATTACGCTTTTTTAAGAGTATCAATTATGAATATACTGCCTTGATAAGACTTATATCTTTGTATTATATTGTCATACCAAAGTTAATGGAATAATTTTTAAAAAGAGACATTTAATAATTTTACAAAAATTTTGTAGTTTACCATAGATATTAATAACAATTAAGAAATTAAATTCTCAAACATTTGTCATAATTTTTGGTGTTAATAAAAAATTGATCAATTTGTTTTAAATCATGTTGATATCGTATCTCGCAAAATAAATAAATAAATCAAGATATCTCAATTGTTATTTTATTTTGACGATCAACTGAAAAAAATATAAAAATAATTTTGAAAATTCAAAAATCTTTTTTTTATCTGTAAATATAACAAATATTCTTAAAAAATGATTTTATAACAATATTTAGAAAATAGAAAGAAATATGTATTATAACACTTACCTATTACATTGAGGATTCTCTCGAAAAAAATTATATCAACATTCTTCTTCATCTGAACAATATATAAATACCATCTGCTTCAGTAGCGTTTGAACAATGGCAACAGGAATTCAAGCCACTTGCAAAAAAATTAGTGTATATATATCAAGTAGTTTCTAACCTCATCGAATTTTTTCAAAGTCTCAATACAATACAGTTATATAAATTTATTAGTTTTCTTCTTGTTGTGTTGAAAGAATACACATGATATACATTTATTATAGATTCAGTCTGATAATATATTTTACATAAATAAAACTAAAACTAAAATCAGTAGGATATTTCATTATTAATAATAATAATAATACTCAGTCTTATCTACAGTAAAATTATAAAAAGATGTACATATCTGTCGGTATTGACATCAAAATGACTAATCTGATTGAAATAAAGTCTTGGTAGCGTAAAAAAGGTGAGTTAAACTCTACTCGTTGTTAGAAGCAAGCTTTATAAGCATTGTATTATAAGAATAGGGCACATTCCTGAAGGCCTGTGCAAGTAAGATAGACTTAAATTTCACTTTAATTACTTTATTATCGTGGCTAACTGTATAAGTTATTATAATTAAATTTAGCAATCTTAATGATGCCATGGTGCTAATGTAGTCTTTGAGTTAATGATCTGCATGATAATATTTATAATTGAAATAACATCGGATTCTTGATAAAGAAACTGACATATTAAACTACCTAACAATGAGTACAACAAATCCTATGAATTTCCGAACTTTATATACTAATTACACAACATTAATATTCATAAAGAAGTAACATCAACTTCCACTGATCACTAAGCTTGCAATATGTGTGATAAAGTACGTTTACTATTTTTCGAATAAGAAAGAAGAATAATACTACTTTAGGGAGATTATGTTAATATAATACTTATTAAAAATTCCTTAAATCTACTTGCTGTGTCAAATACCTAATTTTTATTCATAATGACTAGTACTGAAATTATAATCAGTAAATAAATCATTTTTGATGATTACTAGAATCAATAAACTTTCCACGTTATATAAATCTAAGAGATAGTACTTTTTTTTTAATGTTTTTGACGTGACGTATAATATTGTGTTTGCTTATTGCGAAAATATAAAATCAGCTGAATGATGAGAATGGTCTGAATTTCGATGTTTGTCTTTACGATGATTTGCTCGTGTGGTACTGCTTCGTATACCATTGGTATATGTGGTTGCACCACTAGACGTATTATGACTATAACCGCTGTCACTTCCAAAACTACTGTCAGGTTGACTTTGATAAAGCCCACGAGATGAAGGATCTTTTGACATGAAATAAACAGGTTGTGCGTATCTATTATCATTGTAAGATAATTTATCAATTGTTTGAGAATATGTTTCTGAATAATCACTTCCAACTTGAGTATAAATAGGAGCCATATTGTCTGAATTAAATCCAAAATATTTGGAACCGTAATGAGGATATTTATCGTAATGGTCCATTGTTGACATTTTGTGATGTTTTTCTCTATTTGTTTTAGTGTGACTTGAATAATGGTGTAAAGGACCTAAAACTGGAACACTTTCATATGGATTTTCATCATCTTTGTGAATTGATTGCATAGTTGGAGCAGATGGCAAAAAATATGGCAGTTTATGAGCTAATGTTGTTGCGGATTTGCTTGCTTCATTGGCATTTGAATTATTCTTTGATCCAACAATACCTAAATATTGGAAAATTCATATTAAACTGTGAATAACTTTATTCATATAAAATTGTTTAAGTGGATAAGCAGTGTATTTCAATAGGTAAGCCAAATCTATTTTTACTAACAAAAAAAAGCAGACGATTTATCTATACTTTTTGTAAGACTTTTTTATCAATAATTGGACAGCAGGTAATTCCAAAGCAATTTTCCCAATGGTTTTTATAGGATAATGTGTAAGGAAATATCTACTGTGTAAGGAAAGTGCTATTTACCTGCAACATTAGGATAAAAGTGAAGTAGAGCATCTAGGAGCATTCCTTCATGGAACTCACCAACATCGTGACTTTTATTGTTTTTTCGTTCATCTAAGCTCCTTGGACTTCTACCTCTGCGATCTCTTGATGATTTATTGGTTACATTAGGACATGTACCCCACGATCTTGGTGTTATAGACAATGTAAGCATTCTTGATTCTGAAGGTTCACCTACTGATAGCTCATCTTCAGCAAATTCATCTTCACTTCCTGATTTTAAATTAATCGATAATCGATGATGGTGTGAATACTTTTGAGGATTTACTTCTCCTTCGTCATCAGTATTCAAATGATTGTCACCTGGAACAAATCATAATTATTTATTTAACTTGGTGATATATATATTTCTATTGATCGAATAGAAATAAAGTATTGGTATTTTTAATCATAGTCTATATTTAAAATTACCATTACATAATTCTTCATAAACTGGATTGTAAAGATCTTGTGATCCATACAGATCTGGTCCAGGACTGCTACAAGTAAAACTTCCTCGATCGATGCTCTTCTCCTTATTGACATCAATCATCTACAGTGAAGATATATAAATTGTACTTTCATTAAAAGTATAGTGATGAGAAAAATTTTTAAGCACAAAGCAGCCGATTTTCATTCTAATAAAAAATATCCGATTCTTGTTAATCTTATTGAATTTTATTTTAAGGGATGAAATTGAGATTTATAAAACCTTTTTTTTTTTTTTTATTAAAAAATTCTCATTGTCATTCTTATTGATACTTTAAATAATAACAGCCACATTGCTCATTATAAAGTTATTTATTCTAATAAAAATAAATATTGATTAAATTCATGTTTAGTACCGTGAATATAGTTATATTTTATTATTTGTTAAATTCTAGTAGTCTATAATAATTTAATGATTAGAATACACGTTCATATTGAATATTACACTCTTTATATATACACAACGTGAGTTTTTGTGAAGGAAACTTATACTGTATGTTTGTTGCTATCATATAACTTTATGTTTATCTGTGTAGAAGGATATTCCAATATTTAAATTAATTCTTAAATCTAAAGGATACCTTATGGAAAGTAATGTTCCTACATAGTTTACAGTGGATAATGTTTGCTACTCATGATTAAGTTTACTCTGAAATATTTAAAACCTTTACAATTAAATTGTAATTAATGTCTTATTATTCTTCTAAAAGATAAAACTCGTAAAATTCTTTTTTTTTAGAGTCATTTTTTATTTTTAATAAATGTAATATTTATTTTTATGCTTATGCTAGAAGTATTCAAGTTCTGAAATAATTAATACTGATCAATAATGTGATGTGAGTTAGATTCATACTTTGTATTTTCTTCTTTTTATTTCATTTAATTAGAAGTTATAGAAAAATAGATAATACAATCTAGTAATTTTAAAAAAATATTTAGATATTTAATAAAATATACTGGGGAAAAAATGGATATTTAAAAATAAAAGACTCATTGACCGAAAATCATTAATTGCATTTTTCCCAAGTAATGTTGAAAGTTAGAGTCGATATAGATTAAAAAATTTTCAGAGTAAAAATAATTATAAGTAATCAAGATAAAACTTTAAAAAGTCTAGTATCGGAGAGTGTTTTAATTTTGCATTGCATACATTTCAATCAAGTGTTGTTGAATAAGTAAATTAATGAATTTTGAATGATTACATCTAGGATTTATCAGGTAACAAGAGAAGATAATGAATATTTTGTATCGTACAAAGTGGGCAAATTTCATCTTTAGTCTCGTAGGGAAGGAAATTTACAATTGTTTGAGACGTCGTCTTTCTACGAGTAGGAATTAGATGAGAATATTTTTTAACTATGCCTTTAATTTTTTTATAATTCGATATATTATAAAGAATACTTTTTCGAAAATATTTACTATTATATTGCTGCATATTTTGCTGATCGTGAGTGTGATGAATTTTTAAAGTTAATTTATCATTTTTATCACTAGTTCCTGCTTCTGAATATGTACTTTTTTTAGAATTAGTAGTTAATAGTAATTTATTTCTATCAATGCAAATACTATTTTTGATACTTGAGTCATTATTCTGACTATCTTTAATATCATCAATATTATTTTTCAAAAATTGCTTTCCGACTAATAAGTTACAATTAGCAAGCTCCACTACTGAGGTAAAATATGAATGATTAAAAGCTTCGGGTACAGCATTCAAATTGGTGGAATATTTTTTCTTATCGGAATCATAATGATTTATTAATAAAGGAAATTTTAGAAATCGAGAAATGTTTTCTAAATTAAATACTGGATTATTTGAACATAATGTTAATGCTAATTGTGGGTTTGACAAAGACGTATTGGTAGATTGTTGGTAAAAATCATTCATAAAATTAGGATGCAACGTAATATTGGTCATTATCGGTGCATCTGGTGATTCTGACAAATGAGTCTGCAGTATGTGATATCCACCACCAAGGTTCATTTTCGTTGACAATCGAGTAGTGCAAATATTTGATTGTGAATTACGATAATTAACATAGTCGACCCGATGCGGTGGTGAAATGAACTCGCTCACCTGCTGCCTTGAGGAATTTGTACCTCGTACCTCAATCGTGGGTTGGATCCTGGGTTGGATTGTCAAATGATTGTGAATTTGAGAGCGTGGCATATTTTCTATTAAATCTTCGTACAGTCGTGTGTTTCCAGTAATATTACTAGAGCTTGTTAAGGTTTGACCATTTGGCAAAACTCTAGTTTGATTTGTGGTTGCAGTTACAGCCACTGCACTCTTGCAAGGGAGGAGATTTTGGACTTTCCTTTTATGTCTATAATAGAGATTAAAAGCGTATTGTTTTTATCAATAGTTATGTGTTTTATTTTGAAATATTTAATCTAAAAAATAAATGAAAAAGGATAAATAATAAATAAAAATAAAATAAATTCAGAATTTATTAATGTCATATTATACAAAAAAATATATAAATAATATACAAATTATAATAAATATATTCAATGAATAAACACAATAAATAAACAATAAAATACATTAATTGCATCTTGATTTAAAAAAAAATAAAATGATAATTGAAACATTAATCACAAGACTTGTCATTATTGGAAAAAACAAGAATAAAAGATATTAGAGCAGAATGAGACTGTTGAAGACTTTCTAGAAAAAAATATTCTCTTTCATGATGATATTAAAAATAATTATATTGATACTTCCGAATGGTTTCAATTGGATTGAAAATCTCTCTTTTCTACTCCAATATCTCTCTTTATCTCAGTTTTCTCCGTGTAAAAATTGAATTCAGTCTAATATTCTCTAATAAAAAATCAATAACTTGGTACACGCACTAACATGAGCAAAGTTGATAATATCAACTTTAATTAAGTTTCTATTTACTAGTCTTAGTAACTATAAATTTCTTCTATTATAAAGTAATCGCATTAGTTTCTGTACCTTTGGAACTAATAAGGATTATTTCCGTTAAAGTTTCGTACCTAACTTTTGTGCATTAACTAGATTCGAGATTGTTTAATGAAGTTAGAAAATGATGTGCTCTCTAATTAACTGAATCACCAAAATGTATATGCAAAATAAAAGTACTTACTTCCAAAACACAACTGAAACTATTGCTGCCATGAGCAATAAAATGACAGTACATGCTATGATTAGCGCTGTATTTTGCAAAGAAGGATTGGCATGGTAGGATGCATCAATCATCTGAAAAATTAAGTTTGACAGTAGTTATATTATCTATCGTATAGATTGACAATGAATAAAGATCAACATCTTATAAATTCTTGATACTTGTGATGATGTATTTTTTTTATATTGAACCATCAATTACTTACTGGCATAGCAATACAGTCTTCAAGTTCTGCCAAAGGTGCTTCTGAACAAATTGAAGCTTCTGTTAAAAAAGGAGGCCGTGGTGGCGGTGGTACTCGAAATAGAGGTGGAGGTCCTGAACATTCTGGACAATTTAAATTTTCCAATTTTTCTAATTTTGGCATTTTCTGCTTCAATGTACTGAAAATAAAATATGTACAAAATATTAATATTCAATGTAATAAAATTGTAAAGACAATAATCACATTTATGTCATCGAAGTCTGATGGGAATGCCTCTAACTGAGATGTTAATTTATTTTAACAAATGCAAATGATTATTGACTTTGAAGTTATTGAACATGTCCAAACTATTTGAATATGCAGAACAAGTACATCAAAATGACTAAATCCATTTATTTTTATTATTTGGATTGAATAGAAAGATTCTTTATTATACAATCTAAATATCTATCAGAGATTCAATTGAATTTTGAATTCAATTGTAATGCATTATTAATGAGTGTCATTGTTTCTATGCAAAGATAAGTTGAATTTGATAAAATAGAAAGTTATGAATTCAATTTATTTAAGAGTTTTTGATGTAAAAATTTATAATAAATATCAGTTATATATAGAGTTCATGTATGGACATAATTCATACATATAATTCTATTCTATCCATAGGCTACAACATGACTCCCGTAGTGGACTTCAAAATCAATAAATACATTTGACATATTATGATATATTAATGGACAAAAGCAGGCACATGGGATGCTACAAATGGAAGCAAATAGATGGATTATTAATACAAAATTAATATTTTTCATTATTATGACTATTATAATAGAATAATTCTTTACCTTAAAAATTCGATCATCATCACATCAGTCTGCAGTGAAAACATTTCGAAAATTTATTTAATTCTTGATATTATATTTATTATTAAATATTATCATCAATTTTTAATGTCTTTTCAATTTTTTAAAAATACTCCAGATTTTATCTAAAAATACTGTTCATTATAGACTAGTTTATCATTATTATTAGATGATTAAAATAATTGCACTCGTTTGAATTTTTTTAAACGTTAGTTATAAACAATTTAGTATGTTGTTATTAAAAAAATCTGTTTAGATTGAATTGATTTTTCAGTTAGCAGTCTATTTTAATTACAGTAAAAAAATATCACAATAATAAATATACATCAATGAACATTTACACAGTTCATTGCACAATAATTTATTTTATATTTTAGATAATATTAGTAACGAAAATTTAAATTAATAATCAAAAACATTTTTGTAATTATTATTATTATTATTTTATATTTGCAAAACAGTTTTTATTTTTTTGATTTTGTGCATGTGTAAAGTATCACAATCAGGTTTTCACTCAACTTTGTGTGAATTTATACTGTTGCTATGAATTTATCGACAAAAATACCCAGGCAAAGCCACTGCTTTAATGATTCTTCCCTTCTATCGTTACTGTATCGCACAGCGCATTATCAACGTTCATCCCACTACGAGGAAAATCTAGATATACACATACATACTGAACATATACCATAAGAAAATGAACAGTAATCTGAGAAGAGGGGAGTATCGATTTGATGCTTGGAAACGTCATTTTAAATGCACCCTGCAACACCGAAGGAGCACTGAACGAGTTATTACTTATCGATTGTTGACAAAGTAACTACAATTGTAAGCATGTTGATACACCTGGACCGACTTCAGTATTCATCCTTCAATACAATAAAATGAAAAATGAGAAGAAATAAATAAGTTTTAATATGACAGATATGCTATCTATATCATGTTGAAGTAGGCATACAAATGAATTATCTACATTTTAATGTTCGTCTTCATTCTTCACCAGTACTAAAAGGTGTCTGGAATTTCTAGAAATCTTGATAATCTATGTCTACTCCAAAACAGAAATCGACCATTTTTATTTTTTTGAAGCAAAGAAAGAGAAGAATTTATCTAAAATCGTCAAGAGGTTAACTCATTTGTTCTTATGATTAGATTTTAATGAACTTTTAAATTCAAATGATAATAAAAATTATTTCTACAGGAATATAGCAATAAATTTGGCAGTAAATTTCAATAAATTGGGAATGTTCAATAGTAAGTAGGATTACTCTGAGTAAAATAATTTTACAGTCATATCTGATTCAGTCTGAAATGAGTACATTCATTAAAACATCATTTTATAATAGTTACAAAGATAAGAAAGGCTAATATTCTGCATTATAATTATAAACAATTAAGAAATTAGTCATCATAGTCGAGAGCCAAGAAACCAGGGCCTATTTGATTTTTATGAGCTTCCTAAATGAATATTTGCTTACTCACACTTATTAATGTTTATGGGTGCAGAATGCAGGCACATTTATACCTGAAGAATAATTACATCATAAGCTGCCCCATGAGAAACGAACTTTTCACAAAACAGAAGAAAAAATTGTACCATCTTGTAGGGTAAACTTTACTTTGTTTGCGTAGGGTACCTGGGTTACTTTGAATAGCAGGGTAATATATTCAATTCTTCGTTCCGTGCACTTTCCTTGAATTTACAAATTGGAATGCTTTCTTCTTTTCGAAAGTGTTAGGGAGCATTGTTTTTACAATTTTTAAAGACAAAGCTTACTTGGTAACCCGTAAATTTACGTTTTTATAAAATGAAATCTCAACTTAAACGAGGATTGAGATAATTTTTTTCAAGTCCCAAAATAGTTAGAGATATTTGTACAAAATGAAAATGATTAAAGGAAATTATGTATCTTAAATTAAAACATGGAAAAAAGAAAAATTCCAACGTAAATTTGATAATTTTCATGGTTGCTTACATTGCTTCACGACCAAAAACATGCTTTTTTTCCCCACTACTGACCCAACAACCCCTCCATAAACCATAGAAATTCTTGGCCGATAAAAGGCCCATGTATTTCTAGCAATTCTTCCAAAAAGGTTTTTGCCTTTGTAGTGAAACAGCTCAAGTTTGTTTTTAAAGCTTTCAAAGCAATATTAAGTGCCAAATTTACAGCGTCATTGGTGAAGTGTAAAGTGCATACATCATTAATAATGAAACCATTTCAAGAAATTACGCGTCCGCTAAGTATGCGAGAAGCCATCGAGTCAAGAGACTACAGTTGTTTAAAAAATTATTTGGTGAACAAACAAAATACATACTTCAGAGATACTGATGGCTTCACCGCCCTTCAAATCGCTCTTCTAATAAACGACATCGAGATGGTAAGGTTTTTACTCGAACATGAAGCAGATCCAAATCAATGTTACGTTTCCGGAAATTGGAAAGGCTGTTTTCCACTCCATTTTGCCTTGTCTGTAAGAAGCAGTGCCATGGCCATATTGTTGATCGATTATGGAGCCGATATTTTCGCCAAGTCGCCTGGTGTGCTGCCTGCAATTTGTGTTGCTATCATCAATAACCGTCTTTGTGTTCTTCGCTATCTAATGGACAATGGGTTAAGCCCTGATACTCTCATTGATTTTGATACTTCGCTCCTGACCTACGCTGCGTTAAGAGGAAATATCAGAATCATCAGGTGTATTCTGGCGTACAAGCCTAGTCTCAACCTCCACCAAAATCAGCAAGCTCTTGTAAACTCAATCCACAGGTCTGGTAATTGTTCGAAAAGACTTGTAAAGTTACTTTACAAGTATGGATTTACTTTACAACCAGCGAAAATAAATCCTGATCTGATCCACAAAGCCATTTACAATGGTCATTGTGAGGCTGTTCTGAATCTGTTCCAGCTGGGTGTTAGTCCTAACTTTGAAATCATATATAATCTGAATAAGAATGAAACGGAAAACATACTGCATATTGCTGTATCAACTGGAGAGGCAAAAATGGTCCGATTACTTTTAGAGTACGGTGCTAACATTCACAGCCGTGATTATTACGGACAAACACCTATATTAATTGCTGCTGAGTTAAAAAACGTACACATCATTAAACTTCTTCTAAAATATGGAGCAAATGTGATGGATTCCGATGTGTACGGTTTTTCTGTATTACACTTCGCAGCTAGAGAAGATATGGAAAATATTTTCAGGAATTTGAACCCGCATAGGAATAATGCTTTAACCAAAATCGTCAGACTATTCATTACTCATGGCGCAGACGTAAATGCAAGTACGAGTCATCATTATTCTGTTCTTCATTATGCAGCTTTTACTGGATCACCTGGTGCTCTTCTAGCGCTGCTAGCTAACGGAGCACGAGTAGATGCGATTAACTCTCAGAGTATGACACCGTTCGACCTCGCCATGGTTGAAGTGGAGAACTACATCCTTGGAGAAAATTCATTTTTATACACAAAAGATTTCAAGTTGCTTAAACTTTACACATTTCACCTACTTCAAAACCACATTCATCGGCTTCATCGGATTGGACTTCCCATCTGTTTGAGAGATCTTGTAGAAAACAGCCATCGGGTATGCAAGTTGCACGACGACGTTATTAAATGTATCGACGAGGAGATCGATTTTGTCAAAATCACCAATATCGGCGATTGTCATATCACCCTCTTACGCTTCCTTACCTGTACCGACCAAAAAGCTATACAATTAGTCCGGAATGAAGTCTTTCAGGAGAACCTCAAAGCACTACTGTACCGCTCAGATAGCTTTCCTGGATATGCGGAATTAATTAGAAATAAATTTACGGTTGCTTTAAAGAAAATAAAATTAGAAACAGTCACATTCAAATTATTCAATTTCTTCTTTAAAGAAAAAGAATTACCACCACTTCCAACTGAATGCATTGAATATATAACTAGTTTCCTATCCGATGAAGAGAAAAAAATAGCTATTGATCAGTTTACTAAAAGAATTCGAATCACGAGACGAATTGATTTTGTTAACTGGTAATTGTATTTTAAGTTAACTTGTAAATATGTAAATAGTTTTTTATTTATTTTAGTTTATGTATAAATTGTATCATCTGTATCAATATTTTATATTATTTATTTCTGTTTACAACTGTTATGTTAAATCTAATAAAGAATTTTAATTGCATTTTTTTAATCATATTTTATGCATCTAATACTTAATATAATAAATTTTAATGATATAAGTTTATTTGGTGTTGTTTTTATTTATAACCTGCCTTCCATTAATTTAAGTATATTAAAAAAAATATTATAAAAATTTTTTACTTCATTATTTAAATAATGACCACATTATTAACAAAAAAATTATAATCATTATTTCATACAATCAGTTTTTTATTGATTGCTTTATTAATACATTCGTTATATATTTATTTACACAAATTAGTATATACAAATTTAAAAAACTGATACATTACACGATAATATCACGACATGTGCTTAGAATTAACATACAATGTATATGGCTACCAAGTTAATACAATAAAAAAATCTAATCCTGATTAATTAGTCATCATTGCTAACTTTAATCAAATTCCAACTGTATTCTGGATTTCTCATTGTTTTTATCTTCAAAAAAACATATAAAGTTTATAATAATCACGTTTTATATAATGCCATTATATTGTCGAAATTGTTACGAAATAAAATACATATTTTATACAACATTAATTTATCAAACAAATGAAGTTAATGATTTTTTACAGCCAAGTCCAGCAGACCAATTACAAATTCCTCCAATTGGATCAAATGATAATCTATCTGGGCACGTGTATTCTGTAGCAATCATATGGCCATTGACCATTCGTGCACAGTTTATGAATTTTTTACAAGAAGTAGGATGAGCAAAGTTGCCTTGATCTAGACATCGTACACCACCTTCTCGAGTTACGTAAAGTTTATCCTTTAGTTCACGTTGTAGAGATAGTTGAACTTCTTCGTCAAGATAATAATCATAATCAATTACAGCTGGTTGGCGTGGTCTTGTGGAAGTAGTTTCGATAAGTTTACTTTTGTTACTATTTCTAGGTCTTTGTTGTCGTCTTATAGATGATGATGATGGAGTTGTTTTAGTAGGTACTGGTACATCAGTTTTATCCGCTGATCTTGTGTCAATAGTATATCTTTGACTTTCTCTGAATCTTGATGATTTTTTTTTACCTGATATGATCGTAAGGTAGACATCGATAATAAAATTCTTTTTTTTCTTGATGATTCAGCAGTTAGAATGATCGTTAGTGAATAAAAATAGATATAGTATAGTTTATATACAAGTATAAATTAATAATAAAATATTATTTATAAAAAAAAAAAAGATAAAAGGAGGAAGAAGAGTTATGAAGAGAAGTAGATGATTCGCAGAGTTTCTGGCGCATCGATGAATTTCGTTGGGTGACTGGTGATTATTTGTTAGTTCAATGATGTAACATTTCTTGCACTATTTTCAGCTGAGGGAGAAATCAGTTGAGATTAATTAAAGACGTTATGACACCAATAGAAATAGAAAAGAGTGATAAAGAAACCATGAAGTAAGAGTTTTTAAACGAGACAGAGTGAAAAAGAACTTTGATATAACATATAATTGGTAAAAAAAAATTTAATTTATAGTAATTGAATACAATTTACTTCTTACGTACTTGGTTGTGTTGTAGAATCATTAGGTGGATCTGCTACAGATACTTCTAGTTCTTGAGCTCGACTACTTTGATCAAATGTTTCTGATTTTGTTTTATTTGTGTTTCGTCTATCAGACTTAGTTTCACCTGTTTCATTAAATAATTATAAATACTTAGAAAATATTTCAGCATTTTATAATTATCTTTACTATAATAATTAAACTCACCAACTGTTGGATTACGTGTAATAACTTTTGGTCGATCAGATCCATCATGTCTTACAACATTCCCAGGTTTTCTTAATGAAGCACCAGAATTCCTCACTTGATTAACCTGTTTTAAATGATTGATTTATAGATTTGTCAGTAATTGAGAAGATATTCTTGAATAAAAGTTGGAAATCGATTAGATAAAAAGATAAAATTCTATTCGCAAGCGTTAATAAGAACTGTAAAAAGACTGTAAATAAGAAGAAAAAGCATTGCGTTTATCATCAACTTGCGATGAATACGCTTGAAGCAGTTCCTCATAAGATATATAAAGACAAAAGATTGTTATTTGAGTAGTACGAAGAATCATCCAGATGTGACGAAGCTTGAAATCTTATAACACATCCCCCTTTTTTTCTTACTATATTGAAGACATGATAGCGTTAGAAGACAGTCTTGATGGGTGATGATTTGTTAGCATCCTGAGCCATTGAAAAAAACTTTTCGTGTTATTTTTTAGCTTCTATTTTATTTATAGAGTGGTTTTATTTTATTTATACGCGATTTATAGAAGGCAGACCCGTATAAATTATTATTTTTATAATTACTATCATTATGATTATTAATATTATTATTATAATAATAATTTGCTATTTGATTGTTTCCAGTAGTTATTTAACTTCCTGTACACTCACTTCAAGCTCAGTCTCAGCAATTGTCTGATCATCCTCCAACTCCGGTACCTTTAGTCTCTTCCGTATTAACCGCTTCCTCCATTTATTTTTTGGTGATATGTTTCCTTCTACAGCTGATGAAATTTTCTCTTCAGCTTCTTTAGGACTATTTAACAATGTTGTATTTTTGGTGATAAGTGTTTTACTATTTTCAGTACTATTTACAGATGTCATATTATTTGTTAATATTTCTTCTTCAAAATCAGCATTCTTTTGAATTTTTATGCTGTTAATCGTAGTGGAATCAACAGAAGAAAAATTATCATCAATAAACGAAGAAGTACTTTGAAGAAAACCAGTTGTTTTATCAATCAAGTTATTTTCTGAATTAAATTCATTCATAGTTGTAACTACTTCTAAAGGTAAATCTATTTCCAATTCTTTATCTGACTCAGTTGTATCTTCAGTTACAGCTTCAGTGATGTCGTCAAGATTCTTAGTAATGAAGAATCCTCGAAGAGAGTTCTGAGACTTGGGAATTAATATTTCAGGTCGTCTTATAGTAGTTGGTCTAATAGACGTTGGATTAAAATCATTGAAATTATTTTTAACTGTTGAATCTTCTTCTCTTATTTTTCTTTCTAATGCAGTTTCCTGATTATTACTATGGTCATCATTATTATCATGATCATTATCGAGTAATTTATCATTAATTTCTAGCTGAAAAGGATTTTTAAATATCTTTTCATTTTGTTTATCAATTATCTCAATTTTAAAAATATTTCCACGCAGACTGGAATTAATTGAACTTCTAGGAAGCTGAAGAACAGCAAACTGGTGATTAATTTCTTTATTTTGGTCATCAATGATCCTTACAGGGATTTTAATACCGTGAAAATTTTCTTCAACATTGAGAATTTCAGAATTTTCATCTTCGAATTCATAATTTTTATCATTCTGAATGTTAATATCAGGATTATTATTATCATTAATTATTTTAAATTCACTAAATGTATTTTCAATATGATCTCTATCATTATTAATCTGATTATTATTACTAATCAGACTCTTCAGAGTAGGAAGTTCCTGAGTATTTTCAACCTGAAAAATGATAACCATTGGAAATAACAACAATTATTCATTTTGTTGATAAATATTTGTTTGTCACAATTTTTGTTGTAGTGTAGAAAAAGCAGAAGTGACTGTTTCGACGTTTAGAGTCGAGATAAGTCGTTAACATGCAACAGCATTGCAGAAAGTGTTCCTTTGGTCAAGAAGATATTTTTAAATGAAAGATTTGATGATCGATGATCGTTTATATAAAGAGTTTCAACATATTTAACAACTATTTAATTATTTAATTAATTCATTAACAAAAAACAAATACATTAAAATATTTAATCTTTGTAAATAAGTCTTTAGAGTTTAAAGCTGATGTTTTTTATTATTAATTAAATCATTAAACACTGACTCAATAGCAATGGTTGATGATTCAATCGATGGTTCTGTTATAAAATAATAACGTGGCCTTCGTGCAAATTCGCTTTCAATTGGTAGCGTTGATTTTTCAGGCACACGTTCTGTTGGCTCGTGAATTTCATTTAGTGATACATGTCGTGATTCGTCAAATAAAATTTTCTTGTCAATGTTATTTAAATTGTCTTTATTATTAACAGGTACTTTCGTCATTGTCTTTACTGAAGAGACTCTCGTCCTAATGAGAATTTTATGTCTTTCTGTGGTTCCTGATTCAGCGATTGATGTGACAAGCCGAGTTACTTGAGGTTTTGAGGAAGGTGTCGTCAATTCTACAGCGTTATCATCATTAACTGATGGTAGAGTCGTTATTTTTTGTAAACCTTGTTTTCTGTGAGCTGCATCAGCAGCAAAGTCGAATTTTTTCGATGGAATTAATGTCTCTGTCGCTGAAGAGTCTGTAGTAGAACTTGGTCGTTTTGGATATGATCGATTTTTCGTTGATTGACTTTGCCAAAATGAATTAAAAACAGGTGAATTAGATACTTTAGTCGATCCGTCATTGTCAGAGTCGTCTTTGTGAAGGTAAGTACGAGATTCACGGTTAGCCACAACATCTCCAGGCTTATCTGCCGATTCTTGAGGAGACGAATCATCAACAGATGGTGTTAAGGTGTCTTGAAAGCTTGGAGTCAATGCCAGAGGTGTTGAAGATGTTGTGTATTGTTTCCAAAAGCTTTCAGTATCATGACTTACCCCAATTGGTTTTTTTGTTTGTGATAAAATTTCTTCCCGATCATCAAAATCATCAACATCATCCTGATCATTATTATTATCTTTTCGAAAATCTTCATCAGCACCTGATGGTGTGGAAGAAATTGGACGTCTACGAATAAACAAACTCTTTCTATGTTTAGATAAATTATTCAAGTTAAAAGTAGAATCACTTGAAGGTCGGAATCCTACGCGTCTTGGAGTAAGTGATGAAGGTGCTGACGTAGTAGATGATGAAAAGTCCAATGGTCTTTTACGAATGAACTTTCTCCTGACAAATCTTGGCTTCTCTGTTGTTGTTGTTGTTGTGGTAGTCTGTAGAGTTGAAACAGAAATTGTCGTAGAGGAATCTTCGAAACTATTGCTCACAGTAGTACTTTCTCCTGATTCTATGTCGTTATTTATAGATAAAGTATCTTCTTCAGTAGCTAAAGTAGTTGGATTTGAACTAAACTGTGTTGTAGAATCAATTATAGATGGTAAATTAGTGAAAGTATTAGTTGAGATCGATCCTTCGTCATCTCTTACTGTTGTAAATAACCCTGAAGAGTCTGTCGTAGTTATTATTTCATTTTCTCGGCCATCATCATTTACTCCAGTAGTTGATGATTCAATTTCATCAATTGTATTAGCTGTTGATGATACTGGATATAATCTTCTTATAACTTTCCGTCTTCTATTTTGTTTTGTTAGTACTTCAGACTGATAATTAACTTCCGTTGTTGATGAAATTGGCCTTCTTCTTACATAAACTTTCCTTCTTATCACTTCTGGTTCTTGTTCATTTTTTTCTATTGGATTTTCTGTTGAACTGATTACGTTTTGAGTTAAATCAATAATATTATCAACATTGTGTCTATTTATTAACGCAGGAGACCTAGTTAGTGAGGGAGTCGTTGAAAAAAGTAATGTTGTTTCAGTCACGCTATCCAAGTCTTCAGAATTAATTCTTTCTGTTCCACTTGTAAATGTTGTGGTTTCGTAGTTATTGATTATATTATTTATATCATTCTTTCCTTCATTTTCATCGTAAACTCTAATAATTTTAATATTTGTGACCTTCAATGGCTCACTGGAATTGACTTTGGTATTATTTAACTGGCCAAACTGTCCCTCTGAAAGGGCTGGAGATATTCTTATAATAGGACTATCAGAAAAGTTATCAATGTTGGATCTTGAAGTAGGTCTTCTTCGTCGTTTATTATTGCTACTATAATTATTATTATTTTCTGTTGTACTTTCGATAATTGATGGTGTTGTAGTTGTCGTTGGTCTTCCTCGTCTTCTGTGAAATGAGGAAGAAGGTCTGCCCTCAAATGATGCTTCAGTAATAACTAATGGAGCAGATGTAGTTGGTCGTTGTGGTCGTCTTCTTGATGAAAAATCATTAACATTTGAATTATTATTTCCTACCGGTGTTCTTGTTGAATATCGGCTACTTCCTCTTCTTACTGCAGAAAGTCTTGATCTATTTATTGTCTTTTCATCAACAGTCTTTTCCTCTTCATTATCAAGATGATTTTCATCAGGTAATTCACTAGGTCTTTGATTTGGTCGTGTTCTTGTTCTCACAAAGTTTTTCGTTGGTCTGGTACTCACCTTTCCTCTGCTTTGTTCTGTTGTTGATGGCAAAGTATTTGGTAGACTCGTTGATGAAGTTGGCCGACCTCTTCGGGGAAAACCAAACGGCCGAGGTTGAGCGACTGTGGTTCTGCTAACTGGTGCTTTTGAACTTGATAATACGGGTAAAGTTGTTAATGTAGAATCGGTTACAAAGTTTTCAACGAAAATTGTAGGATCTGTGCGTGGTAGATGGGTTGTACTAATTGTCGATCTAGTTGCTGAAGATTCTTCGGTAGTGAATGTAGCTTCAGGCAGTTTAGAGGCTAACGTAGAAGAAATCTCAATAGACAAGGGCGATGTAGAAACAACTAAGCTTTCAGAGCTATATTTATTGTCTTGAGTATATAGTGACGTTGTGGTCATTGGAGTTTCTGATTTTTCTTCACTAAAATTACTATTTTCAATGAATGGTGTCGAATCCGATGATTTTGAAGTTGTACTTCTAAATCTTTGAATGCTAGTGTACCTGTAAATCAATTTATCAAGTTGTTAATATTTTTACTTTGTTTAAAACTTATAACCTAGTGAATTGTATTCATTCATTAAAAGAATAGGAATAGAAACCTAGATTTGGGAATAGATGTTTCTTTTGATTCTTCTTTCTCATCCATCCGTTCTTGTGAAGAAAACCTTTGTTGATTTTCATCTACAGTGTCCTCTTTATTTCTAAAATCATCTTCACTGCTGTAGAAAAATATAAAAAAAATTTTTCAAACAAAAATAATTTATTTATAATTTATTATAATGAAATTTTAACTTACGCAGGTGTAGTTGGACGAGGACGACGAATGTTCACGTAATTCGGTGTAGCTTTTTTAAATGGAGACTCTCTCTCATTCCCAGCAAAATCTCTGATTGCTAAATCTTCAGATGAAGCAACATTTGCCGTATCTCGATCTACCGATTCTTCATCTGCTAAGAAATCGTCGGTGTCTTCCTCAGAAATTGATTCTGTAGTTGAAGGTCTAAGAAAATAATAATTCATTGAAAATTATATACCTATTGTGTCGAGTAGAATTACTGTATTTACTTTCGAAAATATACCTTTGACGTTCAATAGTAACATAATGTGGTTTATTAGTACGACGAAGACTTTTGACTTCAGGAACCTCATCAAGACCTTCAAATTGAGATCGTCCAGGACCATTTTGATAATTGATTCGATTACTTCTTGTCGTTTGATCAGTTAAAAATACATTTCTATTTATTTTAGGTTGCTCAGTAGTTGTTGTGGTAGTTGCAAAAAGTCCACCGACTTTACTAGCTTGACGGTTTAATACACGTTCATATAAACTACGACTGATTGTAGCGGGAGTAATTTCATCACTTCCAGGTTCTGATTTCTTATTAGAATTTTTATCTCCTAATTTTAATTGCTTTTCTAATTGTTCCAGGCCACCTTATGATACAAATAAATAATTAATAATCAATAAATAAAAAAAAAATAATTAAAAAATAATGAAAAAAGTATTTTACCAGCTTTTTTAATTAAATCAATTAATTCTTTGATAACCTGAGGATCTTCTTCATCTTCTAAACCTAAAACCCTATCAGACGTTGATTTAAAACTCCTTGGAGAACTAGTGACAGGAATGTCTGTTGTGCTTGTCGTTGTTGTAGTTACCGGTTTACTTCGAGTAATTGTCTTATAAATCAAAGGCTTAACTGTTGTAGTACTTGTTGCTTCTTCCTTATCTTCATCTTCAGCTGTATTCGTCTCTTCATCATAATACTCATATTCTTCCTCTGATTCAGCTTTTTCTGTTGTTGTAGTCCGACGAGTCGTGCTGTGTAAAAATGTTGTTTTGCTTGTAGCAGCAGTTATGGGAGCTTTAGTTGTTGATCCGGTATGTGATGATCCAGTACTTGTTGATTTTGTTTTTGGACAAATTACGTTTCTCGGGTAGTCACAGGAGTCAGCAGCTTTATTGAATACTAGTCCTGAGGGACATGTAAATTGATGAGCAACGATTCCAAGCCCCCCAGGGCCACTGTCCAAGCACCAAAAGTACTTTTTGCAGTCCCTAGGGTGAGAGAAGAATCCTTCATCCTCACATTTAAAATCTAAAAAAACAAATGATATATTTACTTTTTATTAATTGTTATTCGAAAGAATAATAATAAATTATTCGCTTCTTGTTTAATAATAGTTGAAAATTAAAAGAACTTTTTCATCACATTTACATAAAGAAATATTTTAAAACTTTAAAATGAACTGAATATAAGCAAGCTAAGAGGAAGTTGAGTCGTAAAAAACTTTCGTTTTACAAAGAAAAAAGTCCAACAACTTAAATACCACTGGAATGCTTGGAGGATCGTAAAAAATTACTAACCAGTTCCAGGATCGGGTGTAGTAGGTGGTTCTGGCGTTGTAAGTTTATTACCCAATGATTGTTCCTTAGAAGTATCAATTTCTTCATCTGAAGGTTCATCTCTTTGTGTATTTTGATATTTCCTTCGTGAACCAGATTTATTCGCGCGAGTTCTAAATGCAGGTTTTGATCTATTTCTATTAGAATTCTCTTTCACCGCATTGCCATCATCTTCGACATCTTCAATCCTTTCATCGTCATCATCTTCAAAGCTACCTTGATTTCTACTATTTGATCTCGGTGAAGAGATTCTTTTTCTATTAGATGACGTTGTAGCACCTGGTCTACGTTTTTCAGGTCTCAGTCGCCGACTCGATGTCTCATCATCTCGCTCATTATTCGATTGAGGCTTAGGTTTCTTTCTATTTCCTGATAATTTTGGCTTTTGTGTTGTTTGGCTTCGTCTGTAAAAATTCAGATATTGACGTCAAAAAGTACAAAAAAAAAAACATTCTGAAGAATTTTTTTTAGAAAAAAAAATTTTACCCTGAATCAGAAGTAAGCATAGCTTCTTTAGCAGCTTCAATAAGCGGATATGGTCTTTCATGGCACTTTCCTCTAAAGTCGTCATTATCAATCGACCAAAACATAATACCACCTAGGGATTTTTCATTTACATAATGTGCTTTGACTCTAACAATATTTTCATCATCATATCCAACCCATTGGTTATCTCTGAATGCATAAGGACCCATTGCCTTTGGGTTTGGTTGGACTACTTCCCACTCATCCGACTTGCCGATGTTTTCACATATCTAAAGACAAGAAATTTAAATTAACAAATGTGATACATTAATTATACTTCAAAGTATAAAAAATAAAACTGATTGAATATCATTAAGTGAATATTCTTCAGATAAATTTAAATAATTACATAAAACGTTTCTTTAAACTAAAATAAATAAATTGTTGCAATTTGATATAATCAAAGTATGCTAGCTATGTTAATAAATAACTTCTTTGGTTTCTTTCTACTTAATAGGAAACCTCAAGACAAATTGACCGAAATTATTCTTTTAGAGAATTAATTCATAACTGTTGATTTATTCAAATTAACACAATCACTAGCTTAACCTTTAAATAATTATTCTTTGATGGTTGAAGAAGTAAAGTTTAGCCATTACCAGTATATTATTAACCATTTAAGGAATATTTTCTAATAGTCATACCTCGTAATAAGCAAGATATCCTTTTTCTCTTGTGGCTTCACCTTCTTCTCCTGGCCCATCAGCTGGAGATCCAATCTCTGTAGCATCCTTGTTGAACAAAGTATAAGACCTTCCATATGTTGGGATACCCAAGATTATTTTATCCGATGAAACGTCATGTTTTAATAAATAGGATATCGTGTAATCCTAAATAATGATGTGTTGCATATAATTAAATAAACCACTAATAATTCAATTAATAAACCAGAGAAAATGGATACATAATTATCAAGCAATTTACTCACAATTGTTAACTCATTGTCATAATTGTACTCGTTGTCTTCTTCCAAGCCATAAAGTGGTGAGTGGTGATTAACAGCTGGCTCAAACGCTGAATGGTAATCGTAAGAGAGAAGATTGAAGAAATCAAGATACTCGTTGAGTCTTGGCAAATCATATCCTTTCTCTAGATACTCAATACCAGCTGGTATAGCCATAGAGAGAAGTAATCTTGGTCGTCCAGTCTTCGAAGATTCTCTTTCAAATTCTTCTCGTAATTCCTACAATCAAGTTTAACAACAAATTCAGTGGAATTCCACTCTCTTATTTCCATAACTTACACAACTATTTTTTTTATTGATTTCTTATAAACAAATAAATTATTTTCTTATCGTACTAGACTGTTAAATGAAATGATAGATCAGCTAAAAGTTTCTTTATTTTTCCATTTTAAAATCCTCTCTAGTATTTGAACATTTATCACTTTAGATAGAGACATGAAAAGTGCACAATCGAAAATATTAAAAGTAAAGAAACTCGTGGTTGAATTTATGATAAATGACGTGATTTATTAGATTATATTGCAATTTTTTATTTCTGGGTTTAGCTATGTAAATATGAATGATCATAAATTTCTTTTATAGATTTTTGATGAACAGGTAATTTATTTTTCTATCACATTTCCTTATTAAAAATAATTACTTTAATATTCAATTAGTGAATCTCATCTTGTAATTTATTGTCATGCAAATGATTTATTCATTTATTTTTTACTGTCTTTAAATAATTCTTTGATTTCTTCATGATTCTATGTACCAATCTCATTTCTTATTTGCTTTTTTTCTGTTCATTAATTTCAACTCTAATTTTCTTTCTTATCATACTGCAATGAAATCAGATAGATTATCCGTCATTATTAGACTTGAGTAAAACTACTTAAAGAACTTAGAACATTAAGACGTTAAAGTAAGACGTAAGATTCTTTCTTTGGTCTCATTTTTATTTAGTTTCTTTAAGCTTGTAACAATAAAAGAAGTTTCGTTTTTATATTTAAAAGAAACTTGAAAAATATCCAACAATTCCATATTTTAAAGAATTCGTGACTTGTAGTGATTCATGTAACGATATCTACATGGCAAAATTATTCAAGACTATAATGATTATGATTTAAAAAATTTCTTATCTCAATGTACAATAAAGTACCTGAACAAGATCAGCATAATTATTCTTGTCGCGAGGCTTTCCACCGTCCCTGAAAGCTGGATACTCCCAATCGAGGTCGAGTCCATCAAAATGATTTTGCCTGAGGAATTTAACAGCGTTTTTTACGAATGCTCGACGCCTTGAAGGATCTGCGACCATGGGAGAAAACCTGCTGGATCCTTCATTCCAACCACCAATCGCCAACATTGTTTTCAGATTTTTATTGTATGTTTTTAGACCGGTAAACTTGGCATATCCACCTGAAATGATGGGAAAAATATTTGTTTCATATCTAGATCATGATAACATCATAATTCACTGTAGACAAGCCATTAAAGGGTAATTTCATAAAATTATTATTATAGTCTTTGCTAAAAAAAAAGCATCTGTTACTTTACCTTTCTCAATATCCTGATATTTATCAAAAGGTTTGAGAGTATTATCTTTTGTGAAACCACCAAAAGCATAAATAAGATGAGTACAAAGATATGGATTGATATTTTGAGGAGAAAACTTGGCTGTTCCAGGTCTGTAGACTGACCAATTAGTGTAGTAACATACGACTCTCTTCTCAGCATGTCCTAAACGAAATAAATCATTTATTTATAATATTTGAACGTCTAATATTTATGAAGATATACATCAAAATCTCCATAATGAATTCATGTATATAACTGATGGTTATTAATAATCAAATACAGGCCTACATTCTTTACGTTTGTAAAAGTCGCTTCTGATTTCGAAATCATGATGATTGTTTGTTATAACCACCCATGTAGTATTAATGGAAAATGAAATTTTCATTACTGATTGATATTAAGGTTTTTATTACCTTGAAGATTGCTCGGTGAGCATGAAAATCGTATGAATAATGGATTCTTGTATATAAAATTTGAATAAATTTATTTTTTCTCACTATAATAGTGATAATAATGATGATTGAATAATAGTTCATTCGTAATAACAAATTTGATTGATATATTGTTGTTAACAAATCATCTTCAATACTTATTAATGAAATTGACTATTTACAAAACTTTTCAACTTTTTAGAAAATTAAAATCGTGATAGTTTAGGAAATGCAACTTTGTTGTAAAAATAAGAATTGAACGTAAAAAATAAATTGTCTATGAAATTATTATGAATAATAAATGCTAAACTGTATGAAAAATATAATTGAATATAATCGACCTGATTATTCTTTAATTATTTAATACAACAATACCCATGTAGGTCTGTGCCATTAACTATTGACATTTCATTAAGTACTTTATAGAGAAAAATCTATTGAGACTTCAACATCACGCATGTTGTTCGTTACAGGGAATGAAGTAGACATAAATGGCTGGGAGTGAAACTGCGGTTTACATGGAGAAATTTTAGCCTCTAAACTTTCGTTCGAAAGAATGAATACTATACATAAAATTGATAGATTACTGATTGCCTTACCATTGTCAGCTAAACCTAGTATCAATACCAGCCACAGTATGAGTGACATTCCTGGTGTTTTCTGAAATCAAATTGAAATAAATAGAACATTAATAGCATACCTATATTTATTTTAATAATAGGTTCTTTTCAAAGTGTAAATTAAAATAAGTCTTCTCTCACCAGTATCAACAATGAAGGCAAGAATCATTGAATTAAATTTTCTTTTTCCAACTTGGAAATCTTTATAAATTGTCTAATTTTTTTTTATTAGAATCAAAACGAAATAGAAACTTTCTAAATTCCTTTTTTTTATGGTATTTGAATGAAATATGAAATTGAAGACTTCTCAATTTCCTTAGATGATATTTGAAAATAAGAAGATCTGAAGAAAGCTTTTAGTTTTTTTTTTCATCGAGGTGCAACGAAGTGATTGGCCCTTCTTTACATCAGAAGAATGCGGATATCCTACAAATTCAGTCACTTACAAGTACTGTCACGCATCGAAGAACGTGCTCGAAGGATTGGAACAAAACAATTTAGTGGTTCCAATGCACCATAGTCTTATAAGACTCCATAGGAAATAAAATGTTTCATTTTAATTAACGGTAAAATCTTTTAATTGATTGGTTTAATTTCTATCTATTTACTCACTCGATTTATTTATTGCAGGCATTTTTCAAAGTGACAATTAGCTCATAAATCATTTTTTGTACATAATTTTTTACTGGAGAAATTGATTGTAGAGACTAGAATAGATATAATTACAGGATAAACGTCAAGACTGTCAAGTAAATATTTTATTTAAACCGTAATTGATGTTAAAAGAAGTGTGTACCAAAGTATAGGACCGTGACACACAGTTTGTATATATGAGGTGCGTCGACACTCCTCGTTATGCAACGTATGTGTAAAGAGAAAGCAAGAAGAAAGAACGAAGGAACGTATATATGAGGGAGCGAGTTTTGATTCGACTTTCTCGGGCGTTTCGGCGCGACAAACGTAATAACATCTTATTACGTTGTTACATCGTAGCGGTGTCAACTAATCGTTACAAAGCTAGCGATTATATTTGCTTATATTAATGTTTAATGTTACCAACTTTCCTGCAATCGCATCGACGCCATTACACGTTTATGGCCTTTGTTGTTGGTGGAACAAAGAAATGGACCGGCAACAACACAAGGAATTTGATCAAAAGAACGATTGTTTTCATTTAGATTGGGCTATTTTTAATTAATAAACGGTATATATAATTATTTTTTATCGTAGAAAGTATTTTTTAATTGGTTATGTAGCTCCTAATTAAATTTTTTTTATGTTCAAAATTATTGGTTATGTTGTAAATGGAAATTTAAAAGGCAGCTTTGAATATTTGATTGAATATTCTAGTTTATATTGATTTTAAGTTATTTTTAAAATATACCAGTTTAATAAAAGGATTAATAATATTGGAAATTCATAACTTGTTTAGAGCTTGTTAATAAAAAACTCTTTGAAGTTATTAAATGTAATTGTTAAAAAGCAATTATTGTTATTTCCTTAGTTAATAAAAATAAATAGTTATTAAAATTATTCTGCTGGAAAAGATTGCAGAGAAATAATTTTACAAATTATTCAAAGAGTTCTAATTAAATGCAGCATTCTATGATAGAGATAAATATTTGATTCTTAACAATATGATAAATAAGAAAAGCGGTAATGAAAAATATACATTCTTAAGATTGAAATGTTGTATTAGCATAAATAAATATTGAAATGTCTATTCGTAGACTTCTTTCAAATGAAATGTTTCACAAGAGATAATTATTAATTATGATATCACTGGTATGTATCGATGTTAAAGTATCAATGAATCTTCGAAATAATTGAATTAATTAAATTAATTGAATAAATTGATTCAATCAATTAGTTGTAAGTAATAACTTCCTTTAATGAAAAAAGTATTACTGAAACTATACAAAAACTTTAGCTTGAGTAATTGCCATTACTTTTTAAAAGTATCTTCTCTTTTACAATATACATTTCAAGTGTAACAATTACATGTTTAAAAAAAAAAGTATCTTGACATTTATTTTTATTCATTCATATACAAAACATTCTCTAAGAATATTGAGATCAGCTCTTGTGTATCAGTTCGCCTTGCTTTACTGTTATGTCTGACTCACTTTTACTTTCATAGGAATTTGCTGGAGGGACTGGACGATCGTTTTCTTCACAGGAAATAAATCAATCATTTTTTTGCTCATTAATTTTTTTTCTACAAATAGAAATAGACTATTAATAAGCATTAATGTTTTAGAGTAAAAGTAATAAAGAGCAATAGGAGAAAAGAAATGTGACGTTGGTCACAGATAAGAGAAAGGGGGATAGATGACCCAAAGAACCTGCTCCAAGAAGTAATAACTAGAAAAGGTTAACCAGCTGCCAATTTCCATATTTCTTATGACCAAACTTTCGTTGTCATTGATAAATTTAATGTTGTCTAGCTTTTTTATACGTTTTTATAATGGTCTTTAATGCATCACATTTCATTGTCAATGGAAATGACAGTTACACCACAAATAGAAAATTTTATAGTTTCCTGAAGGTCGTCTTTCTTCTTATTATGTAGAAATGTTGAAGAGTAAGTCAGTAAGTAAGTTAACTATTAAATGAAGGTCGCAAGAATCAAAGTCGCAGCAATTGATGAGCTCTTCCTTCAGCATAAATTAAACATCGCGCTTTCACTATCCACATGATCTTAGCACGTGTTGAATTAACTAGTTTTCTTCTCGAAAGTCGTCAGAAGAGTGTTCAATTAATTTCTTAAATCATTGATACATTACAACATCGAATTATATTACTTTTTTTTTCATAACAGAATACATTTTTCGTTTCATAACGAATTAGATAAATTTACATCAATTCCCTTTAATTATCTAACTATTCAACACTTTGTCGGAAGTGTAAAAAATCTTTACTTTCCTTTTCAATTCAAATTTACATGAAAATTTACCATAATATTATCTAACAGTGTTTTAACTATTTTTAAATAAGTTTTAGAAGTAATAAAAATTTCTCAGATTATTATACTTTACTATCAATTTTATATTTGATGATACAATAATGAATTTCTTTTTTTTTCCAGGAAAAGTATCATATTTTGGGGGTGAGGAAAAGTATTGAATGCATATTTCGAAGAAACCGTGTGGACTTTAAAGTGATAAATAATTTATCAGATGAAAGTTAATTCCTTGTGGAAAAGTGAATTTTAATTGATGAATATTAATTTATGTCAAGCATATACTTTATAGTAAAGCTTGTCAAAAAAGGCGTAAGGAACAAGTTCGTAATCTTTGTTAAAAATCAATGATAAAATTAATATTATATAATAATTTTTTTCCTTTTGGAATGGCATTTGAATTCCGCATGCTTTGAAAAATACAGTTAGACATTTCCATTACTATTATTGATAACGCCTTAATGCAAAATACTTCTGGTGCATAACTGGATAAATAACTGGACAAACTAAAAAATGAAAGTTTTAATAAACAGCTATAAATTCAATGTATAGTTTCATTTAAAGTTTATTCAGATGCTATAAAAAAATATTTAAGGTAGGGTGGTAGTTTTTCTGATGTTAATATGCTTTTAATGAGTTGAACTCTTGCCAGCATAAATTTTATATATGTACTGTTTTACACTTACTCGTATCTCAAAACTTTCCTAATGACCGACGTAGATTTTCGTGTCAGAAGCGTAAAAGGAATGTCGAGATAAAGTTGATTAATTGTTATAAATTTAATATAAAAAGAAGTAATGTTCTATCATATGATGTCAAACGTTTTATAGAAGCCTTTCAAAATCAAAACGATTTAATAATAGTTGTGAAAAATAAGTGAAATAATTTTATAAGTTAGAAAGCTTTTCTAAATGCTATATCCAACAAAAGACAAAACTTTATATTTTATTATCAATTTAATGTTCTATTTTCAAATAATAAGGAAACAGTTTTTACTAATGAACGAATTCATTTTGTCTCATTGAGTTCATAAAAAAAATGGAAGAAAAAAATTATGAGAAAATGATAGTATATTGTTAAAGAATCTAGATGAAAATTACCAGTAATAATCGTTTTTTCATGAGCCCTTAAGAAATTTCTTGAGCTTCTGAAAATGAGTTTTCTTTCGCGGCAAATTACGGATTTTATATCATTAAAAGTTGGCAGAAGATTTTGCAATAAAATCATTACTACATTCGTTTCTTCCTCACCGAAGCGGGATAGTACCTGTGGGCAGAATGGATTTAAATTCCCACACCGACCAATAACTATTCCACGAGATTCTCCCACGTAATAAGTGATATGATGGCTCCCATAATAGTGCTAAAGAGTTATTTTTTTTCCTGTTTTCTACATCATTCTGCATCTATGGTGTGAATTGGTTTCTCAGCTGAAGCTGTTATGAAACGTAGGGAACATTCCCCTAGTAGTAAGAAATAATTATTAATTATTTGTTATAAAAACATTCTAAGAATTGATAAGATAAATATTCCTACGTATGAAAATGAATGAAAAAGGTAATACTAAAAATGCATCATTCGGTAGGATAGTCTCAAGGCTGCAGAAAGTTGAACCGGCTTCAGTAATTCGTTGGTCGCACTCACTGGAGATCGCGTGAGGTAGTGCAACAAATATAAGTAACAAAAAAAAAACACATGTAGACTCGGTTTCTTCGACCTCATAACTTTTTTTAACCAGGACGATTAATTTTTTTTTTTTTAATCAAGTAAATAACTCGAGAAATAAAAAATAACTTGAAAAACATCAAAATAATAACAAACATTAGTTTCAAGGTTTTATCCTTACCCAATCCATTCTCACTGATTAAAATCCAAAGATGTTTTTTTCAAATGTCAACAACCTTCTTCAGGAAGTTCGCATCCTGTTTTGGAGCTCACTAATTTTTTGCACAATTCAAATAAACCCTACAATTGTTCAATTATTTACAATTCAATAGTGAAATAAATAAATAACAAATATTTACTAATTGTTTATTATTGATTTAAAAAAAGTTGATAGCCTTTGAATTAGTAACTGATCTGTCAAATGATAAAAACACACACGAGACTTGAATGCGTTCACGACAACGAGGAATGTTGAACTGAGAGAAGGAGAATCCCTTTCGCGTACTTCAAGGTGTTCTACAGCACTGTTACTTTCATGGGTGTTCATCGGCGGCTGAACTCCACCTCTAGAAGCCCCACCAAGTGAGCCAGAGAATCGTGATCCTGCCAATTCCATTGCCTTGCGATGTAGAGTCTCATCTATGATGTTGATGGCATGGCGGGGGATGTGAAAGGAAAACATTTCTTCCCTATACGTTATTTAGAAACTATTTATGCTTAATACTTATGCATACACTGTCTCATACAATTAATGTAGGATGCACTTGACTAGCACGAAAATATGACTTTTCACTTCTAAATGTAATCTTTATCAAATAATGTGCTTACAAAGCAATGATATGAGGAATTATGCTTGATTACCATTCATTATTGATTCTATTATAAGGATGGAGATGCATACATGTAATGTATAATGTAATGAATTTATAGAGCTGAATAGATTGAATGGAAGTCAATACTTTCGGAAAGTTAATAAGCATATGCAAGAATCGAAGCCCAGATACATGGCATTATCAAGAGCTGGTTAGCCTCGAGACATTCGTGAGAGAGATAGACTAAAGGCTAAAGGAAAAGTTTGGAAACGTGATGAGAAGTTAAAGCTTCTATCAAGAATGCATTTCGGTCTAATATAAAAGTTATTCATCAAGTTTTAATTTTCAGTTTCTGTACTTGGTAAGAAATCAACTATATTCTTTACGTGGGTATTACTTATGTAATTATGATAAATTTAAAATGAATATTACTCAAAGAAAGGAGAAAGATATTTCTTAATAGAGAAAATTGTTAATTTTTATCAAAAATTTTTTTAAAATAATCAAAAGTCATAAATTTTGAAAATTACGTAAATTTAATGAAAAGAAAAATTATCATTTACTGTAAAGAAATTAATCTTAAGAGAATTAAAAACATTTTTTTCTTTTGATGAAACTTTTAATTTATTCAAAAGAAAACTCTTTCAAACATATTTATTCAATGTAGATACTATGATAAATTATTGAGGAAAAAATTAGATTTATAAATTAAACTAACTAAACTTAATTTTACTTCAAAGCATTGCACTTGCTCTTTATAGTCTAAATTTAAATGATTATCTATTAAAAGATGTTTTATAAATAAAATATGATTCAATAATTAAATAAATTAAAAACATTTTATTACATTTTATTAGAGTAATAAATGACTTACTTTAAAACTTTTATTTAAACAACTTGATAGATAATTAATTTCCAATGTTATTATCATGTTTCACCCTCAAGACCAACTGATTCCGGATCGAGTACAGCCTTTTTGCTTTTCTTACTTGATATTTCTGGAATGAAGAAGCATGTTGCGATTTATAATTGACAGCTTGAATTGCAGATGGAAGAAATGAAGTGAAAAACGTGTAATGATTTAAGAATAAATATAAAGAAAGAATGAATGAAATTACCTTGGTGAAAATGCTTTGCAGTTCGCTTTCTAATGGTGTCCACGTCCTCGACACTTTGGGCCCATTCTAGTACCAATCTTCGGCCATACAAATGAGTGCTTTGACATAGTGATTTAAATGCTTTCTGAAAAAGTAAACAACATATTTCATTTAAATATCCAGTTATTTAAAGTGTGGACACTATTTAAAAATAATCATCATGAATAAAATAAATTTACTTTAGCATCACTCTTGGTAAAATATTCAACAAATCCAAATCCACGATGTTTTTCGTCTCCAACCAATTTTTTTGGCAATCGTACAGCTTTTAACTGACCAAATGCCCTAAAAAAAATTATTTAACAATTCAATTAGCTGTCAGACTGATGGTTTTGAATATTAAAGTAATATCTGATGAGCCATACTTAAATAATTCTGTTATTTCACTTTCGTTTGCTTGGAATGGAATGTTTTTTATTAAAATTTTTGTTCCGGCTGGCACTGTTGATGTAGATATTTTTCTTGTCGTTGCTACATCAGTTCTATAAATAATGAAACCAAATATTTTATTAGTTTTCTTGATTTTTCTAAAATTATATACATATATTATTCATAAAATTTCTACGATTACTAAATGAATATACAATTAAAGATAACAATTAGCTTGAAAGGAAATTCTTTTACATTTTGTCATTAGTAATAAAATTATGTAATTTAATTACATAAGTTACTTATCATCTTTAAAATTTCATCAGCAATTCTACAATAAAGTATCTTTATCATAAAAGTTTTATGCAATAAATTTGATAATTTTATTCATATAGTACGTGACGAATTTTTTCCACTTACCCTAATGTTCTTTCAGATCTTTTTAATTCTAATGTCTTTCCATCTAACTCTGACATTTGTAATTCTTTCAATGCTCGATCTGCATCTAATTTATATTTATATCGAACAAATCCATATCCCATTGATAACTTTTGTCCTGGATTTTTTGAATCTTTTTTCGTCGCAACTGCTGCATAATGTATTTGCCCACATTTACTAAAATGTTTTTTTAATCCTTCATCGCCAGTTGAAAAATTTAAATTTTTAACAAATAATGTAGTATCAGGCTCAGGTTCATCTTCTTCTTCATCATCTTCCTCATTTACTGTATTTTGACTTGTTTCATCCTGTTTGACTTTATCACTTTCATTATTTTTAGTGCTTTGAGAAACACCTGAAGGCTCTTCAGGAGTGTTTTCGTTAAGTTTATCGTCAGATGACAATTTTTTATTGGCACTGTGAGTAGTTGGAGACAAACTATGTTCAGGTGCCCACTCCAGGTATAATGGTAAGTGTTTGAATTTTGTATAAGCAAGCTTGTTGAAAGCTTTACGAGCCTCCGATGGCTCCAAAAACTCTACAAGTGCTGTGGAATAAAATAATAATAAATAAAACTATCGCAAAAAATTTTCCTTTAAAGGATTATGAATAAAAAAAAAATTAGTTAACAGTTTATTTCACCTGTTACTCCCGATGGAGGCATGATAACTCGTCCTAAAATACCAAACGGGGAGAATTTTTCACATAATTCTTTTGCTAATGTAGCTGGTGGCAGATTTTTGACAAGTATAACCGTCTTTGAACGTTTTTCAGTAGGTTTATTGAACGCATCAAGTTTCACGCCATTATCCTCCAAGAATTTTCTAGTTTCTTCAACTAATTGGGTTTCTCCCAAGGCGATCCTTACTGCCACACTCGTTCCTTTCCCTCCATCTTCAAGTACTTTTTCTTTAGTAGTATTATAGTTTGATGCAATGGCATCTACTACTGCATTCTGCCCAAGGAACAACGTATTCCAATTATGTGTTGAATTAGCCATCTTTTTTCTTTCAAACTCTTTCTTTTCTTTGAAACTCATACCCTCTAAAGACAAATAAAAAAAAAATATGGTGGTTACCACACAAAAACTTTAATTGATAAAAAATATTCAATATGGAGTGTTATTTTTAATAATAATCATAGAATTAAAATTTAATTGGCAGTGATAAGGAAATAAAAAAATCTCAAACCTTGTTCAGCTTCAGTAATTGATGATTTTGCTTTTCCAGGCAACAAATGTAACATTCTACCATGTAGAGTCTTTCCATCTAATTCGGAGTATGCTTTCATTGCATGTTCTGGCATCATATATGTAATAGTACCGAAACCTTTAGATTTCCGAGTAACTTTATCAATTGGTATATCAATTTCAGCTAAAGGACCATATTTTTCAAATAGATTTCTTAAATCATCTTCAGTTGTTATATAAGAAAGATTTCTTACAAATATTCTGCCCGATTCAGCAATCGTTTCCTCATTTTTCAAAGCCTCTTCCTGTTGCTTCCAACGAACATTACTTTTTTCATCTTTACTATCATTTTCAATTTTTTCATCTCTATGATCACCTTCATACTTATATACGAATATACGTTTTCCCTCTGAAAGTAATTAGAAATAAATTTAATCAATTACTTCTATAAAAAAACTTTACGTAAACAATGTAACAAATGAGTTAACTTACCGAAGAAGCCTTTATCTTTATTTAATGCTTGATTTCTCTGTCTCTCACTTTTAAATCCAACATAAGCAATTCCTTTAATTTTCACTGGCACTCGAATTGACTTTGGCTTCAATGGATGGAAAAACTGCTTTATATGTTTCTTTTTATGCTTATAGCCTAATCCTCTTAGTACTACCGTATATAATTTAATATTTCCTCTCGTAGACTTTTTTTCTAATGACTGTTTTTTGTCCGTATCTTTTCCTTTCCCTTTTAATTTTTCCATGTATTCCAAATCAGAAATTTTCTCATCAGTTACTTTTATGTTTGATTCTTCTTCCAGATCATTGTCCTCTTTTTCCACTTTAGAATCATTTTTTTCTTCGTCCAAATCTTTTTTATCTTTTTCATCATCAGTATCAATCATTAAATCATTGCCCCATAATTCCTTAGCTCCATTTACAGCATGACTTTCAAGAAACTCGGTGAAAAGAGGATCTTCTTTATGCTGAAATTGTACAACAAATGTAGTATGTATAAAAGTGATAATAGTAGTGTATTAAACAATTAGAATTTTCATTACTATTATAATTAATTTCTTTATTCATTATCAAGTGTACTTACTTTCTCTAATATTTTTTTTATTTCTCCATCCTTTTGATTTTTCTTTTTTGTTTTTTTAGTTTTATCCAATTTGCCAACATCAACTTCTGAATGTTCAGTAGTTTTTGCTTTTGGAGTAAGTTTCACATGAGCTGAACTATCTGGAGCATATTTGCTCCACGATTTTGGTTTGGAGGAATCACCTGAAATATAAATAATGATGAGTAAAAAGATTCACAGATGATTACTGAAAGGAATAAATTATATATTACCTAATTCAGCACATAATTCGACACTTATCCTAGATGTGTCAATGCAAGATTTATCAAAGTATGCTAAAGCTTTTTTAGCATCTTCTTCTGATTTATAACCAATAAATCCAAAGCGTCTAAACTTTCCATCTTTTGTATATTTTAATTGTATATCAGTTATAACTCCTTGAGTACTAAACAAATCTTTTAATTTAGCTTCTTTAATCTAAAAGTTAAAATAAAAACAATTAATTTGCTGTGAAATAATTGAATCATAAAACAAACCATAATTCATAGAAAAATTATGTTTATTATTACATTGAATCAAAAACAATATAAATACTTACGTTGGGTGGTAAATTTTTTACTACGAGGCGTGACATTTTAATTATTCACAGTATAACAAAATAAAAAATTTATTTATTGAAGGATATAAACACTTTATATCACGTGTAGGTTTTAGAACATAACCTGTTCGATGTAAAATTGGAGTATTGACAGCTGAAACGCCACTAGCGGCTAGTTTTAGAAGGCTAGAAAATCTTCTGAAGGTAAAACAGATATTTACAATTGTTGCACACCACATTGATAAGTAATTTACAATTGGTAAGTTAGAGAATTCGATTAATTGTCTTCACTTCAAAAATGTGTTTTTTTTTTATTTATTTGTCAGTATTCTATGAATTGTTACAATTTTATTCTGGTCTTTTATTCTGGCTATAACAATTTAAAAAAAACCATAAAATAATTTTATATGTAGTTTTTTTCAAGTAAACTGATTAATGACTGTTTCTTTATCTTTATCCGATAAAAAACTGGCAATGTGTTCAATGCATTCGTCTGGAAGTAATGGTAATTTTTTTTCTTTAAAAAAGAATTTCATTAATCTAAATGTAACTGTATCTAATTTTTTTTTACTCAAAGCAACCGTCAGCTTATTTCTTATAAGTTTAGCATATTGAGGAAACTTAACTGGGTGGCGTAGCATTGCTTTGAGGCTTTTGAGAGAGGCTTCATTCCGGATTACTTTTGCTGCTTTTTCATCAGTACTAGTTAGAAAGCAATACAGAGTTATGTAATTGTGGAGTATCCTAGTCTTCTTCATAAACCGAATTTCATTATTAATCATTTTAATAACGTCGTCATTCCATTTATATATATTCGCATCAACTTCCTCCAAGTCTCTCGGACAGACGGGAAGTCCGATCCGATAAAGCCGATGAACATGGTGTTCAAGTAGCTTCAACGTAGAAAGTTTGAGAGTCCACAAGGCTTCTCGGTGGTTGATGAAGTTTACCCCGGTTATTAGATCAGCCATTTCACTACGAGCGTATTTAAGTGGCGTCATATCCACGGAATTGACCTCGTCAACTCGTGCTCCATAAGCTAATAGTATCTGAACGGCACCTGGGATTCCGATCCAGGCAGCAAAATCAAGAGGGCTGCTAGAAGGACCATATTTCCTAGCGTTTACATTCGCACCATAAGTGGCAAACTGACTAATGATTCGAGTTTTAGTTTTGTTCATACAAAAGTTCATATGTTCGTAAATATATTCCATACATTCCATAATTGCAATGTGTAATACTGTGTGACCATTTCGATCAGCATCCGTCACATCAGCTCCATATTTCAAGAGAAGTTTGATCATGCATAGATTGCTCGTTCCAGCAGCGATTAATATCGGTGTTTGTTCATGAAAATCACGAAGATGTACGTTAGCACCATTTTCTAACAGTAATCGAACGATTTTTATATCCTCAGCCCTCACAGCGCTATGCAATATATGTTCAGTTTCTTCTATCTGCAAATGAGAACTTATTTTGAAGTCAGGACTGACGCCCAGCTTCAGTAAATCCTGAACAGCCTCATAATGACCGTTTATAATAGCTTTGTAGATCAGATCAGGATTTATTTCCGCCGGTTGCAAAGTAAATCCATACTTGTAAAGCATTTTTACCAGTCTTTTCGAACAATTCCCAGACCTGTGGATTGAGTTTAAAAGAGCTTGCTGATTTTGGTGGAGGTTGACATTAGGCTTGTATGCCAGAATACACCTGACGATTCTGATATTTCCTTTTAACACAGCGTAGCTCAGGAGCGAAATATTATCATCAATGAGAGTATCAGGGCTCAACCCATTGTTCATTAGATAGCGAAGAACACAAAGACGGTTATTGATGATAGCAACACAAATTGCAGGCAGCACACTAGGCGACTTGGCGAAAATATCGGCTCCATACTCGATCAACAACATGGCCATGGCACTGCTTCTTACAGACAAGGCAAAATGGAGTGGAAAACAGCCTTCCCAATTTCCAGAAACGTAACATTGATTTGGATCTGCTTCATGTTCGAGTAAAAACCTTACCATCTCGATGTCGTCTATTAGAAGAGCAATTTGAAGGGCGGTAGAGCCATCAGCTTCTCTTGTATAAATATTTCGTTCATCTACCAAATAATTTTTTAAATAATTGTAGTCTCTTGACTCGATGGCTTTCCGGAGACTCAATGAGCAGTGATAATAATCTTTTTGGGATAACTCCATGATGAACAAGCCAATAATTTTGTGTAATACTTGCAATTACATTTGATACTTGTCACTTAACATAGGTTCGATAGCTTAGAAAACAAACTTTAACGAAACCTACACGACCGCGTTGTTTTTTACTGTACAACTATTTGTTACTAATTGCCCATCTAACACATGGCTTGATTACAATATTTTATTCTATTTCTATAATTTTTATTACTAATGCTCGCGTCCACTTACTTGATTCGTGCTCTAATATACTATTTTTTTCATTATTTATCATTTTAAGTGTTAATAGTTAAATTCTTATGTAGGTATTTGATATCACCACAGTATCAAAAGTTTGATAATGATACCCATTAGTTTTCAATATCCATTAGTGGCGAAGTTTTCAAGAACGGGTCTGGGTCCAATGTAGGTCGTAGATTTCTAGGTCTCATGAAGTAATTATTACGTTAGTATTGGAGAGGGAAAAATGTTTACGAAAAGAGGTTTGCATTTACAGTAAATAAAAGCTATTTTTCCTCTTTTCATTGTACAGAAATGTTTTTTTTTTCTAGATTTTTAGATACATTGACTTTCTTTGCTGCTGTCAGAAATAAGTATTTATAAATCTTAAATTTTGTGCACTTAAACCGTTTGAAAAAATTTTAAAATTTATAAAATTTATAATCAATAATTATTAACATGTTTCATATTTAGTTATAATATTGCTTGAAAATATTAATGTGACGGATTCGGTGATATTTGCAAATGAGATACGGCAAAATTAGTTTACATCATTAAGTGTAAATTTCAAGGATTTGCGCAGTTAAGGTAGTACTATCGGTTTTAGAATTTCTGTTCAGAATAAACTAATTTTATATGTAGTTTTTTTCAAGTAAACTGATTAATGACTGTTTCTTTATCTTTATCCGATAAAAAACTGGCAATGTGTTCAATGCATTCGTCTGGAAGTAATGGTAATTTTTTTTCTTTAAAAAAGAATTTCATTAATCTAAATGTAACTGTATCTAATTTTTTTTTACTCAAAGCAACCGTCAGCTTATTTCTTATAAGTTTAGCATATTGAGGAAACTTAACTGGGTGGCGTAGCATTGCTTTGAGGCTTTTGAGAGAGGCTTCATTCCGGATTACTTTTGCTGCTTTTTCATCAGTACTTGTCAGAAAGCAATACAGAGTTATGTAATTGTGGAGTATCCTAGTCTTCTTCATAAACCGAATTTCATTATTAATCATTTTAATAGCGTCGTCCTTCAATTTATAGATATTTGCATCAACTTCCTTCAAGTCCCTCGGACAGACGGGAAGTCCGATCCGGTAAAGCTGATAAACATGTTGTTCAAGTAGCTTCAACGTAGAAAGTTTGAGAGTCCACAAGGCATCTCGGTGGTTGATGTAGTTTATCTCGGTTATGAGGTCAATCATTTCACTACGAGCACACTTAAGTGGAGTCAGGTGTAAGGAATTGATTAAATCCATTCGAGCGCCGTGAGCTAACAGCACCTGTATTGTATCAGGTATTCCTAACCATGCTGCGAAATGAAGAGGACTGCTATTAGTATCATATTTCTGAACGTTTACATCTGCTCCTTTAGAAATCAATAGCTTAACAATTTTAGCCTTAGTTCTGTCCATACAGAAAGTAAGACTTGTGTAGATGTGATCTATACATCCCATAATGGTGAAATGTAACACTGTACGGCCACTCGAATCAGCGTTCGTTACATCAGCGCCATATTTTAAGAGAAGTTTGATCATACCCAGGTTGTTTTTCCAGGCAGCATTGATTATAGGTGTTATTCCATTTTCATTTCGGAGATTTACGTTGGCACCATTTTCCAAGAGTAGTCGAACGATTTTTATCTCTCCAGACCTTACAGCATTATGCAGTATCTGTTCGTTTTTCTCTTTCTGCGAATGAGAACTTATTTTGAAGTCAGGACTGACGCCCAGCTTCAGTAAATCCTGAACAGCCTCATAATGACCGTTTATAATAGCTTTGTAGATCAGATCAGGATTTATTTCCGCCGGTTGCAAAGTAAATCCATACTTGTAAAGCATTTTTACAAGTCTTTTCGAACAATTACCAGACCTGTGGATTGAGTTTAAAAGAGCTTGCTGATTTTGGTGGAGGTTGAGACTAGGCTTGTACGCCAGAATACACCTGACGATTCTGATATTTCCTTTTAACACAGCGTAGCTCAGGAGCGAAATATTATCATCAATGAGAGTATCAGGGCTCAACCCATTGTTCATTAGATAGCGAAGAACACAAAGACGGTTATTGATGATAGCAACACAAATTGCAGGCAGCACACTAGGCGACTTGGCGAAAATATCAGCTCCATAATCGATCAACAACATGGCCATAGCACTGCTTCTTACAGACAAGGCAAAATGGAGTGGAAAACAGCCTTCCCAATTTCCAGAAACGTAACATTGATTTGGATCTGCTTCATGTTCGAGTAAAAACCTTACCATCTCGATGTCGTCTATTAGAAGAGCGATTTGAAGGGCGGTAGAGCCATCAGCTTCTCTTGTATGAATATTTCGTTCATCTACCAAATAATTTTTTAAATAATTGTAGTTTCTCGACTCGATGGCTTCCCGGAGACTCAAAGACCAGCGATAACTCTTTTTTCGAGTTTTCTTCATTGTAAAATAAATGAGACTGGTTCATCCTACCAGTCAAGTTCAAATTTGATGCTTTCAAATACTAAGGATAATTTCATCTCTTTCTCTCTCTTATGTAGTTGTTTAATTTGTAAAGTGTTCGGATTATTGAAAAAAAATAACTTATTCAACCTTTTTGTTAATTTTGTTAAGTGTTTTTTATGTTGTTATCTTTTTAATAGAATTGATCTCACTATTCGTTCTTGAACTATTTGAAGCGCCAAAAAATTTACAAATGTAAGAACACATGCACCCACCATAACTTTCTTCATAAAAAAATAATAATTGAATTTCGTGCCTGTATCACAACGTACTTTGAATTAGACCGTTGACACAGTAAACTAGTTGCTGTAAGCTTGAGCAGAACTCTTTCATGAAGTTTTTTTTTTACTACTAATGTATTTATTATTTAATTTTTTTTTTGTTTATGTGCTGCTTAATTACAATTTTTATTAAATTCATTTATCATAATATCATATGTTTTTGTTCCAAATACTTAAACTATGCTCTAATACACTAAGTCATTACATTATCTATCAGTTTACATGTTAATAGTTTGGTGTTTATGTTGTTGTTTGATATCATCACAATATCAAAAGGTTGATAATGATACTCATTATTTTTCAATATCCATTAGTAGCAAAGTTTTTAAGAATGTCTAGGTTCAATTTAGGTTGCAGATTTCTAGGTCTTATAAGGAGGATACTGGGTTAGTATTAAAACAAAAATAATCTTTGATAAAATTTATTTTTCGATGTTTTATATAATAAAGAACTATTTAATTAGTGTCAGCATTTGAAAAAATAGACGTGAGTAATTTATTTATTATTTGTCTTGCCACTCTTTGACTTTTGACCGGTATAACTTGTCAAAAAATTGTGAGGCAGTACTTGTTGAGAGAAATTTAGAAACGTCAGAATCTGAGCTAGGGATACATATCTATAAAAAACGTTTCAGAAAATCCCTTCACCCTTAAAATTGCAAAAATAGAATAAAAGTCACATTTTTTTTGAGAGTTTACTGAGTATTTTTGCGATTTTAAAGGTGAAGAAATTTCTTTATATGATTTTCATGGATATGTATCTTTAGATTAGATTCTGAAGTTTCTAAATACTTCTCAACGATTACTACCGAACAATTTTTTGGCGAGTTATAGCGGTCAAAAGGCAACGAAAAAGTCAAAAAATCTCCTACCCTTTGCCTTTTGACCACTATAACTCGTAAGAAAATTTTCCGGTAGTAATGGTTGAGGAGTATTTAGAAACTTCAGGATCTGGGCTAGAGATACATATCTATAAAAAATGTTTCGAAAAATTTCTTCACCCTTGAAATCGCAAAAATACTTAGCAAACTCCCATTAAGGTGTTATGACATCACCCAATTAATAACATTGTCTCGGTTTTAGAACACTTAGCACACAAAGTGTGTTCAGATCTATTTTTTTTAAAATGGAATCGAGTTTGCAGAATATAAAAGGATTACGCTGAAAAAAAGGTTCTCTAATTTTGATGATTGGAGGTTATTCTGTACGTTTCGGTGCTCTGAAATTCGACCTCGAATAACAATTTACTCCAACGACCTTAGAATACGAAAGACGGTGAAACCGGAAATGGCTATAACGTTGGCATAAATTATGCTCGGATTATGATTTTGACTACATCAATGGAAAGCTCTTGCTCTCAGGAATCCATTGATATGCTTGTGTTCAATGTACCTCTAATAGATCATGAGTTATGAGCGAAAAACGAAGCTATGCTCCAATAAAACATAAAAAAACCTTTAAACGCTCATAACTCGAAAACTAAGCGAGATACGGCATTTTTGACGGGGATATCCTATAGGGGGAATCAAAATTATTACTTAGGTTCAGATCTTTCATATGAGCCCTCGATCAACCTTGTAGCATCATTAGCATAGAAGTTATGCATATTTTTCATGTATCGCAGTTTTTCAGGAATATCTCTTGATTTTACTGACCAAATACAGTCAATAGCTAGTGTTTTGGATTCGTCTCATCATGATCTTCCCAATGGCGTCCTTGATTTTATGATCCAAGCATAATTACGATTTTTTGCTATTTTTGAGGTTAGAGTAAAATTCTCTAATTTTGATGATTGGAGGTTATTCTGTACGTTTCGGTGCTCTGAAACTCATTATTACATTTGGACTTTTATACTGGTTTCTCTTTTCTGTCTGAAACTGATGACTCGGAGATTCGTAGATTCTCCGTGCCCTAAGGCGCTTTTTTCTTGATGCATCCCTGAAAATTTTTTTTTTCAAACGATTCCTCTGTTACCTACTGAATTTTGTTGAAATCGAGCTTCGAACTTCCACCACATGACGTGAGGGCGTAAAGTCAACTCCGGGAAACTTCCTGACTTGAGCCCAGCTTAAATTTCTGGTGAAAGCTAGTAAATTAAATGTTCTTCTGATCAATAAACAAAGCATTTTTTGCTCAATAATGGAGATAAATAATTTTACAACTTGTTACTATGATGCAATTTATTATATAATTACATTGTATCATTCTAATCATATAATGATAAATAATTATTGATTAAGACAATGTCTGTATATCGTTAACATTAACTATTTACGATTGATATGATTTCATTTATACATAATTTTTCATTAAAATCTAAAGAATCATCGAATGCTTTCTTCATTGTACCTGCCTCATTCTATCAGATGTTTTTTTTATTTTTATTATTCAACTACATAAGATTAATCTAAATTTTATTCGATACGTCATTGTTATTTTAGACTTATTGTTAGTACAAAATATTCAAATATCTCGAAATAAAATTTTCTTTCACGATAATATTTAATTCATATTTGTATAATTTTAGGAACTTTTTCGTACCGTACTTCGTATTTTTCATTTGACTATGAAATGTATTATCTCTGCCATTCACTTTATGTATCAACACATTTCATTCTACATAACAAAAAATTAAATTAATGTTAATGAAAAGTATAACGCACTCAGAATCCTCAATCGAATCAGTCTAAAATCTAATAAAAACAATTTACAATAATGCACATATCCCTTAATCATTTCTAAATTTTTAAGTCATTCATCAGTCATTGGTATAATAATGCTTTGAAATTTTTTATAGAAAAAAATTATTCTTATTTGATCATCAGAGCATATAATAATCTTACATTTTATTTTTTATAATTGATACGATAAACCCTTGATGTATTTAGCGTTTATTTTTGGAATATCAGAAGTGATTGATTATTTTAATATGCACATCTAAACTTTGATACAATATCAATATTTACACATAATTTAATGGGACGGTGGCAATGACATATTCTTTAAAATAATTTTCAAAATAATTATTTCACTCAAGAACAATATTTATATCAATTACTGATTATTGTTCTCGTTGAAGAATAAGCTAAAAAATGTGATGAAAAAAAAATATAAAAATTGATTTTGATTCATTTTTAGAGTTGTTATATAATCGTGTTCGAATATGTTAATTTAAATAATAGTAATATTAATTAATGATGAATTTAAAAGCGTTTTTTATTTAAAGAAAACATGATTGATTTTTAAACCAAAAAAAATAGAATGTATTTGTTTATTTTTAAGTGATATAATGAATTTGTTTTCAAAGGAAATTAAAACTTTACTCAAAGATTCTTTAAAGATTGATCATGATTAAATTGGTTCGTGGTATGTTAGTGAGTAATGATATTAAAAACGCATTTGTGCGTATTTATTGCATTAACATAGGAAGAATGAAAAAAAAAAATAAAAATAAATTAAACATCTATACTTTTTTATTTTCAATAAATGTAAGTTAAAATATAATGAAATAATATTATCAATTATAATAATAAATCAATTGATAAAATAATTAACTAACTCCACATTATACCTACATGCCGTAAATTATGCTACCACAGTAAATACATGAATTAAAACTAAAATTGAAATACGGAAACAAAATACTTACGGCACTGAGTCAATATTATCTACAACATATTTTGTAATTTTTCATATCACGAACTTTCAAAATTTTACATTTTTTATGTGTTATAATTACGGAATGAATTTCAATTGTCATTTTAAGAAACATTTGTTCATTCATCACTTGATAATTATATATAGAAAATTTACAAAGTGTTTGATCGATAGGTCACATTTTTCAAAATTTTTCTTGCTACACTTGGTCCACTTTTTTTGGAATTCTATTTAATTGAAAATTAATTACTCAAAACAAATAAAACCAGTGGTGTTGAATATATTTATATAAATATTTGAAAAATGCTTTTACCTATGCACAATTGAATAACTTTTCTGTTAGAAAAGTTATCTTATAATTTACAAAACAATATTAGTTATGAAATAACAAAGAAAAATTTCTGTCTATCCGCAGCAATGAATTATTTTGATGTGGACTGTTTGATTACAACTTTTTTTTCATCAATCATGGACTATTTACAATGCTTTTATTTATAAATTTATATTCATATTAATATGAATATGAATATCTATAGTTATATATATATATATATAGTCAAACAGTCGATGCATACTTAAAATATTATAATTCACTTACTACAATTATATACATTTATGTATAAATTTTTTTGTGTACGATTGTATACATATGTATGAAGTTTTTAAGTGAATACACTATTTATTAAATCGCACGTTTTCCAATTATCTCTATCGATACCAAAATTATGAATAAAACTAGCTTTTTTTAATCTTATACGTCCTGATATCCTTACAATTTCCCTTAGAATTCAAGATTAATATTCTGTTTAAGAAAATATAATCTACAAATTGGCAGTCGTAAATTGCATTTTCTTATAAAAATAAAAATTTCAACATATTTAATGTTTAAAAATAATTCCTAATAAATAATTATAAATAAAGGAAATTAAAAAGGAATTAATTTACATTGAAGTATTTATGGTTATCAGATACGCATATTATTTTTTTTATTAATAATAAATAACGAAAAAATTTTTTGATATCGATAAAGTATATGAAACCTTTTCTAATTCGTTTTTAACTCAACGATTTTTATAATTATGAGAATCTTTGGAATTGCCTCCTTGATTCATACAAACAACAGTAATAATTAATTCTAATTAAAGTTTTTTCTTTTATCTATTTATATACATCAACCATTATCGTTGAAGAGAATTCAAGATTGGCGAAAAACTTCACTTATATTGTCGCCAAATATTATCTAATATTTTAGGTTTATTTAATACACACTTTTAAAGTGCAAAGTTATGACATCAAAACAACAGCCTTTGATTTATTTTAAAATTCTCGCTTCAAGAATAAACTTAATTCATTAAGCTGCCTATTTATCTTTATGTATTTATCGAGTAGGTAAAATCATTGATTGATTATCTCATCACATCTTTCGGTTAACTTTGATGGTCCATTAGTTAACTCAGCATCAGTAAAACACAACTTAGATGAAGTTTGATCACAGTGATCAATAAATCTATCAGTTGATTTTCCATTCCTCGATGATTGTTAGATTAATGATAAAATTCAGGAAGATTGCACGAGAGTCGTTGATGTTGATGATGATGAAGTTGATGATTTGGTTGTTGCTGTGTTTGCCGATGATGATGATGAGATTGGTGATAAAAGAGAGCGTCCCCTTGGTGGGTCGCAGGTTGATGTCACTCGTGAGATTTGCTACTTAAAGCATGATAATTTCCTCCAGCTGATGCAACGAGAGCTAAAGGTAATGGTGATCCTAGAGGTGTTGCATGGGAATGAGAGTGTCCCATCCCCGAAGAATGTGTCGTAAGTGCTAATGGACTCGCTGACATCGAACTAGCTAGAGATGCAAAGACTGAAGGTGCTGGAGATGCCATTGTGGGGCTTCCCATTGCTGCTGTAGGTGGGTTAATTCTTTTTTCTTTTTGCCGCCTGTAAGAGAACAATTTAATTAGCATTTTTTATTATAATTAAATAATTTAATTTATAACTTTTAATTAATTCAAATATATTACAAGTATATTGCTCAAACTGTTCACCATTATAATTATTTTATGATTTAAACAGATAATGCTACTTATCATCACTTATCATAACAAGATAAGCAATTATAAAAAGAAGTAAATGATTCATATTTTTCTATCATACTCTATCGAATTTTTCCAAGTAAGTAAATACATTGAGAACATAATACTTTCAGTTGAGATTTTTTAAATAAATAAATCACTATCTTTATCTTTTTTTATTTACACAAATTCAAAGTTAATTCGAGGTATTTAATGATACTTATAAAATGTAATTTTTTAAAAATGAATATATACAATATTGTATAAATATTAAAATATTATCATAATAAAAATAATAAAGTGAAACATTTAAAATAAAATCCCTATCAATTATATTATTATCTTGAGAGAAATTTATTTTCTTATTAAAAAAATATACTGACCTATTACAAAACCACACTCTCACTACTTCTTTCTCCATTGCTAAGCTATCAGCAAGAACAGTAATTTCTTCAGACGTCGGTTTGGGGTTTTGTACAAATGCTTTTTCTAATGCAACACGAACACTAGTTTCAATTGACGTTCTTTTCTTTCTTCGTCTTCCAATAGCTTCCGGTGTCGTCATTGGATTTGATAAGGAGTTGGGATTGTTTAACGAATTGTCTGCATCTTCTAACCATTTTTGGAGAAGTGGTTTCAATTTACACATATTTTTGAAGGAGAGATTCAATGCTTCAAACCTGAAATTAAAAATAAAATTAACATCATTTTTACATAATTTGATTCTTAATATTTAATTAGTTAATAGTCATTATTATATTTATTTTAAGATATTTAATATTGAAGGTCTTAAAGAAATCTTCGTCATAACTCTATTTTAGAAGAATATTCTTGTGATAAGATTAGAATTTAAACGAATAAACATTCCATTAAATTCATTGTCAATTTAGTTTGAAAACATTTTAGAGACAATGTTAGGATGATAAAGACATTATCTTCACCTTGAAATAGTAGTTTGTGAGAAGTCGTTTCCATAAAGTTTTCCCATAGCAAGTCCAACATCACCTTGAGTGAAGCCAAGCTTAATACGTCTTTGTTTAAAAGTTTTAGCAAACTGTTCTAGCTCTTCAAGATCCGTCGTTTCCTCCGGGGAAGGTTCTAGTCGTGTAGATGGTGGTTTTACAGCTGGTGGTGTGCCAGGAGGAGGTGGTGACCTTTGCTGTGTCACGTTTCTTCCCACGAGACCACCACCTCCCTGAAGAGCCTGCTGTTTTTGAAGAGCCTGGAGCTGTTGCGCCGCTTGAGCTACAGCCTGCTGCACCTGGTACATTAAATATATCGTCAATAAAATCATCTAAAGACATCAATCATAAATTGTTTATTATCCGTTTTCATCGACTTGTTTATTAACCCTAGAATGCATTTTATGGATCACTAAAGCTACAGAGTTCAATCATTTATTTCTAAATTAATTCATTGCAATTTTTATCATCATGTGAGTTTAGTGTAGTGTTGATATCACATATATTGTGATATCAACACTTCATTGGACATAAATTATCTAGTATTTTAATTTCTTATGATGTAAAATCTAAAAATAAAGTAACAAAAGTAAAAAACATTTAGAATAATTGAATAGATTCTTGGAATATTTTTTAATGACAATACAGATATTTGTAGAGCTAATTGAATGTGTGTTTATTTTAATAAGGAAGAATGTGCATTATAGAGTTAATGAATCCTTAAACGGACATTCTTTATAATACGTGCAATAAAAGGGAAGTGACTAATTAATAAAACGGTACTATAAATAAAACTTATAGTACCTGGATAGACTGTGAATGTGTATAACTTGATCTCTGAGGGTAACTGCCGCTCTGCAACAGCCCCTGCAAGAGATTGTATTCATTCATTCATGATTTGAGGATATTACGTGATGGTAATAAATAGAATCGATTGCATATGTCGTACATATGAAGTGGTGCCACGTGGACAGGTAAAAATTTTGCGGTCGATATTAGTTGGAATTGATTATACTCTCACCCCATTCTCGTGGGCTGAATTTCAATAGAAGATTATAGGATTGGTAACACCTCTTTTTTTCTTTATTTATGAAGGGTTAATATATTTTTTACCCACTTACAAGAGTCACGAGTCAATTATCAATGCTTAGACAATTTTTTCAACCTTTTTGTCATCTATTTATTCTACTACGTAATCTATACCTGATATTTATTCACTATCGTCGTTAAACATTTTTATATCATTAATTGAATCACTTCAGAAGTGATAAGATGCCATTCGCTTGGACACTGCTTGCAGATAACTAACCTGATTAGATAATACTTCTATTTCAATGGAAATATATTTAAATGTTATCAGTGACACAATAAAATTAGATTTTTTTATATTTTGCCAGTTTAATTTTTAACAGTGTCTTCAACTAATTTTAATTATAAGGAAATGGTACGTGAAAGAGAATCCTTCATGACGAATTGAGAAATTAAGTATCCGTTCCGGAAGACACCCTAAAGCAAGGATTATGATCAAATATCCCGTTTGATCGCGTGTCAGGGATATGCAGGTTGTGTGCAAACCCTTGGGAGGAAAAGAGTTCCAATATGCCTTGAGAAGGTCGTGTGTCTCTTTTGTATTAAACGAGACAACAAAATGATGCAAAGGGTTCTTAAAAAAAAATACATCTTTTCAGCTTTGCCACGTGTGAGCTTACAAAAGATGTGGCAAGGTGATTCTCCATTGGATCACTCTGATGCTGCGGCTTTCAAAAGATAGGGACTTTGTTTGAGAACAAAAAGGAGTTGTATTAATCTATGCTTTGTTATCGTTTTCTTCTTCTCCTGTACTATAATTGTTGTGTTTTCAAATCTTTCAACTAACAAACTTCATCGCGCATTAGAGCATAAATAATACATCTTTAAAAACGTTGGTCTTATAAGGGAAAAATGTCAATGGAGATGGAAAAGAGTCGTCAAAAACACTCGAAAAATCTTTTTAAACTAATCTAAAATCTTAAAAGTCTCAATCAGATACAGACGTCTTTGACGTAGGAAACTACTGGTGGGATATGTCATACTAATCTTTTAAAGCACTTAGAAAACGAGAAATGAATGACCTTGTGAAGAATTGAGAGATCTTACAAACCTGATTTTGCAAAAAGAACTGCGCCTGTGTAGGAAGTTGACCCGATGCTGCAGGGTTAGCTTGAAACATGGCAATCTGTTGAAGATGTTGTTGGAGTGATTGCTGCTGTTGCTGAAACGTTGAAGCTAGTGCTTGAATTTCTTGAGAACTCAATGCACCAAGAGAGCCATGCATCAATAGTTGTTGACCAACCAATTGTGCTGCCAATGCTGCTTGTGAGTTTCCCGTATTACCAGCATGACTTCCGGTTAATTGACTGCTCACTCCAGAACTTGGCGAAGATGCACTCCCACTCGTTCCACTACTGCTATTCCGTTGTGAGACATCAGTAACCTGCAATCATTTATTTTATAAAATATCTATTTCTATCACTTTTCTATGATTAATTATCTAGTTTGTCCACTTTTCTTTTGGCAGATTAATTGAAAAAGTTTCTCACTATTTTATATCAAAGCATAAAAAAGTTGATTTTGATTTACTTCCATCAAAGACCTAGACTATTTTTATAGAAGTTGTTTGATTTATTTCTGAATAAGAAAAAATACACATGGGAAAATAGAAGTTTAGATATTAAACGCTTAGAATTAGAATCTAAGATATCATAGAGCAAAACTTTACACTTATAACAATGAATCTGTTTATAGTCATTCAGGTCAAGATATATTGGTCACTATGAGCCCATATCCCACACTCCTTTGTGTTTTATAAAATCCTGTTCTCCCTTTTTTTTTTTTTGATTCTCTCCTCTTCTTGGTATAAATCTCATTCGCTCCTTATTTACTGGTCAAATATTGAAGCTCACACACTTTTTACCCTGTGGCATATATTCCACGAGAATGAGGAAACTATTTCGGGGGTGTATAGCGGGACTTTTTCATCGCCAGATGTTTTCTTTCAACGACTTTATTTTTTAACTTGTGAATTTATAACGAATTCATGTTTTATTTTATTATTTTTTTGTCACTATTGTTTGTAAGATTTCATCGAGATTCGACCACCAACCCTTAATTATCAATGTAGTTATATTCATTCGTCAAGCAGGAAGATAAGGCTAAATTATCTTTCCAAAATACGAGTTTTTTTTTTTTTATTTCGTGTGAACAAAGAATGATATTCCCATCTGTTCTTATTGTGATAAATGATAATTTACGTGAAATACGTTGAAATACACAACACCTGTATGGTCAGCAAGGTGGCAAAAATATGAAATTACCAAAATTAAATTAAATATCTTAGATCGCGAAAATTGATGTTATTATTGTAATTGATATTGAGTGATCAATATAGTATTTTACACTTTCATAGCAACCATCTCAAATGATTATTAATTCAATGAATAAATAAGAATGAAAGTTAATTAACTAACCAGGTTAAGAGCTCCTCGATCCGAGTCCATCGAGTCATGATCCAGAATTGCTTCATTTGCATCTTGCACGTCACTGGCAATACTCCTATCATCTCCACTGAGCTCAGGAGCATCAACATCACCATGCAAATCGGCATCTGTAATTATAAGAGTCAAGAAATTAATTAAAACGTTCGTTATAAGTATTGAACATAATTATTAATTGATGATGAATTTAATTATAAATAGCATACAATTATTATTATTTTGTGCTTGATATTTATTAAGATAACGTCTTGGAGTTGTGGTAGGTGTGCTCGTGGCATGGAGCCGCATATCCGCAAAAATCATTTTAGGGTCTTCAAGAAAGACCATGTTTAAGTCACTGCACACCGACCCGTCACTATTCACCTTGGTCACATGTAGATATCTTTCGAGATCCAGCACGATTGATAAATATATTTATCCTTTAATTAAATTAAATATTTATAATATTTAATCATTTAATTAAAATCCATCAACATTTGCACTTTTTTTATTATTTTTAATTTACGAAACATTTTAATATTTATTAAAACATTCCTAGCTCATTATAACTAGTTATTCACTACAATGTTTCATGCTAAGTACTGACTATAAATTTATTTATAAGTTGATAAAATATTCACATCACTGCAATGAAAAATACTAATGAATTTAAAATGAATGTTCTCCAATGAGACGACGAGAGTAGTGTGGATCGAGGAATCGGCGGTGAGTGAATGTCAGAGTGACGCAATGTATACTGAAAGACTTGGAGATGAGGCCCGAAGGGCACGTAACCCCCACTACTGGTACTGAATAGGTCCACTATTGGAGAAGCATTGAAGAAACTTGTTTCTGATTGGTTGGAATAAAAACCCTTTGCTCAATATAGCCAGTCCCCTCTATTTCAAAACAACCCTTCGAACATATCCATCATCCTATCTCATGACGACCTCCCTCGCCACCCCTTTCATGTATTTTTCATTTCTGTCTCTTTTTGATCTTTGATACTTCTGTGCTTCTTATCGCACTTTTTCCACTTTCCTCTCCTCACCTCAACTCTTTACCTCCTTTTTAGATCGTAATACGATCTTCGAATAATCGTTTGGAACCGATTGAACTGCAGCTTGACGGATTCTGAACCGCGCGTGTGTCTGTCAGTAACGGTTTTTAAATGTAATTATATTGATTCGCCACAACCGAAATCTTTTGGCGCGCTTTCGATTTATAGCAGCTAATGTTTAAGTGTCGTGATCTGTTGGAGTTTTTTTTTCTGGTGTGAGTGGAGACTCCAGAGGGGAGAAGACAAATTATTTCAGAAAAAAAAGTCCGTTGGTGAAAAAAATATTCACACCAAATTTGGTGGTATACTCTAGTCCAAGAGAAAATAATCGATAATGCATACAATTATCGGACCCTAACGAAGAGATTATTTATTTGAAAAAGGAATCTATGCTGAAAAAAATTAGATCTGTAAAAAAAATGCTTAACATTCTATCATGATCGCTTCCCATACTCCAAAATCCTGTGAAAAAACATACGGGTCGCACAAAAGTAGCGAGACAGGTAAAGATGGTGTGACAAAGAGAGCAAAATTGTAGGGATGATGGAGAAATAAGTGAAAAAAAAAATTCAAAAAATCTGTGAAGATGCTAGTTTTTGAACTAACGTGCGCTTTCATTCTCTGCGATTCCCTCTCCTGTCTTACTTTACCCCGCGGGGTCTTTTTTTTCTTTCATACCTGACGCGGATTCCCCTGAAAAACGTAAAAAAGTAGAATGAGCAGGTAGACATATATTTCCAAAGAAAAGGAGATCGAGATTGGTGGAGTTACTATAAAATATCTCAGTTGATATCAACTTTATTCGTGAATCTTTCACCCCTCTATCGTTTTTTTATTTTTTCGAGGGTACGCAGGTAGATTAATTTCCTTTTTTTCTCAAAATTTGCATCACCAAGGGGATGAAGGGCATGTCAATTTTTTTGTAAAATCCACGATTCTTCGTGAGAATTTTCTGTGAGAGTAGAAAAAAAAAGGGAAGTAATTTTTTGGGGTGATTTCTCTTGGTTTTAATAGTCGCCATTGCCATCATGTATTTCTCTGTACCCTTTTTTGGGAAAAATAAACTTGATTTCCTTTTGTATAATAATCTTGTAAAGTGCAATTCTTCATTCTTCCAGGTGAGACCTTTCTGGTTACCGATAAGGTAAAAAGGCACCCGTCACTTTCGATACTTTGTTCAATCCTTCACGTCCATAATCTCTTGCTTTCTTTATTTTTGAAAAGGCTTTCAAGTCGCAATTGCATGAGCATACCTGCGAAAGTGACGCGAAAAAAATTGTCCGTTAACATCTCACCAGAAAATATAGAAAATAACGGTTTTTCTCGCGAAGCTTCCATATGTACGCAGTTGCTGAATCCTTCAAGACCATCAGGGAACATACACCCATTAACTGTCAAAAATACCTCCAGTTCTCCTTCCACCTCTACGTGATACGCTATTTATTATATTTTTTTCGCTATTCCAACAAACTCAACCAACACATGGAAAGACCTTGGAGAAGTACAAAGAAGCTAAGGATTACCCAACCTTCACATTCAATCAGGATTCGTTTTTTTAACGTAAATGTTTTTTTTTAGAATCATGCTTAAAAGATATTTAGGGTCTAGGATATACTGAAGAAAGATAAATAATTATTTTCAATACAGGATATCTGCTGTAAGTTGGTGAATATCATTTTAATAAATCAGTTTTATTGGTATAGATAGATTGATGCTAGGTATCATCAACTGACCAGTCTTGGATCAACAAGATCCATGTGAATGTAATCAAGTATTGGAGACATCGAGTGATCTAGTAAACCCATTTAATCATTTGCACGAGTGACACAGTAACTAAACAACTATCCATCACCCACACAGTCACCAACAGAAATAGTTCATTTTCCCAATTTCAGATAAGGGTGAGATCCACAATAGCCAGCTGTTCCTTGCGTCAGTTTCAACTAAACCCAATCTTTTTCCCTCTCTTTCTCTAATAGTCCTAAATTCTACTCAAGACCTGACCTCATACAATAAGCTCAGTCCTACATGACCACATTGTCCTGCAGTCATGCGAATACATCAGTCGAATCAAGTCAGGTGATACAAATTTTATATGATATTTAAATAAGATTTTTTTTTTTCTGAGGAATAGAATTTTTTTTTTTAATCTATTTGAATTGAGGAAAAAATTAGATGTTTAGTTAGAATGACAGTTGATTCAGTTTATGTAAAATTGATGAATAAAAAATGATTTCAGCTGGAAAAAAAAAGTTGCCAAGTCATTGACAAATAGTGATCATCATAAACTACAGCAGCAATAGAAGATAAATGAAAAAGAAATATCGTTATTTTCATGGCTGAGTCCAATTTCGCGGTTGCATCCCTCATTTTCTTTTTAGTTTAAGAAACCCGCCTACAAAATTTATTTCATTTCCTTTCTCATTTCTTTATCCTTACTTCCAAATCTATTTATTGATTTCAACACGCTTACCAAGACCGTTTACATGGCAAACTTTCATATTATTGCCAGAAGTTAAACTATTTTTAAATGTAATTTAATTTGTTGGAAAAGAGTTATTTTGCTTTTTCATCTTCTTCAACAACACCATGAAGAATCAAAAGAAAACATGGGACCAAAGTAGCATGGTGATGATCTTGGACGAAATATCTTATTATACAAAGATATGCGATCGTATTAAAGCGTATAGGATTTTTTTTTTCCAAACATGTATCAACGTTGCAGCCGAATGCTTAAGTAGCATCTGCTTGTTCCCTACGTCGTCGCCATTCTTTAGCTCTCTTACGCAACTTAACAAAGAAGACGGGCCCACCGTAGTGTACGGGGGAGGTATATATAAAAGTAGCGGGGATCTTACGCGTTGTATTCGTCGCCTGTCAACCGACTTACGATTTTATTAGGGCCTTACATCATTCGATTATATTTCTCTCAGTTAGCTTCTTTCAATGGACCAGTCTTAAAAAAATCAGTCCCTGCTCGATCAATGCATTACAATACAATTTTCCACATTATTATTACCATGACAATTACTCGCTAAATATCTAGAAAAATTTTATAAAACATTGACTCGATATGCAGCAATAGCAGCAGCAGGGAAAGCCATGGACAGGAGTAAAAAAACTTAGCAGCCAATTTCTCGAAAGAGAACAGCTAAAGTATTGTCCTGATCCAAGCTAGAGCTGTCCTGGCGGCGCTAAGGGGTCCAGACTATAGACACATCAAGAGAGGGGAAATTGAAGGAACAAGAAAGGGGGAATACGAGCCAATAGAATAACAGTGTTTTCTCGTATGTTTTGAGTTGGCAGAGTTGTCTTGGCAAAGGGTGAGAAGGGGTGGAGAGTGAGGACTGGTTTAGGTGTAGACTTGTGGGGTGAGTATACTCAAAACCGTTAGGTTGGTCGTGTGCTACACTGAAGGCACGTGGCTACTCTCTTTACCTCTTTTTTTTCTCCTTCTCGTACCAGCCTCCATACACTTCTCACATGATTAAGGTAGTACATGCCATGAGCTGCACTGATAGGATTTATTTTTAATAAATAACGTTTCATAAATGTCTGCTTTAGCTAAACAACTATATCAATATTGGACTTGGAAACCTCAGCAACTGTCAAAGTGATGTGATTTGATTTAAAAAAAAAGATTAAAACCAAAATAGTTGATGATTGATATCAACTGATTCTACCAAGTCAACTTCATTCTGATGATAATTTTTGAAGTTCAATTGGTTTTTTGGTTTTTATAAGTATGTTTCTTGATGAATTAACAATATGTTGATGGTATACATTAATCAGTGATAAATCTTCCTATCAAGACAGTTTATTTAGAAAATCAATTGAACACCTTTTCCACGGTTGATCAATTGTGGAGATTAGGAAATATTGGAAATGAAATTACAGTATGTGGGATGATGTTTACAAAGCACAGAAGAAAGACACATGGTGTTATGGGTATAATAAATAAGCATACAGATATTATTATGGAGATGGTCCTGAAAGGTGAGGGTGCTAGAGGCAGATGCAGCTGATTTTGGAAAACAGTTATGGGGATCGTACAGTTATAGCAGACCACCATGCAGTCATCATGTAGCTGGACTGTTCCACTATGTTTTTAACGAAACCTATCTCGTGTAGCAGAGTTACTGACACAATGTGCTAGCCTGGGGCACGTGCTTCAACTAAATATATAAATAAGTATAGGTATAAGGTTTAAGCGGGTGTATTAAGGTGTTTCGTCAAAACTTGCAGATGTTTTGGGGATATTATATTTTATTGGTGAGTCATATATGGACGTGCAAGCCAAGGAGTGTCATTTCTAATGAACTGCAGTCACGACAAAATGCAATTAAAGTGTGTAAATTTTTTTTCAACATCTGGTAACATTTGTAAATATTTCAATGCATGGCAAATTTTTGATGGTAGGGTAAATGCGTTAAGTGCATCAACGAAGACGATTAAAAATAATCAATTTAATTTTTTTCTCAGAAAGAAATTATCTTAAATCATTTACTTAATTAAATAAAATACTATCTATAATAGTTTTAAATAAATTTCTTTAATTGTTTCTGATTGTTGATATTTTTTTATAATTAAATTATAGCTTATTTATGATTAATCATGACTATTTCTAGTTAAAGATCATGACAACTTGGTCTACTTGATGATATTGTTTGTTTATCAAATAAAGTTCCAGCAACTGGTCAGTTATTTGCTCCAATAACTTGAAGAAACATAACAGTACTTAACATGGTGAAAAAGAGTGTATGTAGAAGGGAAACTTTTTTTATTGCTCCGGTGAATATTCGATAAGGAAATGAGACTATGCATATAAAAGAAGGTATTTCCGCCAGAGGGGAAGTATGGAGAGTACGTTGAGTCCATTTGGAATTTGCACCCTGAGGGAGTTCCAAGTGATCTATGGTCCAGTTTGGCATATGCTGACCACGGAATACGAGCCACTAAAAAATTCTAGACTCACTAAATGTGTTTACTTCGAAACATTCATCATTTAGACCTGAATACGTAAGAATAAAATAATTGAATAATATATGAAGATGAAAGGTAAAAGGTCGTGAGCAACGAAATATTTAAAATACTTTGATAGTTCAAAAGGTGAATAAGTAGTTGTATGATTTAGCAAAAAGCAGAGTCGATCAGATACGTTTTTCATATCCTTCTGACGGTGGTCGCATACAGAAGAGGTGTGGGTCGCGTGTGGAACGCAGAGATTATTTGAATATCCTAGATTTAACATTCGTCCGGCGTACAAACCAGTGATTGTCAGCTTAAAAAGCTAGTCACGTTGCTGGCACGTCATACGACGTCAAACCATCCCTGACTTAGACCACCCCAATGTTGGACCCATTTTAGAAGATACCATGTAGGGTCAGCGAACACTTTACATTCTATTTTCACGCTGTACTGACCCTGAAATATGCGGCTTATTTTTTAGTCACTCATATTTTAACCACCCTATTACAATACACCCTCCAGTCGAGATTTTATTTCGAACATCATCGGTGTGAGCACAAAATGGCTCTTGAGAAACTTCCAATATCAACATTTATACATAACAAAACTAGTTAAATTATCAATTGCCTTTTTTATTTATTTTAAATTCATCATTAAATATTTTTCGGATAATTTAAGTCATTTTTATTGATAAAAATTAGAAATAAATTTGTTGAAATGAGAATAATAAATGTGATGATGTTGATGTCAGATTTGTTATCAGCTTCATTAGTGTGGTAATTTAAAATAAAGGTAGTTAGTAAAAATACCCACATAGAATCACGACTCACACCCCAATGTAACAAACGTTAAATGGGCTGGCGCTTTATGCGTGTCACCGCCCTCGCGATGTTTTCACGGGACGACGAGCACCCCCGTTCTTCAAAGCATACAGCAAGTTGCAATAAACCTAAAACTGTATATATATATATATATATAGAATCATATATACACACTAGACTGGACTATATAGACTAAGGGTTGGTAACCAAGTTAAATAACGCTACATTACCGTTCTCGTCGATATACGAAACTTGGCCAAGTGTGAAATACTTTTCAGCTTATCAAGAGGACACAGAGCTTTTTTTTGTTACCACCGTATTGAGCTTACACACTCTAGCTTTATTCATTTGAAATTATTTTTTCATTTGTTTTCAAGCATCAATGCTTATCATTTTATGCATTGTTGTGGGAAATGATGTTTAAATTAATTGTTGGAGAAAAAATAACAGCTTTTTATTCTAATGATTCCATCAGACTCTTTCTTACGGACTTGGTAAAGGATAAATGTTATTCTTTGTTGAAATTACGGTTGTCTAGACAGGCATGTGTGGTTTTCTGTGAAATGACAATTACCCAGGACTCTGAAGCAACTTCTTGTATTCTTTATTCTTCCAACTACTTTGGATAACACAGGGTCATTTGCGATGCTGATGGTTATACTAAGATTCACATCAATTTAACGGGAAACTATTGAAGGCGTTTGCTACTTTACAGCTCGGTAGAATTATATTAAAAAAAAAAAGGTATAATTAAGGAATTGTATTTATTTCTTATATTTCTATTTAATAATAAGCTTTGTATACTTTGATTGACGTTGGATGGTTTAATTATTATAGAGTGTTTGTTTTAGAAAATATTTTTTTAAGAAAACTGAATGATTATTCATCTAAAAAATAGTAATATCACTGAAGTTTGAATTTTATGACCTACAACAGATATGGAGCCTGACTTATAGCCTAAATTAAACGATTTTTTATTATTACTATATAATTACATAGTTGTCAGGTGAACAAAATATGCAGTCAATTTCACCATAAATGTTTTTTTCATGTAATTTCTAAGTAACATTTATTAATAAATATTAAGATTAATTATTACTGTAAGAAAACAATCATGTTTAACCCATTTTTTTACGAAAAATAATCAAATTAATTATTTATTGTAGAAAGTTACATAATTATTGCCTCTGTGGGAGCATGTATCTTTGCTTTTCATATTTTCAAAGTTATTAACTAATTTAGTGATGATTTCATTGGAAAAAATGGAATAGTAGTGTTTTATTCATTTTATAAAAGGGATGGCAAATTTCTCCATAACGACGATAAGGGACGGACTTTAGAGTCAATCTTACTAATCATCAGCCTGTTGCAGTGATCGTACCACCCCCTCACGTAAGTTGGCTGGTGTACGAACATAAAAAACTCGAGGGTTGCACCCCTTGATGTCAGCTGAAATTCTTTCGCCCTGACATTGCGTGCTGGTAGATAACAGGGTACTAATTGATTATAAAATAAAGCGATGAGGGCGTACTTTCGACTTATACGATACAGATCTTATCATTTAAATGGTTATTAAATATAAATTAACCACATATTGTCAAGTCAAATATATTAATTTGTCGAGCTTAATTCATTGGTGGTCTTGGAAAAAAATTTTTAGAATAAATCTTTTGTTAAAGATATTTATCAAAATATTTTTCATTTTAGAGTAAAATGCACTCTAAAAAATAATTAGATAGCTGTGGAAAGAAATATTTAAACAATTAAAGAATAAAAATTAATTATTAAATAAGAATTATTAAAAAATTGAATAATGATGATTTTTGATTTCAATATAAAGTCGTTTAGAAAATTAAATATTAAGACACTTGTAGGCTATTAATTAATAAATAATTAATAAGAAAAATGTTATTTTAGTAATCATTTTTTATTTGGATCCAAAATTCTATTTAGTTATTTTAAAAACTGTAAAGCCATTTTAACCTCCATTTTAAGATCCATTGCTTCAATTCTACAATTTTTAGAATGTGTTGAAATGACTGACGTCAAAAGTGTACTCGATATTAAATTTCTATAAATAAATTATAAAATTCAACACACCTTAAAGTGTGTAAAAACGAATTGTAAAATGTAATAATTTATATGTAGAATTTAAATATTGAATTCACTCAATTTTTCATCAACTAATGTTTAATTTTATGTTTCCTTTTTGCACTTTTATATCACTCGAGCCTTTTCTCTATTCTATCTGTAATAATTATCAGTTTATCAGAAAATTGTTAAGTTTTATAAAGCATTTAAAACTAATTTAATAATTATTTATTCATTTTAACTCATTTTGGAGCAAAATAAAATTTATTCTGCAATAAAAAATTTATTTATAAGAGTGGAAAATAAAAATAATATTAATGAATAGAAAAATTATTACATTTTCTGATAAACTGGAATAATTATCCTGCATGAGAAGTATTAATTTAACAATTTTTTTTTTTGCGATAACAATAAATAAATGAATAAATAGGATATGTTATTAGAATTAATCGTTTTTATTAAAATGAAAAAAGTAAGCTACTGAATGTAGAATTGTCAAAAAAATTTACTATCACTAAATTATAATAGATAGAAGACTCATTGAATTTAATAGAAGCATGACCTCAATAAACTAATTGTTTTTTCTAAATTAGTTAATTATTCGATTAAATTTTGTGTGGCAAAAAACATTGCAAGTTAATTATATTCGATTAAAAGATCTGATGTCAACGATATTATGCGATGAATAGCTTAAAGAGGGGCGGAGTAAGAAATAAAAAATATCCATGATGTAGTGGAGGCGTTCGACAATTTATTGACTTCATTTGCCCGCGTTCATATTTACAACGTCGTTACCAACAATATGGCGTGTATTAAATTGTATGTATATATATATATATATATAGTTCAAACATTATCGAATTAATCTCATATTTTTCGACGCGTGTACCCAGATAATCAACTCAATAAAAATTGATTATTTTATTAATAATTAATACTCGTATTGCTGTATTGTATGAATCCGTTAGTGGTTTGTTTGGCCACCTACATTTTTATTTATGGATAAAAAAAATTCATTCTAAAAATCAATAATTACTTTTATTTTTCAAGAATAACTGACAATGGTTTTTTATAGCACATCAATACAAAAAATTATTCCCCTAATTTTATTGCATTTAAATAAAAATATTAACACGTACATGTAAGTAAATATTGGTTTATAGTAAGTAAAATATTATTATAATTATTAATATTAAAATTGTTCATTAAAAAAAAAAAATTGGATAATTTTAGTTTTAGTTGAATGTGAAATATGAATAGAAATAATTCTTCTACATTAATGAAATCATATTTTTAGATCAAAATAGTTTAATTATTAATCATAATATTTTTAAATAATACACTACTACTTGTACAACATGACACGAATGAAGGATAAGAATAGAATGGATTCAAAATGATGGCAAAATGAATTCAGAATGGAGGCAAGATCATGGTATTTCTATTGTCATTCATCCTGTCTTCATTTGTGCTATGTTATACAAGTATTATTATTTTATTTAAAAATATTCTTGATCCAAAAATGTGATTTTATCAATGAAAGTCTGATAAAATCTATTCCAATATTAATTTTTTTATTAAAAATGTTACGCTTTAAAAATAAATAGGTGAAAATCATTGAAAGCCTTTTAGAAACAGTGAATATTAGAACAAAACAATCTCCGGGTTCAAAATTAACTTTTTACAAAAATAATACAGTGTATAAAATTTCAAAAGTTGAGTTTGTAAAATGGCGAAATAAAATAGTTTACTTCAATCACTAAATTTATTTCTAAAAATGTCAATTTCTAGACTATCCATAATATAATTGACATTTTAGCATTTTTATTGATTTAAAAAATTTCTAAAAGGACTCTCTTACCCTAGTTTCCCTTAATTTATCCTTACAAAATCATCACTATCTATAAATCAGTACTATCCTTATCATCGTAAGCAATGAATATTCTTTACTTCATTTTCAGAAAACATTATATTCATTTCCAGATAGAACAACTATCAATCTTCAGAAACAATGATTTTTGTTAGAAGAAATGATTCTTGGAGACCCGTAAACCCTTTATTCAGAGCAGAATTTTTGTTAATAACATGACAAGAAGCAAAAGTGTTGGAGATAAGTAAAAACTAAAAAGATGATAGCCCAGAAGCGAACTCAAGTTGATTCGTTCCCTCTGTGGGAACGACACTCCATTGATGGAATCACCAATTGCAGAGTTATTGGTTTAATTGCTAATTGCTAGTCCTCTTGGTCTTAGCAAATATAATGGCGCCGCCGACGCCTACGAGATCGAGGATGGTACATGACACGAATGCCTGTGTCTTTTCCCTTCATCAACGTCCTTCTTATTCTCACGCTTATATTATACCATTACCACATTTGGATCCAAAGATTTTAAAAATATTCCATCTTTTATGCACTGTAATTATATTCCATTAAGTATAATTAAAATGTATTGAAGTCGTAATGTAATGATTAATAATGTCATTGGGTAATAAATCACTGAATCATAAGAGTATATAAAGAAGTCGAGTGGTAGTGACGGAAGTCAGAGAGCTCTGTGAGAATATGCCAATGAAAAACACTCAGGTACACATACACGTTTGAATGACTTGAGTAAGTATTTCTTGAATGTCTTCCTATGCCTTTTGCGCGCCAACTTCCAGGAAAGAGTTACTATACTCGTTTTCATTTCTCCTTACGCGATTAGCAAGACGCTCTGCAGAGTCTCCACTGGCATCTTTATGTACCTGCATTCAGCGAAAAATAGGAAGAAGAAGTTACAGAAGCTGGTGGTGGAAAAGAACAACAGAAAAGGACTAAGGTGGGGCGAATAATAAACATCTTCACACGAAAGCAATTAAAATTTTTAAATTTGATATAATAAGTATTATCAGTAAAATTTGAATTCATATCTCAATTATTAAAATCACATGTTATTTCAATGTTTTTTTTATCTTCGAAAATGCTTTGAGAGATATTTTAGTAAATAAGCTATGAAATATGTTGGTTTGAAATTTAATTTTAAATATTTAAAAATTTTTATTTCACTAAAAACATTTTCAGGAATAATTTTTTTCAAGTCTTTGAATAAAATGACAAAAAAGTTGAATTGTTCAATAAACTTTTAAGTTAGCAACAATTATCATAAATCTTTATGATGATTTTTTTTGTCATTTCCAAAAAATAAACTTTTATGTTAAGAGCTGAGGCTTTTTGACTTTGATAGAAATTGCAAGAAGAAGAATAAGTCAACTCTAGTGGACCATTCAAGAATTCACAAGGAGTGAATTTGAATTCGCTCACCCGAGACTACATTTGAAAAAGGTTTAAGAGAGCGAGTAGTCATAGTAGTAGTAGTAGTAGTCTCGATGGAAAAGCGTTGCAGGATTTCAAGCGGTTAAATCGAGAAAGCGAATGATACGGCTACTTTCGAATGAATTTAAATGACAAAGTGACCGAAAGTTATTCACGATTCCACTTGAAATTATTTGCATTCCAAGTATGAAGCCAACGATCATGGGGGAATTGAATAGCATCACAAAATATACGTAGGAATGTATAAGAAAAACTGTGATGTAAAAAAAAAAAACGCCACTGCTGTATGCATTCAGACCAGACGTCGAAAGACAGATACGTTGATGACATTGGAAATATTCCGAAATTGACGAGAAAAAAATTCTACATATGCGTAATGTCCTGGGTAATCGATGGATGACAAGCATATTGCATTGTGACAACCATTTCCATGAGAATGAATCTGAGCAAAGGGGGGAGCCCTGACTTTAGGGAAATTTTGCTGAAGCCAATGCTAACAAAAGAAACTTCCTCAATCACTTGGACAGGTGTGCAGCAGTTACGACATGAATAAATCATCATAACATTCACTCACAACCATGCATAAAATCTGCAACTATTGACAGTTAAATTCTCTGACCATATTTACTTTTCTACACCAACAATCATTTATTTTAAATATTACCATAACTGGACAAATAGATGCTAAATTTGTCAAAACCATCAAAAATCAATCGAAAGTGTTAAATTCTATGAAAAGAATTAATTATCATGTTGATTTAACATATTTTCAATACGAAGAAAAATGATGGCAAGGGTTTTCTTCCGGTATGATAATTTTTACAAGAAATGAAAAACTGAACTCTGGTAATTATTGAAGAAAAAAATTCAAATTCTCCAAAAGCAGACTATTTAGGAGTATTTATCTATATTAGGTGGATTTAAAATGCGAGAGAAATGGAGCAGATGGTGATAGTGTAGTACGAATCTATCGGAAGTGAGTCAAATTACAGAGGTCTGTATAATATTAATGACTCCTAATGACAAGCCCCTCCCAAACTCCTTTTGCGAATGATTCTTTCAAGTTCTTCTACGTATTCTCATCCATTTCTTATGTTTATATATATATGTATATACCTTTTGAGGGCACAAGTAGTCTCGAGAAATGAGTGGCAGGAAGGTCTATCAAGGATATGGATTCAAGGAATCCACATTAAAATAAAATTACTAATTGAGAAAGAGGTTGATAGTAATAAGACAAACAACAGACTTAATGTAATAAAGTAAAACACAGGTTGGCAATATGCTTTTTCTTACTTTTCCCTTTTTATGCTTCTTATTATAACCAGATATCGTTGAGGTCCAATTGCTGATGGGCCTGTGAGTCTCTCCCTAGTTACGACCGGTTCGAGATTTCCAGGAGAACGAGTGGGAGGAAAGAAGAGAGGAGGAAAATAAAAAAAAAGCATACTATAGATTTTTTGTCTCTGACTTCTGTTGAAATCCTTTGAGTTGATTTTTTTTTTATTTTCCATTCTCTTATTTTTCAGTCGAACCGTAACAAGGGGGTGAAACGATTTACGCGTTCGAGCACAACCAGTCGTTTTGGTACGCGTCGTCTGAGGCCTCGAGCTGTCCTTTCTGCGACTTTTAATGATCTTCGGAAGAAACAGAGACGCGGAGGAATAAAAAAGTCAACATAACAGAAGGATTCTCAAAACGATGAAGGCCAAACTTCTTAACTTTCCATTTTACTTGCTGACACGTCGTTACAATACCACTGTCTTTATATTTCAATAATGTTTGTCACTCATTTTCTTATCTCTTTTACGGAAAAATTTCCAACAGACACGTAGTATGCTACCCTCGTAAACGTAAAACGACTAGTGCAAATTCATGACACCTGTCGTCACCCAAGATCTTTTTTTCTTGACATTGAAGGTGACGACAATAAATTGGGGATTCAATTAGAACCTAAATGAAAAGAAACATGGAATTTTAGCAAGTAATAAATTATCAAATATTTTCACCCCTTAAAAGTTTGATTACAAAAATAAAACATTTTTCTTAACCCAAAACTTTTGATTAACCTAGTCTTACTTCAACCTATTTTCCATAATTATTTATTAATTGCAAGATTTAGGTGCTAATGACCACCATTATCTATCAATCTACAAGATCATGATACTCTGCAATAAATTTAATCTCAATTTTTTATAATTAACCATTATTTTAATCATGGTATGTTTTTTTTCATCAACGTTGTCAATAATGTTATAATTCCTGAATGTCATTGAAATTTGATTGTTTCTGAATGATCAGCATCTAGCTTTCTTGGTAGGTAATTTTGAGTGAAGACAAATTATCTCCATTAAATGAATGAATAAATAATTGCTATTCGAATTTGGATAATAAAACATATGTATGAAATAACAATTGATTGATGGCATTGGTAGGTTCAAATCACAATACAACAATCAATGCACAACGAATTGGAGTCACGAAAAATGCTAAACTTTAGCAAATAGTATAGAATTATCTAGACGAGGTGACTTTGATTTTTTACGACATCCTCTTGTTCGAGGATCCAATGATTACTGCATCAGTGTATTTTGTGCACTTTTAATACTAAAGTCGACGAAAAAGTTGATGGGTCGGATAGGCTTGGACTTCTTGGGATGAGTAGAAATGACAAACTGTGCCGCTCGCAAATGTAATTGACTTTATGGCGTGCTTTACGTGGAAATAATTAGCTTGACGATAAAAGGGCACCAAGGGTCCAAGAGACGCCGCCACAGGAATTTTAGTTCAGCTTCATAATAGCCCCCTTATTTCCATCTTGTCTTGTAAATTGCGAGATTTAAATTCTACTTTCATTCACAATTCCACGGATTTACTTAATAAATCTACCGAAACATTAAAAATCATCTCTTTTCTACTCACCTTGAACGGATTCCGGGGATGCTGGCTCTTTATCGATTCTCCCGAGCGTGTCACTCACTGGAACAAAGGACGAAAAATTCTATTATACTTCAATATAATAAATAAATATACTATTACAGCAAAGAAAGAACAATATAAAAACCAGGGTTATATTTAAGATGAAAAAGGAAAGAGAATATTTCGGAAATGAGATATTTATCTCAGACCCAATCAACCCGAACAGAGTACTCAGCTCCAATTGAGTTTCAAAAAAAAAAAGGGTCGAAGTCACCCCACATTCTCCAAGGGTCAATCGATCGATATTCAAATAATCTATTTGCCACCCTCATGCAGACAAGTAAAGCTGCTGCAGGCTCTAGAGCAAGATGCTACCATGTCCAGATGACCGTCATACGTCACGTGAGGGGCTGACCCATGGGGCTACCACCTACTACCCCCTTGGGGGTCACTACTCACTCTGGACTTTCAACCTTATTCAGATAATCCTACTTTCCTGATCTCTCTATATCTTCGACGACATTTCAATATTGTCTGATAATCTCTCTGTATAAGAATCCCATTTTTATGAATAATAAAATACATATTACTCCTTTTATTTTTATTATATTATCAACATTTATCTATCCCATATGTTATATATTATACCTTTATAATTATCTAAAAGACTGGTATTACAATTTAAATTATTTAGAGACCAATATAAGAGCCCACATAGTTCTCATGATAATCAGACTTCATCAACAGCTGCAAGAATCATTGAGAACCAAATTTTCAATGTTTCATATTTACCCGCATTATGTAGATTATTTTGAATATTAAACCAAGTAGTTTTGATGTGTTTGTGATATTGATACAAAGGAAATTATGTGATAAAAGCTTTTAAGAGTGCACTAAAATATTTGATAAGAAAGGACACAGATGACCCTTCAATCGATGGATTATTGGAGCAGGAGCTCTCTCTGGAGTGTCGTAAAAAGAAAACAGCTTAGACGTGGAAACTTCTTTTCCTCGTTTGTACCCGCAGTGTCTGAAATATTTTTCATGATGTGTTAACATTCCTATGCATTTGTATGCCAATAAATTATTGATACAATTTAATAAAATAAAAGAAAAATTATTGAAATAAATTCTGGGAATTGGAGTAAATAATTTTTAGCAGAAAGACCGACAGATTGTATTCGTGATGACTTATTAGATTACATTATTAATCAGAAATGGGTTGTGAAAACACAATGGTAAATTGCATGTTGGAGATATAAACGTGTAATTCTTTCTTAGTATTCATAAAGGTCAACATCGAACTGCACTGCAGGTATCCTCTGGCTATACACGTACATACACTTTACCATCAAGTACACAGGTGTTTATAAAGCTATATGTCTTCTAATAAAGGTTCAAGTGTTATTCTCTAACATTAATAATTATTATCGTTTTATGTTCTCATAAAAGATATTATAATTTTCATGTAAAAAGATGCATAAATATATGATTAATTTCAATAATAATTGTATAATTTATGCATGCTGTTAAAAATGAATTCGATGTTTAATATACGGTGAGAAAATAATGCAATTTACGATTGAATAAATTCTAACAGTGAAGTCTGTCAGAAAATTAATAACTAACTGACAGGACAATGGAAAGCAATTGTTTGTGATTAATTAATTATTTTATGTAATTAATCAAATAAATAATTTTTACACTTTTTTATTAATAAAGTTGTTAGAAACTGTTGTAAAAGAATGAGTTATTGTTTATAGATTTAACTATTAAATTTTTTATTTTAATGTTATGATTTTTTGTTGCAAAATATTTTAAATATTTATTGCTAACTTGGTATTTAATTACTTGTTTCGAGTAAGTAGATTTAAGTCTTATCTTTTGTTTACATAAATCAGTTTTTTAGGATTTTAACACCTACTAGACACTTTGAACATCAAATGCACAAAAAATACAGCAAAACTAAAAGGATTATAAGGAAATAAATTAATATTTTACAATATTATAAAACCTTGTAATATTTAATCATCATCAAAATGATACCTTTATCATTTTTTCCCAGAAGAAAACTGGGTTCTGGTGGGAAAAAATCAATCAGTTTTGTTATTTATGAAATAAAAAATTGATTCGAGGGAATATTTTGAAAAAAAAATCGACAGCTACCGCATAATAAAAAAAAAAGAAAAATACATGCATACTAGGCCTACTTTGCTCCCAAGAATCAGCTGAAATATTAATTGTGACATTTGAAGGGGCTGTGGTTGAGCCTGTTGTGGTTATTCCGATACATTTTGATGTAGAATATGATGTGGGCACACTACTATAGAAAAGTCTCGTCGGACGCGTAACTTATTGTAATCATATCGAGTCTACACTCAAGAGAGATTTTGGGTTTTTTTTTTAGTGGGATTGCTATGAATACAAGATGTGGCTTTGAATCTGGTTTGCGTGGATACAAGTTGGCCGATCATCAATTTTTAAAAGCTTCCATCATACACAAGTTGAATCAACAATATAAAAATCTATGCTTCGTGTTTTCTATTGACATGAAAGAACTTGCAAACCAATATTATGATGAATTGAATAAAAATAATAATAATAATAATGATAATAATAAATAATCATATAATTATGTATGATTAAAGTATAATAAATAAAAATGATTTATAAAGCACAAAAAAGCCTAGGGATTTTATGAAAATAAGAATATTTTTCTCTGGCATCAAGACATAATGAGAAAAGTACAGGGGGTGCGATAATGGCGGCCGTTATGAAGAAATCAACCCCACCTTTGTAACCACCCCTACTTTTCCTTATTCTCTGTTACTATGGTGACCGCCTTGTTCAACGAACCATCTCCCTTTGCTAGTTAAGAAGAAAGTCTACGTCTTGAGAGCTTTCAGATGCCTTGAACAAAAGGGTTGCTAAATGTTTCTAATGCCTTTTATTCTAGATTTTTACCACGAAAGAAAAGTAAATTTTATGAAGAAGATAATAAATCTTTCTCATTTAATACCTTAATGATAACAGCAATTAAATATTTTTAATTAAAATTAATTATTTTTCAAAATTTATCATTTATTAAAAAGTCACAGTGAGTGTAACTTAATTAATAGTTGAACAAAACCTAGAAGATAAATAAATTATTAAAATTATAAAAAAACTACAAATTAAATTGTACTAAATTTTTTTTTTTCATTTATCTTTTAGGTTTTAATGTCTATCTTCAAGTGTGCTTTCCCTTTATTTAAAAATTCAATACATTTAATTTAATAAAAATTATTTCAACTTATTTTCTTCTTATTACTGATGAGTTCTTGCTGTAAACTTTTTGCTTAAGCTTGAGGGATTTTCTTAGCACACTTTTCTATTGTTTCTAATAATAAGATGAAAAGAAAAAGATTGCAAATTTCCGGCCAATTAGAGCAACATAGAGCACGAGATTTATTGATTACATCAAAAGAATAGACTAGATGGAATAGTAGAAAAGAAAAACATGAATCGATCCATCATTAATGTCTGTTAATCGCTCTCAAACGTCGCTAATCCTCTACAGAAACTGATGGATTCCAAAATAATTGCTGTCCAAGTACGATGGGGTGACTTGATCACGCCCATCGCAGATGGCCAAGCCTGACAGAAAAACCATTGTCAGTTGGAGGGTGTGACACTGGAAAACAAGAAAACGAGGGAAAAAATAAAGACAGCATAAAAATATCTCCAGTTAGAGAAAAATTATATGAAATTGATGAGACTATTCGGAGAATATCTGCGGAAGGGTTATCGTAGCGCGTGCCAATCATATAATACATGAAAAAAAGGGTCTCTCTCCACCCTTTTATTAGTTTCCGTTCTTCTCGACCCCTCGGACATACCCTTACCATCTTAATGCTGCGTCATAATCGTCTACCCCCAACAGATTTTATTCCTAACTGGCCGCGATCAACACCATACATACAACCTCCCTGTTGACAAATTTATGAGTTAATGTATGCATCTTTTTTTTTATTGGGTTACATAGAAAATAGTGCACCATCTAAAGAGACTTTAGATTTTTTTTTATTCAAAACTTTAAATTACACTTTTAGTCACGATGTGCATGGATGAATTGTACCCACTTCAAAGACACATTGAGAAAAAAATTTACTTCATACAAAAAATATTTCATTCGATCTTAATCGAAATTTCCAATAGTCGCATTAAAATCGTTATATTTAATCAAATGAATAAAATGTCATTTGTTTTCAAACTTGTAACATTAAATAAAAAATCAGTTCATTTCATGAAATTTTGTTCTCAGTGCAGAGGCACTGTGATATCATTTTAATATTAATTGCTTTAGAATTAGTAAAAAAAATTATTTCATTATTTTGACTCATTTTTAATAAAAATCGAGTTCCGGTATTGAATACAATATAAAAAATCATTCTCTATGTTGCTAACTTGATAAAAAATATTATTTTACACTCGTATTATTGAGGCTTTTTTTTCAGAGTTCAACTGTAACAGCTTTTTAATTTATTCTTATGATTTTGTCTGTACACAAGTGCTATATGAGCCATGTAATTATAAACTTCAATTTTTTTTAATCTTAAGGAATAAATTATTCAGCTTCTTTTATTACTATTCGAATATTTTTTTCCAAAGTTAGATAAAAATTTTTATATAAAAAAAAAACTAAGCAAAAAAATTATTGTGAATCAGTTCGAGTCATTGCTATTCTTTTCAAGAGTCTAGAGTTGCATTTTATGTATGACAAAATTATTCAATGCAAATGAAAATTGCAATAGAAATGCAACTTTAAAATTTTCAATTAAGAAAATTTGTGATATTAAATTTTTTGGAATAATTTTTATCACACTTCTGGTTTTCCTGAATTTACTTCCAATATCCCAAATATAATTTTTACCAAAGAATTCTTTCGATAATAAATAAATAAATTGAACAAGAACTCTTCTAAGAATCCAATTATTTAATAAAAAAAATATAATTAGATATATTGAACTAAGGAATCAAATAAAAGAAAACATAAATTTACTAATTAAATTGGACTGTAGGAACAGCCTTATGTACCTCATATGTTCCTTATTAGATTAAGCTCCTGAAGTAACCCAGATATACTTTGATATATGGTATACTCCAAAATATCAAAATGTATTAAATTACGTGTGTGAACATAAAACAATCAACCATTAGTGATACACTAGACAGTGCACAAGTTTATTCCTCAAAAACAACCATCTCTAATTGCTAGATAAAAAAACTCTGCAATTATTATTGACAGTAAAGGAAATGAGAAATAAAAAAAATATATATCGATAAAAAGGAATTATAACAAATTATACAGCAGTAAAGAAATACAAAGTAACTTATTATAAAGTAATTACATTATTTATATCTTATATACGAAATAATAAAAATAATATATTACAATCAAACATAAATTATGAAATGTTGTATCATGTTATATTGAAGGATTTTTATCGATTATTAAATCTGTAGTGTTAGGTAATTCATTAATTATATAGATCCCAGATAAAATGTCTGAGCCATGCAAACAAGCCTACAGGTACATTTTCCTTTTTATCTTGTATCCACGTGCAAGTGCAACTGAGTACATGAAATATGCATTAAATGCAAATGCGGGGCGTGTGTGCCATTAAAAAATAATAACAGAAATTCGCCTTAATTGGCACAATAGGCATACTCGATGTGCTTGTTTACAATGAAGCCGGTGTAACCCTCACCAAGTCCTGACAATTAAACTTGATGTAAGAGATAGATCCTGATGCTGTTGCTACTTGCTCATAATTACGCGGTAATTACAGAAGTTTGTCGGCAATTAACTTTGTGGATATCATCGTCTCATACCAATTTATTTAGTATTCGTTTCCCAACCTGTGAAAATTGTCTTCGATTCTTCTCTTTTCAACCTTATTTTAACTTGATCCAACAAAATATCAATGATTGGAAGACTATTTTTGCTAAGTTATTTAATACAATTATTTTTGTCTCCTCCCTCGGAAGAATTAATTATCGATTAATTGTTTGAAAAATAAGAAAATAATTAAATTGATTTTCTTTCAAGTGAAGTAATGTTATTATCAAGCCAGATCCGCTATACTTTCAACGATTAATTCAAAGTAATATATTTCGACACAACCTAAACTTATTTGTTCTCATATTGTTTTCTTTTTTTTTTTTATCGTTAATGTGTATATATAAGGAAGCAAGAAGCTTCTTCCTATACTTTTATTTCTTTTACCATTTGCGACACTAACCAACCAACCTCCTCCTGCCAAAACCACTCACGTTGGATATAATATATCGTCTGGATTAGTACAAACCCCTTATTGTTTTCCACTTCTTGAAACACCCCGTTGGCATCCTATGATTCTTCCCCCCTTTGTACTACTCTACCCTCATTCGACCATGTTACTTCGTCATTTCTCTTCCGTTTCTTCGCACTTCTTCCAACTCTCGTATTTGTAACTTAATTATCAGAAAGACAACGCGAATGGCTCATCAAATATGAGCTAAAGAATTCCCAGGTATAGTAAATTTTCTATTTTATAGATAACTTTCTCATAAGAGTTTATCAAGTTTCTATGAAATTATCTGCTTAATTTTATTAATAAGATGGTTGTTTATTTAATTCCAAAGACTGTGAGAAAATATTCATGTTCATTGTAACGATAAAAGGTTTCATTTTCTCTATTTTAAATTATAATTTATAGAATTTTAATTATCTTCAATCTTAACACGTCGTTGTAAAGTCATTTTTTTTTTTTGTTTAATAATTGTGTATTAAAGTATTTGATAATTTATTATTACTATATTTAGACATTAACAAAAATCGACAGTATTAAGTACTAAAATATTTCCTCGTGGTTGGAGAACAACTCAATTGCGCGAAATCGAATGAAAGTAGCTTTGAAGGCATGAGTGGGATGCAATTAATTAACTTAAACACCATCTTGGCTTTGGCAGAGCCATGAGAAATATTATTTAGTACAAAAGAACAATGCAGATAAAAAAGGTATAAAGTGACCTGGACATTATTCTTTAATCATCAATTCTGTTGGTCATCTTGTACATCTTTATTTACTTATTTTTTTTTTTTTTTTGTTATTCGTTGAAACGAGTTTTATGAGGTATACTATTATTTTCCCGCGGTAATAGAGATCGCAAATTTTCACGATTACCTCCTTAGAACATACTCGCGTCAGGAGGAAATAAGGTATCCGGTTAACGAGGGCTCCAACTCATAACGCTTAATTAAGGCGCGGCTTACGAGAGACATGCGGGGTCGCGCAACACTGAGGGTACCATCGGACGGTCTTGGAGCCTGATCGTGACCGGACTAAGGTCCAGGAACGCGGCCAGATCGCTCGATAACGATCTGATAAGCCGCCCTCCCAAGATCGCCACGAGTCTGATGCAAAAACGCGTTCATATACAAGCGGATACATATGTCTTGATCAAACGTTTATTCAACCCCCACGACGACGCTTTTATCTTTATAAAGTGTTCCTGGATTATGTTTGATACTAATACATTTATATTTTTTAATTTATTTTTACATTGTTGAGATGTTTATGCTTTTTGCTTTACACTCGCACGCTCTAAATAAATCTCTAGTTAGATAAAATCATCAATAAGTGCTCGATATTTTAAACTAAAACATTTTTTGATAAAATAAATTTTAAATAGTTATTTTATGATAAATGAAAAATACTGGTGACCATTCAGACATTGACTATTTTGCTGTACTCAATCGAGAAAGTTTTAAAAATTTTATTTTAAAAAATATAAAATGCGATAACTTTTGATATTAAATTGTTGTTAAAGCGTTCATAAATGTACTTAAATATTTTCTAACAATGAATCAGTGAATATTTACTATTTGAAGTGATAATAATAGCACTAATTCAAACAGTGATCATTTTACAACTGCAAATTAGTGCATTTTTAATAAACGTTTAATAAATTACCAATCGTAATTACCGAATTATTATTTAGCTAGTAATTTACACTACACTATTTCACAGTGATTTTCACTGAATTTTTTTTAGAGAGTAAAACATGATGATGATGATCATAATATTCTGATAGTTTAGATTTAATACTGTCACACATTTTTTATCTGACTGTATAAAAAGTGTGCACTATATAAATTTGATAAAAACTTTTTTTATTATTATTCCAATATAATATTTAATTTTGATAATATTCCCCTGCCATTGATAATTAAACCTAAATTACTATTAACCAAAAATAAAAATTATTTTACAAAAAAAAAAAAAAAAAATTATTATTATTGTTTTTTATTAATTTGAAAAGTATGAATGAAAATCATTAGCAAATGACTGATAATTAATGACTTCGTGTCAAAATGATTTTTTTTCAACCATTTACAGTAATTATTTGAAATAATAATAATTTTAAAAAATTATCTTTTGTATTTTTTTTTTTGTAAAAAATGAACTGAAAGGAAGGTCAGCGAGCAATAATAATTATTCAAAACTACCGATTATGGAACAGAACCTGACATTCGAGCCATTGTAATAATCCTCTTAAATGTAGTTTACAAGCTTACTTTGAAACACTGCAAGTGCGTAAAAATATATTTTTAATAAAATCAATAGAATGAATGTGCTATTTTTACAGTTTAATCGATTTACGCACATATATATTTATATAAGAAAACAATAAAAATAATTTTATCGACTCAAACATCCTGTTATCACTCCACCATGATCATCATCATCATATGATAATGATAATATAAAAAATTAATTTATAAAAATGTATACAAATATTTCATGAAATTCCATGAGTCAAAAAATCTATTCTTATCATCATGTAGGAGTAGAAGGCGTATGTAAAAAAAATACCACTTGATCTAATCAGCAGTAAGAGGATGAGCTCAAACAATAAGGCAGTACTCTATAAGTCCATATACATACACTGTTACTACAGCTTGGAGTGTGGGGTTGGAAAGTAAATAAACCCTTGCATGAGAAAAAAACGTGACTAAAAAATGGCGAACCCCTCAACGACCCCAATCCAATTCAGATGTTCGTCTAATCACAACGAGAGGGTTGGTTTTGCATTTCTGTCCACCATTTTTAATCAGTCATTTATAAAGTATCAGTATCTGTATATTTATCAAATAAGAAATAAATTAAAAATTTAATTTTAATTTTAATAAATAAAATAATATGAAAATAATGTAAGTAATTATTTATGAAGTTCATTTACAGCATAAATAATTGGCAAATAAAAATCAATTATGGTATTTTTAACCATCCTGAGAACGATGCAGCGAGGGATATTAATGACAGATAATATATCGCATACAGATAAAATGTATGTGAATACCAATTAAAGTATTCCATATGATGCCTGTGTCTTTAAGATACAGAGGCATTTGAAAAATCAGTCCAAAGAGCTCGAATAAAATTTAAACGATTCCAAGAATAATTTCTGGCCCGTCGGAAATGCATAGTTTAAAACGTGTTGCTCAATACAAGATAATTATGTTTCACGAATAATTTACGCGTTGCACTCACTGTTGGATTTACTGTATATTTTCGCAGCTATTACTGTAATTACCAATCTTATTTGCAATTCATAAACATGATAATTATTTCACTAAATAAAATTCATAAACACTTTTTACTACAACAACAAAAATAACTTACATATGTGAAATTTAGACTTTGCATCTGCATGCATTTTTTTATTTAAACGGAAGTGACAGATTCCGACAACCATTTGAAAACGTGTTGACACTTTTTTTTTTTTTGTAAACAAATAAATATCCACTTAGTTTCGTAAATAATTTCTACACACTTAAACAAGTTTATACATGTCTATACTCCATAATTGATTAATGACTTAATTAATTCCTTTTTTTTTTTTTATTTTTAATTAGCGCGGCTTAATGAAGCCGAAAATACTGTAAAAAAGTAAAGAATGCACAGAAAAGTATCCGAGATTGCTCAAGTTCGCCAGACGGGGGCAACTTGTCTACTGGTAAGCCAAGAGCTGTCCGTTCGCGATGGTCAGCATTGCCCCTCTTCTCAGCTGGCCTGGGGTCTCTTTTCCCTGCACCCCCGCGCGTCATCCTAACCGCCCCCTTCTCAACATGAGGGTACATACATTATCCACCCCTGATCCTCACCCGCACGTTCTCTATCTATAGGTACACACATATACTTCGTAGTTCGATCTCTTGAATTATAGAAACTCCCTCTCTCTCTCTCTCTTTTTGATATGCTTCAACTCAAGTGGGCTTTTAATTTCGGCTATGTTGTAAAACTTTACTCTTTTCCTAGTTTTCTTGGACCTTCATTGGTCCTCCGTTCTTCCTAATAGCATTACAATATTATATTACGTCAAGGAAAAATTAGTAAAGATGAAAAAGATACATTATTTTAATGTCTTACGTCATCTCAAGGACCATCTTGGGTCTTCATAAATAGCTATAAAAGTTGTTGTTGGGTCATAAACGCGATATTTAGGATGCAAAAAAATGTTTATTTTATTTTTTCTATTGACTGCGGACCAATGGAATGTAAGTGCACTTTATTTGAGCAATAAAATTTCGAGAAAAAAAATATTTGCATAGATTTCCCAGAGCGTGAAATGGTCAGAATATTTTTTTTTTTTTTCAAATTCTTTCATGTTTCATGAGATCAATACGGTGTAGTTCCTTTTCCTTTTTTCTTTTTTTTTTTGTTTAGCTCTATTTCGTAAAGCGATGGATTTTTATGAACTCCGTATCTCAAATTATAATAGATGTTTATTGGTAAATTGCTAAAAATTAAGGGAATCATTTAGACGATGTATTTACAATTAATTACAACTATACACCACGTTGCGCTCAATTACTCTACACCCAGATCGATGTAACTGATTATTTAATTCAGTTAATTAATCAATTGTTATAATTATTATTGCCCTCATCCATCGTTATTTAATAGCTTTTGTGAAATAGATATCATTTAAAAAATTATTTTTAATTATTTAATTTATTTGTTCAAAAAAATACTTGAAGCATAATAAATTTTATTAATTAATTTTTTATACACTATATGAAAATTAATGTCTTCTTATTAAGAATTATCGATCAATAATAGCTTGAAAGATTAATTAATATTAATTCCTGTATTTGTATTCCAAGCAGGAGCATAAAAATTGATGAAACAAATGTGTAGTTTCCAAAATTTCTGACATACTACCGATTTGAATGCTGATCTGAAACCTCACAGATCTTTAGTGGACCAATAAAGAGGGTGTAGAATATAGCGAGGGGTTGATGAAAAGAGGGGGTGAATTGTTGAAACAGGGAAATGTGGCACATTTTATATATGCAGCCGGCTTTCAATTCTTTCGACACAGTCTGTTATACAGTAAGTTACAATGATGTAGCAGTTAGACTTTTTCACAGATAACTAGGATATTTAAAATAATCACAAATTGCAAATCATCACATCAGTCATCAATGTACGAAAGTTTGAAGTAAATCAAGTGCAAAAATGTTTTATTATAGCAATGCATTGAAGCTAAAAATTTTATTCGTAAATTTTAGTCTGATTGTCTGAATTGAGATGCTTGCAACATTGATGCAGAATACACCCACGCTGAAAGGACTTAGGGTCAGCCGGCAGAATCTCCCTGTGGCCTTTTTCTCTCTTAGCTCATCTGTATTATCCCCCCGTGCTCGCTGCATTTGACCGGAGCATTGTCCAGCAGAATGGTCTATTGTCGAATTGAATCATCGGTAGGGTGGAATATATATTCAAGGATGGCCGATGGCCAGTGGCCATTATTGTTACGAAAACTCACAAACTACCTTCTCGACAAACGTGCTATACACTTGAAAATCTAGAGCATAGATTTTTAACATCCTGTCTTTAAACGTACATACATACATTCACATATTAAACTTAAATGTGGCGCGAGTGATGCTCGGTTACTGTTCCAATGTGAATTATTGGTTTAATTGTACGCATTTGGGGTAAACCCGCTATGGTGACAAATTTCCGGGACTGTCAATATAGTCCTTTTGAAACAATTTCTAAAGCCACGCGACTTTGAAAGGACCATTTTACCGCGTGTCAAAACCTTTCCATCTGGCTTGGGATATTTTGAAAAAACCCTTTGGAATTTTAAGCTCTGCTTAAACTATCTAGAAAAATTATCACGATTAGTTGAACAATAAAAAACAAACTCTCTTCCTAATATACAATAGCATTTAACATAACGTTATATTTAAAAAAAAAAAAATATTTGAGGTTTTAAAAATAAAATAAATACCAGTTGATTTGATGATGATAATAAAAAAAGAATAAAAATGAATAAATTTACGTAAGGATTATTTGTAATATTGTGTGATGACAATGAGAGCAAAATAATGTTTATAATCCCAATTATATAAAAGGCGAAAAAGAGATGACCAGCAGTAGCAGAGGAGTTTCAGGTAGCTGAGTTGTTGATAGGGCGAGTGAGGGTATTGTTCCAAACAAAGGTAGAAAAAGCAGGGGTCAAGCGATCACATTTGTAAGGGGTGCACTGTGCTAGATGTTTCATTGTAGGCCTGTATATGATGATGATGATACTGCTCTTACAAGTCGTGTGTTATGACTGTGGAGATCAAGTTGAAGGTCAGAGGTCATGTCGTCAATGAAGACAGAGAGGATGTAAACTTCATCAGTTAGTATATGAAAAGCCTACCTTTTTTCTATTGAAAAAAATTCAGTAAGTTACTTGTTTACGTCATTTACCCGAGTCTAATTATTTAATAGATCATATTTATTATAATCATCTCAAATAATAGCTTAATTGTTCTTTCAGCATTTATCTGTAGGATCTGGAGATAATAAGGTTCAATTCTGAGGTTGCAAAATAACTACTTTGAATACAAAAATTCGTAATGGCTTGGTATTAGAACTGACAGCAGCGACTACCTGGATGAGGGTCATGAAATTTTTCTAATTCCCGGAGGACTGGTTGTAGAACACCCGGTATAGGAGAAAGGGCGTTTGCACACGAGTCAGTCAAGTTTGAGAGTGACATGCTAATGTTGGGTCTACTGCTCGACCTCACACAATACACTTAAGACTCTCATTACGCTCGTGCCCACGTTTTTGATGCGTGCTCCCACATTCTCGACTAAAAAAGATTCTTTTCAAAATCCCTACATCCGAATTATTAAGATCCTTTACATTGTATATCAGAAATAATCGTATAAAAAATTTACATAAATGTGGAAATGACTCTAAATGAATTCTAATTTTTTTCGGAAATGTCACAAAAAAAAAAATGAAGAGATATTTAAATGACTGAATGACAAAATATGGAGAAAAATATTTTTTTTTCTTCTTTTGAATAAATTTTATTTTATTCATAAAAATGTGTGTGTGCGTGTGTGGGTTAGAGGTGAAGACCGTATTCCAGATGGTTTTATAATTCTCTTGAACTGGACTCTTAGGAAGCAAATAATAATTTAGAAGAACAGTGCCTGAAATTAGCAGGCAAAGGCTAAAGAATGATTTTCCAAAATAACATGGTCGGTGGTGGATGGACAATAGAGGGCAATTTCCCGGGAACCAGCTGCTACTTCCTATCTGATTTATCATCTCGCCTACATTCTACTCATCTCTTTCATCCTCTTCATTTTCTTTTCTCCACCCACCGTAGCTCATTCGGCATCTTTTATATATTCGTTCGACAGCGGAGAATAATTAATATCCAAACTTATCGTTTAATCAACTTAATAAATAATCCGGCGCGTGCTACAAACAATGAAAACGAGGAAAAATTTAATTAAAAATGGTCGAAGAGTTTTAATAATTTGTGATATATTGGAAGATATATTAATTCTGGAATAATATTTTTCTAGATGTCAAATAAATGAGCAGATGAATTATAATATTTATATTATATAATAATAGTTATTTGTAATAAACTTTTATTTAAAATATTAGAAAAAGAAGTTTCATTTTTTCAATAAATGTTTTATAGAAATACTTTGTGTATTATCCGTTAAAAATTTTAATTATATAATGTAAATGTGTGTTTATAATTTTAGACACTTATTTAAATAATCCACTGTACATTAATTGATAAATTATATCCTTTAATGCTAAGTATTAATTTTGCTCCAAAAAATAAATTAGTTCTCATATAAATAAAAATTGCATAAAAAACAGTAAAAAACCAAACATTCTTATTCTTCATTAATTTAAATTATACAATAATAATTATTTTCCTATATTGAAACACTAAAATCATTCATAATGAATACGACTAAAATTGGATAAAATGATTCTTGTTTTTTAATCTAAGGTATGTTAGTTATTACAGGTGTGTAAACTCATTTTGATATTAAAAATAATTAGAACCATAAGTATCTATAAATATGATAATTTTAAAGTCTTTATATAATTTATTCAATGATAAGAGCATCCGGTTTATTATTGATAACACTTTTTACAATAATTCAATATCAAATAATACCATTTGCAGTTTCCTATAAAATAAAAAAATAATAATTTTGGTCAACATAATAAAATTTGCATTTGACAACTGATTAAACATTGATTGATAATTGAACCTAGAACTAGCTATATAAGTAACTGATTCCTAATGATCGATTATTGTACATCTTTTTTTTCTAATTTATAGAAAAAGGTCGGTGTATTATTCAAGATGATAGTCTATTTTGCAATACTGAAATTGTGCTTCTCAGCAATTTTTTTAACAACTATTATTAATGCTCAGTTTACAAGAGTGGTTCAAATTCCTACTGGCCGAGTCATAGGTCTCTATGACCACACGGTTGGTCAGAATATGCTATATTCATCGTTTCTAGGTATACCTTATGCACAATCACCTGTTGGAGATCTCAGATTTAAAGTATGACTGCAAGTATTTAGATTTATCATGCTATCAATTAATACTGACGAAATTATTATTTTTTTTTAGCCACCAGTAAAAGTAAACAGCATTGGATTTTGGTCAGCTACATATGATAATAATGTATGTGCACAATATGATGTGGAGACTAGACAAGTCATTGGAAGTGAAGATTGTCTGTATTTAAATGTCTACACACCAGAGGTACGTTGATATAAATGTTATAATAAACATGGAATTAATTATAACATATGTATGATAGGTTGTTTTTAACTCAAATATGCGAACAAACAGAGCTGTGATGGTTTGGATCCATGGTGGAGCATTCATGTGGGGTTCAAAGAAGAAATCTTACTTTGGTCCAGACTTCCTAGTAGAAAAAGATGTGGTTGTTGTATCAATAAATTATCGATTAGGTGCCTTTGGTTTCTTGGCTGTTGGTAAAAAAATCAGCGGAAATATGGGTCTAAAAGATCAAGCAATGGCCCTACAGTGGGTGCGAGAAAACATTGCTTACTTTGGTGGTGATCCAAATAAAGTAACCATCTTTGGAGAAAGTGCTGGAGCTGTTTCTGTTGAGTTACATCGATTATCTCCACAATCAAGAGGTAATATAGTAGGTTTAAGTTCTCAATTTCATGAATGCAAATTTATTGAATTGTCTGTTATTCAGGACTATTTAGAGGTTCAATAGCTATGAGTGGATCACCATTGAATCCTTGGGCTTTTGCTTCACGACGCGATTCTAATGAAATGAGCAAAGACTTTATCAAAGCTTGGAGCGCAGATTGGGGCAATGCTCGAGGTGAACATATGGACTTCAATCTTATGGATACGTTTTTGGATGAATTGGTTGATGTTGTTCGAGAATATGATGAAAATGAACCAACTAGAAAAGAAATCTATCGGGAATTAAGAACTGCAAGCACAGAGAAAATTGCTTTAACCACCCAACAACTTATGAATTCACAGGTAAACTATTTATTAGAAACTAAACATTTATTAGTTATGTATAGTTATTATTTATTTAACACTTTCCACTCCAGATGACTATACCATTTTTACCAACAATTGAACCAAGCAGTGTCAGAAATGCTTTTATAACTCAAAAACCCAAAGATATTTTAACGAGTGGACAATGCAATGCAGTACCTCATATCCTGGGGTACACTAGTGATGAGTTTATTGGCATTGCTCCAAGTATGTAATTTATAACTAGTTCGTACATATTCTTTTGTTCTTAAAAGTCATTCATATCTTTATTATTTATTCTAGTATTCAAAACTATGTATCAAAAATTATCTGGATTAAGATCAGTCGTAGAAGCTGCTGCTTCAGATGCCTTTTTCGAACAAGGCATTGATCAAACTCGAAAATATTTAAACACATACTATCCAAATACACCAATTTGGTCATATGTTAATGCATTTGATTATCCACAATCATTGCACAAAGTTGCTGGATTGAATGAACCTGGATGTGGCCATGCTGATGATATTGCTCATATATTTTATGTTCGTAGTAAAAACCAACCTACCGACAGCACCAGTTCTATTGCTAGACATAGAAATAAAATGGTAACATTATGGACCAACTTCGCCAAAACTTTGTACGTAGAATTCATTTTATTCTCAAAACAGAAGATAATTAAAAGTTAGGTATTCATTGAGTTGTATACTTCTTTTAGGAACCCTACACCCAATACTCAATATGGATGGATACCAACTACCCTCCATGGTTATCGACTCAGATTAGACGATCCAAATACTTTGAAACAGGAGCTCGTGCCTGGAACTACTCTGCAAGAAGCTGGCGAAGCTTTTGAAGAATTTATTTACGGATTCAGTGTATAATTATTAACTGTTTTGTATTTGCTGATATCAATAAACTGCATTCAATATTGTATCCATTGTAAGAGTAGTCTTGTTAAATTTTATTCCATTCACTTCTTCTTTCCAATTGCCTCAGAATTGTAAGGGTGTTTTTTAAATTCATTTACTACTCTCTAAAAAGGAAACAGTGAAAATGATGAAATACTCAGCAAAATCAGTGAATAGTCATTGATTTTTCAGTGTAAATTGAACCACTGATTGAATCAGTTATAATATATTCACTGATTTTGTAGAGTACTTCATCATTTTCATTGTTTGATTTTTAGAAAATATATTATTTAAATATTTGACATCAGTCAAATCAAACAAATTGGTCACTAACTTCAAACAAGTATAATAATAAAAATTATTACCGGATATCATAAAACATACTCGAATTATTGATAAGACAATTTGACATTGGGCTGAATGTCGAATGTATCTGTAATGTTTAAAAATGCATTCAAGTGGAAAGCATTTTCCGATATGATGAAAACAATTTGAATTATCGTTAGCACGACTTGACATTGAGTTAAACGTTGAGTGTAATTGTTATCATGCAACTACATAAACCTCCATGAACCTAAACTTGATTTAACACATTTAAACTCATACACCCTTGAAAAATAAATATGGCTTATCAGCTTAATGATATTTTCCGCATTCTTGTAATAATTTTAATATCAATAGTCATTGAAAAATTGTTTTCATTGAGCAATCGATCAAATTTATTATGCATTCATAATCAGATCGTTAGTATATATTAGATCCATTTTTTGATAAGACTCATTATCGATTGATAGAAGTTTAAAACTGGATCAACTTTTTAACTTTTAGAAATAGAATTAAATTTTATCAAAATGATTTTACATCATTCAAAATTATTTAAACTTATTCTCTTATTTATCAGCATCCAGTGCTTGGTTGAAGCGAAGATTCGACCTTCTAAAACCATTCTAAGTTTTGACGGTCTATTTAAGGGGGTAGTAGAAAAGACGGTGCTGAGACAAATGGAATATTCATCATTTAAAGGAATTCCTTATGCAGAACCACCAGTTGGGAATTTGCGATTTGAAGTAAATACAATGGCAATTATTTTATTCTTTCTATTGTTGTTCGTTTAATATTTACATGTTATTTATTATATAATTAGCCACCAGTTAAATTCACTCGAAAAGGTAAAGGTACTCCTCTTTATCAATCAGTTTTCTCAGCTACAAAAGATCCAGATATGTGTGTACAATATAATGCAGGAAGCGATCAAGTATTAGGCACTGAAGATTGTCTCTATTTGAACGTTTACACTCCAGAGGTAAAAAAGTTTATTAATTAAATATGTAGCAAATAGAATAACATTAATTGTAATTATGAGTAGGTTAACTTCAAAAGAGGATTTGAAAAAAGAGCTGTCATGGTTTGGATCCATGGTGGAGCTTTTATGTGGAATTCAATCAACAGCACCAAGTTTGGTCCAGATTATCTTATTGAAAAGAATGTTGTTGTTGTAGCTATGAACTACCGATTAGGAGCACTTGGTTTCTTAGCTTCTGATGATTTAATAAAAGGTAATATGGGATTGAAAGACCAAGTAATGGCCCTGCAATGGGTACGAAATAATATTGTTTACTTTGGTGGCGATCCAAATAAAGTAACCATTTTTGGAGAAAGTGCTGGAGCTGTTTCTGTTGAGTTGCATCGATTGTCACCATTATCGCAAGGTAATGCATAAATTATTTCTTTTTCCAAGCTTATCATTGCTTTTTGTTTAAAGAAATTAATTTATTGAATTTACTTAGGATTATTCAGAGCATCAATAGCAATGAGTGGATCACCACTCAACCCATGGGCCTTCATTGACAAAGAAACTGCTGATGATATGAGTGATGAATTAGTAAAACTTTTCGATGATGATCTAGGCTATCCTGGACTAAATCGTTCTTTATCTTTCTTGGAGGTAATGGGCGACAATTATTATCAGCTACTTCGTGAAGCAACAATTGAGGGTCTTACACCAGAATTAAAAGTCAGAATATTAAAGGCAGCACCTATTAATGATATTGTGAGATTGGCTAATGAAATGATAAAAACTCAGGTATTTAATTCTTAAATTGTGTATTAAATATTAACTACTATAGTGTATTGAATCAAGTTCAATGTCATGGTTTGTAAAATAAAAGTTATCAGAAAATTTAAAGCTCATTAGGGGTACAAATAAAAGTATCTATTATGTTGCTTCTAGATGCATCTACCATTTATGCCAACAGTAGAAAAATCAGGATCTTCAGGAGCTTTTCTCACTGAAATGCCAAGAACTTTGTACAAGAGGAAATTGTTTAGCAGTGCACCTCATATCATAGGATACACTTCTGATGAGTTTATGGGTATCAAAGAAAGTATGTATCATTGCAGCAAACATATACTTTTCAATGCTAGATTATTTATTGAAAATTTTTTCTCCAGTTTTTTATTATGTTTATGCATATACTGGCAAAACGATAAGTGATGCTACAGAGCCTCTTGTATCTGAGCAGCAATTTTTCACTGGTATTGATCAAACATTAAAATACATCAAGAAGAAGGAAGGTGTTACTGTATGGAAATATGAAAACTCATTTGACTATCCCCAGTCATTGCATAGACTAGAAGGAATAAATAAAGAAGGTTGTGGACATGCTGATGATGTAGCTCACATTTTTTATATGCAAGGTAAAAATCAACCACTTGATCTCTACAGTGACTTTGCTCAACACCGAGAGAGAATCGTAACACTATGGACCAACTTTGCCAAGTACTTGTAAGTAGTTTATTTATTTTAACGATCGAGTGATAAATATTTGACACAATGAATCTTATTGTTTAGAAATGTTACGGCAGACACATCAAGTATTGGAAATCTTAGATGGCCACCAGTGGAAAAAAATGGATATTATCTTGAATTTGATAAGTCACCAAGGCTTGTAGAACTTAGTCGAACTGCTTTGGAGGAGTTTATAGAAGATAGCTTGTAAACGAGACAAGTCATTAAAATCTTTAAATAATTTGAATAAAATTTAATCAAGATACAACGTTAAATTAAATTATAAATAATGCAATAATTAATTGTTAAATATGATATGAGTTTATAATTTTAAATCTGTTAAAAAATATTCTATAAATTAGTCAAACAAATTTATGGAAAGTTATTTGTTCAAAAGTTTTTAAAATATAATAAAATAATTAAATAAAGTAAAAAATTATCTAAAAGACGTTAATTATTTATTTCGATCAGAAAATTTTGTTATAATCCTTTGGAATAAAAAATATTTAATTATATTAATGAAAATAAATTCATATTGACATCGTCAAAAGTGTAAAAAAATATTTGAAACATTATTTTACATTAAAAAGCAACATTAAAAAAAAAGAATAAATGACTGGATTTACTCGAGTGAAGCTCGCCAAGCATTCAAAGATTACATAGACTTTCATTAAAAAATATCATCCATATTATGTACACTGATGTAAATAAATAGCATCTAATATTACTTTATTATATTGTAAAATAATAGAATGAGAACAACTATTATTAAAAGTTAGTTTATTAAAAATGACAGATTCAAATACAGAAACAAAGACAAGACGTCTAATGTTAGCTAGTCTCAGTCTTAAACTGGAGATAAACAAACTCTCCCCTCGTTGCTATAAACAATCTAATCGTCAAGCAATCGTCGTTAACTAACAAACTGTTGTTAGTCAATCCATCTATAGATGGACACACATATATTTTACAATATTAATTTGAAAGATCTTGACCATTGTTATTGTAGTCATTATTATTTATTTATTATCCAGTTATATTTAGAGTATAAAAATGAATCCAAAAACGTGATATTATAAAAATTTTAAGAATTTCATTATCTTAAATACAATCCACAAATCACGAAGTCAATTCATGAGTATATTTTCTAATCTTCTAGTTAAATTTGCAATAAATTATGCAATCCATTCTTGAAAATAATCTATTAATAAAAAGAATTTTACTCCAAAGAAATAGAAAAATGTTCTTTCATGCTTCTTGCTTCAACAAAAAATGTTATTCAGTGAACTATTTCCAAAATGAATTCCTTGGAATAAGCAGATATAATATTAAAATTAATTACATGCAAATGATATGAGTTATAAGATAATGCAGTGCATACCCATGTAACTACTTATTGCGTGTCAAGTATCAATTGATGCATGTTGTGATCTTTCTGGCATAATAAAAGATTCACACCGAGTATTAATTGCATGTCTCGACTATCATGGTAAGCTCATCAGCTTGAATAAGAAAATGAGATACTACTTAATAATCAACACATTGAACAGATTCGTTATGTAGATACCTTTTGAAGGTTGATGCTATTTTTTCAGTTGATAAAAAATTCATGAAATCAAAAGATTATTAAGAAAAAAAAATATTCATTGAGTGACATTAATGATGTTTTCACAAGTGTAATGATCAGTTGAAGAGATATTTGTTTATTTCGATAGTTGATATAAAAGAAAATTATTTTTCTACTTATCTATAAGTCAATATTTATCAAAAGCGGTCATTGATATGTTTGATTAATTTTCCATTTCGACTTAGTTGAATCATCTATTTCTAGCTCATTACTAAATGTTTTTCCATCAAAATTTCTTTTTTCATTAATCATTCTCAATTACTGTTAATTCAAACACGTTGATGAATTATATTATTTAGCATGAAAAATTTCAAAATTATTCAGAACTAAAAAATACAATAAAATGCTTGATTGAGTGACAGTAAATTAATTGTGCGATATTTTGGATAGGATTTTTAAATTTAACGAAATTAGTCGACATTGAATTCTATAATATTGAATAATAATAATGATGATATAATTTATGGTTTTCTTCAAGGCGTAAATAATGTAATAATTTCTTATCGTATATTTTACGAAATCTTCCGCATTTTTAAACTGATATTTACACTGACGGCCACTGAAAGTTTTAGTTTAGTAATCGGGTTTACCACATGAACTGATCACGCAGTTGGTTGGTATATAATAGATCAACTTCTAACATTAAACATCACTATTAATTCTCTTCTTATAAATTAAACTCTTGGCAACTGCTATTGAACTTTGTCGGTGAACACATTCTTTAAAGTTCCTATTACGATCTCAGAATGATCTTACGTTGTTGGATGATCAAATTATTCTTTGGTTTTTTGTTTTTTGTGTGTTTAATCAACATCAATAAAGCAGAGAAAAAATCAAAAATTATTCTAGTGCGGAATCAACTTGTACAGGGTAGGATACTTCATACAGCTTTGCGAAATGTTGAGTATTCTGCTTTCAAGGGGATACCTTATGCTAAACCACCAGTTGGTGATCTAAGATTTAAGGTAAGGATTAATAAGTTGAAAAAAGAAGAAATTATTTATTGGAATTTTTGTAGCCTCCAGTTAAGTATGAAGCTGAAGATGTCAGAAATATTGTTTACCGAGATGGCCACATGTGCTTACAATATGACATAAATACTAAATCAGTGATAGGCGATGAAGACTGTCTCTATTTAAACGTTTACACACCAGAGGTAGGATAAGTGATAAACAAATAAAATTTAAACAGTAGTACATCAATCAATGATGGTCTTGCAGGTGGATTTTCCTAGGGATATTGAACAGCGAGCAGTGATGGTATGGATTCATGATGGAGCATTCTTATGGGGTTCCAATCATCAATCGAGATATGGTCCAGATTTTTTAATTGAAAAAAATGTAGTGGTTGTAACTATGAACTATCGACTAGGAGCATTTGGTTTTCTAGTAGATGATCATGAAATCAGTGGTAACATGGGCTTGAAAGATCAACTTCTAGCATTGGAATGGATTAAAAATCATATTGCATTATTTGGTGGTGATCCAAGTAGGATAACTATTTTTGGAAAAGATGCAGGTGCAGTTTCTGTTGAATTACATCGATTGTCACCATTATCGAGAGGTAATAAATAATAAATAAATACTTTAAAACACTTTACTTATCAATTTTATTTTTCTATCTAGGATTATTTTGGGCATCAATTGCTATGAGTGGATCACCTTTTAATCCTTGGGCATTTAGAAAAAGATACGAAGCAGAATATATGAGTAGAGAATTTCGAGATATTTTATCTGAAAGTGAACTTAAAATTGGATCAAAATTAGAATCTACTTGTCGACCACTTAAAAATTGTCTTAGCATGATTGTTCACACTACCCATCAACAGATGATGAAAAAAGTAAATATTAATTATTTTGGAAATATAAAATAATTTATTATTAATGATTTGTTTTCTTAATTGCAGGGAACTATTCCATTTTTACCAACTAAAGAGTCTACCTTAATAGATCATGCATTTTTAAGTCATACACCTGCAAAAATTTACAAAGCAAGACTTGGTAGCAATGTACCTCATATGCTAGGCTATACTGATAACGAGTCTATTGGTCTTTATTCAGGTATGTAAATTATAAATAAATATTTTGATATCTTGAGCAAGTGTTTATATCTTTACAGTGTTAAAAAGTATGTACACAAGAGCATACGCATTTTTCTATGACCCTATGGAGACAGAAAGAAACTTCAATTTCTTTATCAAAGGCATCAATCAAATGATATTTTATCTACGACAATATACTGATGCTACTGTTTATAATTATTGTAATGCCTTTGATTATCCAAAATCATTGCATAGAATAGCAGGAATTGATGAAGATGGGTGTGGACATGATGATGATATTGCTCATATTTTTTATGTCAAAGACAAAAATCAATCACTTGATCTTAACAGTGACATTGGTAGGTATAGGGAAAAAATTGTAACAATGTGGACAAACTTTGCCAAATATTTGTAAGTAAAATTTTTTTTTATTTTAATTAACTAAAGATTCAAGATGTTAAAGGGTGATATTTTCTTCAGAGATCCTATGGCAAATAATAGTATTGAAGGTGTAGAATGGCCATCAGTAACTTCAGATAGAAATTATTTATTAAAATTAGATAAAAACTTAATCCTAGAAAGGATTGTTCCAGTGAAAGATTTTAGAGAAACTGATCATGGAATTGATGAGTTTGTGGATCAATATTCTTAAGTCTGTAAGTACGTTTATAGTTTTAAGTCAGTGAAGATATTCTAAGTATAATTAAAAGTACAATTTTTCTATTTTTGTTAATGGAATATTTATTATTAAAAATAATGTTTAATTAAATCTATAAATATTTATTGTAACTAGAAGTGATAATTTATAAATGGAAAATTAATTTATCACTGTAATAGAAATAATTAAGCCAGAGTATTAATTGCATGCTCTGATCAACTATCATGTAAACTCATCGCATCAACTGTAATACAAATTGAAAAACTCCTTCAAAAATGAACGATCTAAACTTTAATCAGATTAAATAAATCATCAAGCTGGCAAATAAAATTCAAAAGTTTCCGTTAGATCATTTCGATAGGTGGGTGAATTGATGGAAATACAATATATGGTTTAACAACACAACTGGTAGGTGAAACGTTGATTTAAAGTGTCAACTATATGCAACCTGGTGTACAAGGCCCAAGGGAAGAACTGAGATATCACCCTCGGTCTTTTACTCTTATACTCCCTCACATCCCCCGGGCAATCTTTTCAATTTAAAGTCAAGTATTATAGCTCGAATTGCATTATGGTTTTCTTTCCCTTTGATCAAGTATATATAGGTGGTATAGGGCTCGAGAGAAGCAACGGAGGGCGGCTCCTTGTAAGCAAGACTCAATCACGCCGTTTAACCTCTGACTCTAAAACCGCTTGCACACCGTCTATATATATATTTTTTATACCCTTTTCAACGTATTCTCCTTCCAAGGAAGCAATTTTTACTGGTCTCAATTACCAAACTTAACTGACTCCTCACTGTTATCTCCAACATCTTCATCAGCTGCCCATCAAGGAAATAGTATCACGCTAAATATTGTTTCAACATTATCACACAGTAATCTACTCTTGTTTTTTTTTGTTTGATCTTGATCGATTATTTTTCTGCATCAACTGTCATGCTTCTTAGGACTTTTTATTTTCCATTGAATATCTAGTGTGATATTTTAGCAGGATCCACTGATCCAGGTGTTTAAGAGTGAATTTATTCTAGCTTCTTTTTGAATTAAATGTTAAATTCTTCTGGAGTTGGTTGAGTTTGGTAGTTTTAGAGTAATAAATATGTTACTGGTCAAAAGCAACAAATTTACACGGTTCTAACTGATAAAAATACAAAGTATATAGACGTGAAGTATTTTACAGGAGAGAATGAGGAAAAGAGAAGATATAAGAGGAAAAGAAAGTACCAATACTGTACAACGTTACTGACTTCTTGGCCGGTGCATATTACCGGGCTGTTAGAGGGCGGAGTCGGCTGATGAGTTAGCAACGTATTGACTTTATAATAATCACGTTAGCTTGTACACTGAGATCCATGGTATTACGCGTGAGTGCAAATTTATCTACCGGGTGAACTCATCTCGTGCTATTTACTTTGGCCATTTTATTGACTTGATTACAAATTTTTTCATTTCATTAAAATCCTTTATGTCTTTAGTATTTAATTGTTAAAAATTTAAGCCCAAGTATTTTTAGATCTCTATCGGTAGTTGGTAAATTAAATAGAGGATTGAAAATACTTTCAAGCCACCCGATAAATAGCTGAGGCGGACGATGCTTCAACGGTTGGCAGAATCCTGACCTCCAATCTCACCTCAATTTGCCTACACGCCAGCATTTCCAACGTCGAAAGTCTGAAGATCGGCCTATCTAAAATTATGATCTCAAAAATAACTTATTGCGCGAGAACGATTCTCAACCAAGTAATCGATAAATCGTTAAAATTTATATTCTTATTGTGAATTTATCCGACACAATATTGGAAAAACTTTTACAGAGATAATTCTAATATTTTATCGCTGAGATATAAAATATTTCAGTGATTTTAATTTTCCCAAACTATTTTGAATTATTTTCAACTTTATGGAATATTCTGGCATCAAAACCCACTACGTAAATCAGAATTCAATTTGGATCACAAGATCAGGATTATTGATACCAGAACAAAAGACTTTTCATTCAATATATAATTTCTTTCTTCATCCCCTTCAACATTTTTACTCTCTCATTATTTATTATAAATTAATATTTCGGTCCATGGAAATGGAGATTTAGCTTTCGATTAAGAATAATTAATTGTTCTTTTTCTACAACTATTTATATTCTCATACATTCGTCTTATGTTATTAAAGTGAGTTCACTTTAGCTAGATATTTATTTTTCCACACCACCCGGCGTACAAGCCCCTGATCGATTTAGCGCCAAATGTCGCCGTGTTTTACACTCGACAATAATAGTTGAAATCTATGTAGTCAATATTTCAAAGTCACCCCTTCTCTACTGCGTATGAGCATCTTATCCCTTGCGTGTCGACTCGGACACTGATTTTATGAAATCACAAAAAAGAGCATGGTATAAACCAACAGCATGTGTGTATTGATAGTATTAGAGTCGTCAATTTTTTATATACAGTGTAAAAAAAATTTTTCTTTTTCAATTCCTAACTGTGTACCTCCTGTTAAATTTTGTATGATTTTCTTTCACAAATATCATTCGTGCAGAGCGATTCTCATTAAACGCTTTTGTGGCATTTTCTATTATTCTTGGTTTTTTTTTCTTTTTGTTTATTTGATGGAATAGGGCAGGATTATGGAAGGATTCAATGAAGTGACCATGCGTATAGCCTTAAACAGAGTGGCAATCTTATACAACACGTGGCACGCGCGGCCCCACAGGAACGTCCTTCGCGTGTTCATATTTCAAGTGACCCTCTCAGCATGCTTTGAAAATCGTTCTTCTTCTGTCCAGAGTGTAAAAGGGAAGCACGCATGTTATCGGTCGTCCAGCAGTCGTTTAATATACAGATATATGACCAATCAAAATTCAATTTTATTAGAAAGAAAATCATTCGTCTTTCATATATTTATTTTTGCAGATAAAATATTTAAATGAAAATTATAATTCATCTCTAACTCTAATAGTTGATCATGAAATTTTTAAATCATTTTTTGCATTAAAATTTAATGATATTAAGATTTATAAAAGTACCATACTTTCGAAATTTTTTTTTAATTTTATCCATCAATATGTTTGTTTGAAAAACCCATTGAAAGATATTTTATAATTAATAATAGTATAGTATGGAGGAAACCTAAGATGAAATAAAATTTTTAGATAAATGATAACAATTATTGTTAAATAAAATTTAACAATTCGAATTCACTTTGTGCAAAATTTCAAAATTTTTTACCACTTTATTTCCAAAATAGTTGAATTTATCTGAGCTATTGCATTGCAAATTGTAGTGTTTTATTTTAATACACTTAAAGTGTTTTAAAGATAACGTCATCCATTTGATTAATAATTTAATCACTTTTAATACATTTGGGAATATTTAAAAAGTGACTACAATGTTAATTAAATGGGTGACGTCAATTAAAAAAAAATTTCAAGTGTATTGAAATAAAATATTTTCAGTGATTCTGCAGCTATAATAATACTACTGGTCCAAATAGTTGTATTAATTATCACTACCCGATTGATCATTAAATGGAGTTATTATTTAGTCATGACTCAACTGTAGCCAATTGTGGCCCAACTGCAGTCATGGGCCCAATCCTGCCCTGCTTGGGTATTTCGCAACGAATTTTAATGCTTTCTTTTTAGGGAAGGAAGAGTAAAGTGGACTGCAAGGGCAAGATAAAATGCTAAAAAAGGTGTATTAATTTATTAAAGCAAGCTTGAAAATGCTCATAACACTTTCTATTTATTAATGTATAAAAATTCATCAATATTAAATAATTTAATAATTAATTTATTATTAAAAGCTTTTCTACTCCTTTTCCTATTGATAGAATATTTTTGATGAATAAAATAACGATCTTATTACAACAATACTTTTAAAAAGGTTCCAATCTTGTTAATATTTATAATAAAAGATTGCAATAAGTTCCATTATGACTCCTACTAAAGTTTAAAATATTGATAGTAAAAAATTTTCCATTTTAAAAGGAAAAATTTAAAATGTTATCTCGAATATATTGAAAAATGATAAATAAAGATAGCTAGTTTTTCTCATGTAGTAAAGCAAAGTTATATTCCTTTGCCCATATACGAATACATATGAATTTCGAAGCGACGAGTTTATAGCATCCAACGGGTTTCCAGATGGTTTTAAATTCCGCGAGTCAAAGCAATGTTTGACATGGAAATGTTGAACGATGCATTAAACATGCCGCGAAGTAGTCGGTCTTAGTAGTCTATCTCTGTCTCTCACTCGCGCCTTAGCTTTATTGAGTCTCTTGTCGGCGACAAGGTTCTTTCTCAAAAAGAGTAGCCCCTAAGGACCGCGGGTTCCGCGGCACTCTCTCTCTTTTCCCGATCCATTGTCCAACCAATGTTTATTTAAGCAAACGAAACGAGCCATCGTCGATATCTTCGCTCTCTGCCCTTCCGCTTTTTCGGATTGCTCCGAGCTTCCGGCGCGGATCGATACCTTTCCCACATCCCCAACATAACGTTCAAGTGTACATTGTCACAAAACAAATAGCCAAATATATATAGTTATATTGTATTGTCGCATTTTCCTTGCATACTCTATTGATTTCCACATTTTTAGAATAAATTCCAAGAATAAATAAAAATCTCCCGAGACATTTGATTTGAAGATAAATCATTTATGCAATTTTTATAAAAGTTCTCTTTTTTATCAAACAAAATTAAAGAGAAAATATTTGAAGAATAAATCTGGAGATTTAAGACCACTTTACGTCTCTATTTTAGTAAGAGGAGCTCGACATTGTCCAGCAAATGACATCAGGTTTATTGCATTATTTAAAGAGCTTCGCTTGAAAATCGTCTTATTCACCCTCACGAAAGTGCCACTCAACGTAGCGGTTTCTACCCTTAGGAAAAACTGAACAGACTACAAGACGATTTTAAGGGTGACATAACTCAAGGAATGTATGCTCTTAAGTCATTTAAATATTCACCCTTTAATGTACTGCTGTTTTATACCAACTATTTCAAGATTTTTCTTCAATTCATGATAGCATATTTATAGCTATTATCAAAGTGTTCTTACCTGGAGAAACACCTTGTTTGGCTTGCAAGGTGATGGTAGTCCTCTGATCAGGAGTAGTAACAGGAACAGCAATTAAAGGTGACAGGTGTGGGTGTGATGTGACTCCAGTACTAGTAGTCGTTGTAGCAGCAACAGTCGTTGTCGTTGTCATTGCACAAACACTCAAGGGTGATGTTCTTTTGAAATTCTGTTGCTGCTGTTCAGTCCTCCACGTGACTTCACTGTCACCTCTCCACACTTTTCCTATAACAAAAAATATTATTTATTTATTTAATATTCTAGTTCACATCCAATACTATCACATAATCATTAATAAAGAAAATAATGGAACCATAGAGTATTATAATTCACATGGGAAAGAATAAAAATAAAATATTGACAGATGAAGTAAATGAGAAAAGTGCTTGGTATCTAAATAAGTTATATTTAACGTAGAAGCTTAATGTAATAACACAAATGCTTTAGAGCCTTATGTTACTAGACAGTTTTGTATACATATGAAGAATCTTACTGCAGAAATGATTTTTCTCCCCCTTGGTATTCTTGTAATTAGCAAACGCTCCCCTTGATAAAAGTACATATACATCCCTAGAATATTTTACTTTATGTATGTGTAGAATCGTTAATTTTCCCAGCTTTCCCTTTTTTCTTATAGTTTCTAGGGAACAATGACCCCCTTTTGATGTTGTTTCAGGCTGCAGTGTCTAATTACATAGGAAAAATCGATCGGTTCTGTATTATCTAGATGATATATATAAATATGTGTAAGTAACTACATTATTCCATTTGGATTTCTGATCAATTTGCCTCATCATGATTCGTTAGCATTAAAAATAAAATTTATCTTTATTATTAAAATTACTTCTCTTCTGCTCTACTTCATATGCAATTTATAATTAATGGGATAAAATTATTTTTGTCATGTTCAAAAACCTTCTATAATTATTTATCAACATTAATCTTTAAATATTATTAATAGAAAAGAAGGTTGTATTATTTTTTTATGCATCATTTCTTGAAGAATAAATTAATATTAAATATGGAAATCATGATATGAAAAATAAAACCACATAATATAAATGAAAATATTTTTCCTTGATTAATGTTCATTTTCTATGATGCTTCTATTATGCTGAGGATTTACTTATAAGTGATGCAGCTGCGTAAGAAGGGTGGTTTTATCCGGAAATAAAGAAAGGAGAATAAAGATAGTAACATTTGGAGGAGTATGAATGAGAAAACGAGAAGGATAAAAATGCTGATGAGACGTAAAATAAAACAAAGAAGAGATAAGAAAAGAAAAGAGAGGGTGGAATGTAAGTAGTGGCAATGGCGCTAACTAAGGGCGTCGGCTAATCAATATCCAAGGAATAACCTCGATTGCGATGTTGCCTGAATTCTTAATAATAAATTAGAATTTTAGTCGTTCAGAAAAACATTAATATCATTTCTTTTCTCTTTCAACCCCTGTCTGTGATATATTTTTTGTCAATTACGTCTGTGATATATATTTGAAAATTTGGAAAGTAAAGTCATAAAGCAGACAGTTTTGATTCAATTGTAATGGCAGTTCGATTACTCAAGTTGAGCAATTTTTATTGGAAATATTGAGAACACCGTCTTGGTGTTTGCTCTAAGGGGTTGGATGAAAAGAGCCTCAGGCAGTATATCTTCATTGAATTTTTTTTCAAGATACTCTTAAAGTAGCTTGCACGAGCCAATGACTCCTTTAATCTTGTATGGTGTTTGCATGCCTCAACTCCAACCCCTTATATATATCTAAAACTCACCCTCATGAAATTTAATTACTTCTTTTAATAAAATCAAAGAAACGTTTTTGTTGAATTTTTTTTTAAACAATTTTTCTATCTTAAAGACTAATTTTAAACAGCATTTGGCAATTTATATCCACGAAGCTTTTTTTTATTTTATACTATTGTACAATCCGAATGACTCCAGTATACACCCTCTTAGATTCCCTCTTCTTGCATTCGGAACCACCATTCGTCAGACTCGGCGTAAGTCCATTCACGGGTTTATCACTGTCCAGATAACAACGATTTACCTACACACGAAAGTTTCCTGGGGTGGAGTTTGGAAAAGGGGTTGATGAAGAGCAAGGAGGGGTTGGTTGGAAACCAGGACTTGGCGTCCATCGTACAAGCCAACTTCCACGCAGCATACAGTGTTGGTGGCCACCTTGCATTCGGGTGTATTTCTCTTTAACGACCCCCTAGAGAATTGGCTGACCCAACTCAACCCAAGACCCTTCACTGGTTCAGCATAATGGACCTCGCTGGTGCTTGTTCGCGCCAATGGATAGCTTCGTTTTATGTTCATTTAGGATAAACCGCAAAGGAAAATCTGCAAATCACTTTTCCATTGTCTTATTTTAGTTTGTTATTTTACAGTAGAGCCAATTTTAGAATCAAATAAAATAAAATAGCTCTTTCTACAATTGGCCATGGTAATGCTGCTCAAAATGATTTCTTTTTTCTGGTCTATGATTTTTAGATAGAGAGCCAGGATGGAAAATTGAAAATTCTTTCTTCTCATCCACTAAAGGGAAAATGTATGGAGTGGGTACAAACGGCGTTCGATATAAGATTAATAGTAGAGCGTGGACTTCTCTGGTCTACAGACGAGGGTGCTTGTCGATGGTGATTCTTCTTTGAAGGTGGACCCAAGGGTAGTAGCTAAATTGAATCGTGTTTAGGACACAGAAGTCGACGAAGAAAACCCTCTCAAGTCCTTTTCATACTACTTCATTGCAACACCTTATGTTTTTTTATCATCTGACTTTTTGCATTTATTTTTAAAATTAACTTTCCAGAATATATTTCTTGGTGGAGAATTATTATCATTTTAATTTCTAATGATCTCAAGGATTTATTAGCATTCTATCAATTTATTGTCAACACGTCCGGCCTTTGTGATATCTGAATCATGCCGCTATTAATTTATGACGAGGGACTATACAGATCGTTTGATTGATAGCTATTTATTCAAGATTTTAGAAGGGACAAAATTATGATGAGGAAAAGTACATAAAGAATACGAACGGATGTCGGCTATTTTTAACATATCTGTACATAAAAGCTAAATTAAATATGTAAAATTATATATTTTAGAATAGATGAGATATATTTTGGTCATTGATAATCAATGAGACATAATAAAAATTAAATAAAAAATATTTTTATTTTCAAAGAAAAACTAATGTTGATGAAATAATATTTTTATAATTATTATTTTAACTTATTTGATTTTGATAAAAATTTTATCATAATCTCCAAACTCATTGTCATAACAAATTAATTAACGTAACAAATTTTATTTAATTTCTCCATAAGTGAATGACCTTTAATCTTGTATTTTTTTTTAAATTGATATCAAAAATAGCCAGACTGGCCTAATCTCTACCATATTATCACTCGAATTTATCTTTTTTAGATATTACATAAATTTACATATTTTAATTAATATCAATAAAAATCTTGTAACTTTCCAATCAAATCAAGGAAAAAATGATAAATAAAATTTTGAAATAAACAGTAAATGTTTGTTTGTTTTTTTTTTTATTTAAAATTCATCTGGTAAATAAAAGGTAGTGAACTATAAATAATAGAAGTAAAAAAATTTTTTTTATGCGCAAGAATGCAGAGTTGAAGAATCCAAGCGCAAGCGCGAACCGCCCTTCAATGAAAAGGTAGTTTTTTTCCCTCTTATATATTCATACATTTCAGAACACCTAACCAATCTGCATGTGAGTCGACGCCATTTTGAAGACTTTAAAACGAAAGGGGTTGGTTTAAGAACCCTTTCATCCCCATTGGTTCAATTTACATATCCTAAAAAATGGTTCACTCCAATAATCCCCTTATAACTCAAAGAAATAATTCATTTTTCTTCATTTAAATTCCTAAAAAAATTTTTCTTTCAACATATTAATTTGTTTCTATTATATTCTTATATTTCTCGATACTCTTAATGAAAGATAAAAATGATTATTGCTCTTATTTAATACGATGAAGAATTCGAATAAAAATAAAAAATCATCAATTGATTAATCTTTTATTATTATGATAATAAATATTCCATTGATAATCGATATGGGTTATCTACCCTAGTTCAGGTATGTGATAACTCGAAAGTAGCTTTGAATATTTTTTACACATCAGAGGAAAGAAGAAAAAAAAATGTAAACATAAAATTTCTTAAGAGATGCATAATCTGATATAAGGATTACCTGTATAATATATTAAATAATAAAGAAAAATAATATTTTTATGAACAAGCGGATGTGTAGTATTGGCTTACGTTAAATATAGATACTCCAATGGGTATATCGCAAAAGGGTAAAATTAAGGGGAGAAGTAAAGCTTGGGTTTCAAAATTTTAAAATCACAATAGCTAGACACACGTCATCGGCATTTACTCATCCATTTGGCTGTTTCTGAACGAGCATCTGCGTCTGTCCTAACTCTCAACTTCCTACTAAATACATATGTATGTATGTATATGATTACTAACACATTCAATCACAATTTCATACACGCACGCGCACAATAAGAGTACGTGCGGGGTTCGTGCCGCGCACACGCTCATATATATGTAGGAAAATTCGTAGCTGGGACACCCTCTTGTACAACCCTCACTCTCTACCTTCACGTTCATTTCCCCTTTCACCCCACTCTCCTTAGTTCTAAGCGAACACCACACCCTTCCTTAAACATTTTAAACTTTTCCCCGACTGCATTTTACGTGCGAGACTAACAAAAGCCACCGCTACCGTTACGCAATTTTTTTCGTTTCCGTGACAGACGCTTTAAGCGTGTGTCACCCTTTGTTGATGCAAGAGAACCAGAGCAAGCAAGAAAAGAGGCTTAAGTCATGTAACTTTAAGTTACGATTATTTAAACCCTTCAAGAAGAACATGGTTTTTAAATAATTGTTGAAATTATTTCGTGGTTTTTTTTTATTAAAAGTCTCATTAAGTGATATAAAATTGGACATTTTGGAGGAATAATTATCGTAAAAGGGCAATTTTCAATGAATGAGATAAGGTAATTGGTCACTAAGGGAATGTTACTTTTACTGTTGATGTTATCTTGGAAGTAAATAGGCCACTTAAAAATTATTTAGAAGCTATTTATTATATTAATTGAATGAGAAAGATAATTTATTCTTTGAAAAAATATTAAACTTGTGGCTTACATTATTTTAATGTAATTAATCATTGCATAGACTTTGTTGTAATATTGCATTCTTATGCATATTAAAGTATGCATTGCATTTAGAAAATGGATTAACAAGAAGTAATAAATTTTTTTTCTGTGGGAAATGAATGAAATAATAAATATTACAATGTAATTTCTGTTGAAAGTTATTCATTGGTAGTTGTTCGAAAACGTAACTTTATGGGCTAATTAATCTATTATACAGTGCACTATACGTAAACGTTCTTAAGTATTTTCCCATAACGATTTTTCTTCGTATAACTTCATTTAAATGAATATTTAAATATTCTCTCTCTTGAGCTTTTTTCAATTTCCTTTGGATTTATTTTATCCAAGTAACGATCTCATGGTTAATTATGTAAAATGCACATCGAGTCATTATTGTAATATTCATCATCAATCTTAATTTCCAAAGGCAGATGGTGATTAATGACTAACAAAAAATGTTTTGCTTCAAATTTAGCTAAGCTTTGTGGTAAATTATTTGCAAAAAGATTTAAATATTATTCTGAACAAGGTGATTAAGTTTTATTAATTCAACTGCAGTCGTTTTTACACGTTTAAATTCGAATTAAACTTGATACAATGTTTATTATTTTTATAAAATTGAATAAATTATCATAATAAATTATTTGATAATATTTTTCCATGGAAAATGAAATTAAAATGGGAATGAAGTTCAAATTGAATAAATTAAGAGTTTTGAGTTGATTGATTCAAGTATCAGACTTATACATTTAATTATAAAATGATAAATGAATAAATTAAATAAGTAGAAATAAAATTAGATTTTTCTTAAGAGTTTGTCTTAAAAGTTAGGACATTTATTACCAACGGTAACAAACATTATGATTCAATTATTTTTATCTTCTATAATGATTAAAAATAAAGGAACCTGAGACAAGACAGATTTCTGAATTAAAAAATTTGTGATATACATAATAATGTAATTAAAACAAATAAATATTTTCATATTGGTATGAATTTTTTTTGACAGCTTTAAGGGATCTGTTTTGCCCCGTATTCTCCTACACAAATTTAGGAAACTTCAATTGTTACATTGCTCATAAATTTATGAGTAATTACCCCTAAAACAACTCCTAAAACAATGATTAATTCTGCATTGAGAGAAATTAAATTTTTTGAATTTTTCCGATAATTATCAATGTATTTGAAAATAAGTAACAAGAATATATTTATCTATATAATAAAAAATTATTTTGTCTGTTTGCAAATGAATAATTAAATTCTCTAAATCATTTTGATTATTCAAATAAATAAATGAAAGATGAAACTCGGTATGTTGCTTAATAAAATATCTAAATTACGACGATGTAAATAGGATTTGAAAAAGGAGCATAAATCCATATTTAACAATAAAAATTCTAAAAATATACATGATTGAGTACAATACGAATGCGCATTCGTTTGAAATGTACATACTCGGCACCCTTTGATACCTTTTCTCTCTTTCGTCGAGTTATTCTTCAGCTCGTTCGCGGCTGCTGGTCTCTCGCGCGCGGGATGCAGTCTCAGTGAAAAAAATCTTTAAAGCAAACTGCTGTGCCTGCCGCTTGCGCTGTTGGGAGGGGTGGATTCGTCGCCCGATAACCCGATTGGCGGAGGCAAACGCCAATGCTATGCGCGATCGCTGACATTCGCGTGCGTACGATCGAGTGCGTGAGTGCGAGTGATACAACGATACAATGTTGCTGAATATAATCCATCCAATATTCCCCTCGTTCTCGATGCAACGACACAACTGGAAATGACGCGATCACGAGGATACTTGGATGTCTCGAGACGCGCGGGCGACTGCATCCCCAGTGTGCATGCGTAATGCATTATAGACAGTCAAGTCTGACCGCCGGCCCCTCGGGGCATCGCGAGAAAAACTGGTAGACTCGAGATCGCGACGAGTCCTCATCCTTCTCCTCTACCTCTTCGACCCCTTCGACAAACTACGTCCATTATTCCCATAGCAAGATGCGTCTTTCCTCTCTTTATCTTCATTTCTTTCTCTTATTTACGTGCTCGTATGACGTCGCCAAGTCATTAGCATTTTTAGGAATCCGACAGAATTAACTTAATCGATCTGTTGAGATAAATTTAAGTGAATAGTTAACTTCACTAATGAAAGTAATTGGAGGAATTCATTATTTATCTTTT